>NC_133425.1:11465000-11774500 GCF_049350105.2 Macaca mulatta | reverse complement strand
CTTTCTTAGTGTATCAATTATACTATTTTTCATCAGAACTACTACTATTCCGATTTTATAGAAAAGGAAACTGAGGCTTATTAAAATTAAAGAAGTGGCCAGGTGTGGTGTTTCATGCCCGTAATCCCAGCACTTTGGGAGACTGAGATGGGAGGATTACTTGAGCCCAGGAGTTTGAGACCAGCCTGGGCAGCAGAGTGAGACCCTGTCTCTATAAAAAAAATAAAAAAATTATCCACGCATGGTGGCGTGCACCTGTAGTCTCAGCTACTTAGGAGGCTGAGGCAGAACGATTGCTTGAGCTCAGGAGGTCAAGGTTGCAGTGAGCTGTGATTGCACTGCTGCACTCCAGCCTGGGAGACAAAGTAAGACGCCGTCTCATAAAAAGAAAGAAAGAAAAGAAGGAAGGGAGGGAAAAGAGGAAGGGAGGGAGGGAGGGAGAGAGGAAGGGAGGAAGGAAAGGAAGGAAGGAAGGAAGGAAGGAAGAAAGTTAGTTAAAGAAGTGGTCCAATAAATCTTGGGCAGTTTGGCTCCACCGCCCTTCACCCTCTGCTAGCACTCCTGTTTGTATTTAAAGTGGGTTTCCTGTGGACAATACATAGTTGGGTCTTGATTTTTTTAATCCATTCTGAGGTCTCTGTCTTTAATTGGTGTATTTAGAGCATTCACATTTAAAGTAGTTGGATTAATACCTACCACATTTGTAACTACTTTGCATTCAGTGCACTTGTTTTTACTTTAAAAAAGTCTCCTCTTTTTCTGCCTTCTCTGGTTTTGAGTGTTTTATGTGATTCCATACTCTCTCCTTTCTTAGCATATCAATTATACTTCTTTTAAGCAACTTTTTGGTGGTTGACCTAGAGGTTTTGTAATGTACATTTACTATACATTTACAAGTAATCTGAGTCTACTTTCTTTTTTGTTTTGTTTTGTGGGTTTTGTTTTTGTTTTTGTTTTTGTGAGATGGAGTCTCCCTCTGTTGCCCAGGCTGGAGTGCAGTGGCACAATCTCAGCTCACTGCAACCTCTGCCTCTGGGGTTCAAGCGATCCTTCCACCTCAGCCTCCCACAGGAGGAGTAGCAGGATTACAGGTGCTCGCCACCACACCCAGCTAACTTTTGTAGTTTTAGTAGAAACGGGGTTTTACCCTGTTGGCCAGGCAGGTCTTGAACTCCTGACCTTGAGTGATATTCCTGCCTCGGCCTCCCAGAGTGCTGGGATTACAGGCGTGAGCCACCGCATCTAACCCTGAGTACACTTTCAAATAACGCTCTAGGGTTTCACTGAGTATCTGCAATTCCTCCCTCCCCTCCTTTATAATGTTGCTGCCATTCATTTCACTTCTGCAAACGCTGTCATCACCCATAACCACCCAACACTTTGTTGCTGGTATTGTTGGTTTACTGCAGTTACTCATGTCTTGAATCCTCACAACAATCTTGTAAGGTGGAGACAGTCCTCAGCCTCATGTCACAGGGGTCTATGGAGCCACAGGAAGTCTCTACAAGTTACTGGGTCACAGTCAGCGAGTGGCAGGGATGAGCTTTGAACTGAAGCATTCCTCACACTGCAGGCGAGCAGCTTGCTTTTGTTTAGTTGAAGTGCTACCTGTCTTCCAACAGAGCAAAGTTTACTAAAGAGAGTTTTTATTCCTATGCCGCTTTTATTTTCAGGCAGAGTTTCACTCCGTCACCCAGGCTTGAATGCAGTGGCGTAATCTCTGCTCACTGCAACCTCCACCTCCCAGGTTCAAGCAATTCTCCTGCCTCAGTCTCCTGAGTAGCTGGTATTACAGGCACGTGCCGTCATACCCAGCTAATTATTATTATTATTATTATTATTATTATTATTATTATTATTATTTTGTAGGTATGGCATTTCATCATGTTGGCCAGGCTGGTCTCAAACTCCTCACCTCAGGTGATCTGCCTATCTCGGCGTCCCAAAGTGCTGGGATTACTGGCATGAGCCACTGCACCAGGCCTAAAGAGAGTTTTAATTTCCATTTTATATGATGTTTTCACTTCACTATTGTTCTGCTTAGCATGTTATTATTACGGGGCCTTTGTAGGGGTTGATGGAGATGGAGGGGGCAACCAAAAAAATTGGGGTTCTGACCTCATCCACTGACTGCTCCCAAATCACATCCTGATTCCCTGAGGGCTCAAGAGTGAGAGGGAGGGGCTCACCGTGCCCACCTTGTGGCATGAAGCGTCAAGGGCTGGGGCATCCCCGTGTAGAAACACAGCCATCTGTTCTCTCAGGTCAACACTCCAGGTCTGCAGTCTGGCCTGTAAACCTTTCTCTAGAGCCTGATCTCTGGATTCTAAGGCTGTCCTCTGGTGACCCAGGGATTGGCTGTGGGTCTTTGGCAAGAGGCCAGAAAGGGCATTCCAGGGACCCTCCCTGTAGTAGCTAAGCAAGGCAGCACTGCTCCTGGAGGTGGACAGGACGGAGCCACCTTCTGTTTGTAAACAGCATCCACATCCTACTGGCATCCTTCCTTCCTCCTGGCCTTCCTGAACTCTGCTCTTTTTGGCAGAGAGAAGCAACGTGGACAAGGTCCTGGGGCAGGAGGGGGCAGGACTGTCCTACCCAACCTTGCTGGGCTGATTTTCTAGGCTAGTGGGGATCCCCCTGAAAAGGCATCTGGAATCAGACCTGAATTTCCCTTCCCTTCCCTTCTCTTCCCTTCTCTTCTTTTTTCTTTTCTTTTCTCTTTTCTTTTCTTTCTTTTTTTGAAACAGAGTCTCATTCTGTCGCCCAGGCTGGAGTGCAGTGGCACAATCTGGGCTTACTGCAACCTGCACCCCTGGGTTCAAACAATTCTCCTGCCTCAGCCTTCTGAGTAGCTGGGGTTAGAGGCACACGTCACCACACCCGGCTGATTTTTGTGTTTTTAGTAGAGATGGGGTTTCACCATGTTGGCCAAGCTGATCTCGAACTCCTGACCTCCAGTGATCTGCCCACCTGGGAGGCTAATTTCCAGCCTCCCAAAGTGCTGGAATTACAGGTGTAATCCCACCATGCCCAGCCTCAGATCTGAATTTCTGGGGCAGACACAACTCTAGCTGATCTTTGAGACGGAAACCTAGATAGAACAGAGGGGATGTGGACTCCCGAGATGCCTACAGAGCTGGGGCTGTGCGGCACCCAGTGTCAGGCTAAGAGGGCAGCTGCATTGTGGTAGGCAGCATTTGGATTGAACAGCATCTGTTCTTTCTGTCGACAGCATCCTACTTTCCCCTTGAGTATCTACCCTTCCCCCTTTCTCAAGTGATACTTCCCCTCTCCTCCTGAGGAAGACAGGGGGATCAGATGTGGCCAATCAGCAGATCCTGTTCTCCCATTGGTTCCATGTTGGTCTAGGCTGTCCAGTGGGAGTTAGTTCTAGGACTCTATTGCCAGGACCATTAGAGAAGAGGAAACCTCTTTTTGCTGAGCTTGTTGAGCTGATCAGATGCAACCCTGGAACTGCTAGAGTCTTACTTCTCTGCTGACAAAGAGAACGTAGACCCTAAAGATGATTTTTTATTTTTATTTATTTTTATTTTTTTAATTGATTTTTTGTTGTTGTTTGTTGGTTTGAGACGGAGTCTGGCTCTCTCACCCAGGCTGGAGTGCAATGGTGCAATTTCGGCTTACTGCAACCTCTGCCTCCTGGGGTTCAAGCAATTCTCTCGCCTCAGCCTCCTAAGTAGCTGGGACTACAGGTGCACACTGCCACGCCTGGCTAATTATTGTATTTTTAGTAGAGACAGGGTTTCACCATGTTGGTCAGGCTAGTGTTGAACTCCTGACCTCAAGTGATCTGCCCGCCTTGGCCTCCCAAAGTGCTGGGATTACAGGAGTGAGCCACCATGCCCAGCCCTAAAACTGATTGTTTTAAATGGCATTTTACATTAGTGGGGAAAGAATGGATTATTCACAAAATAGAACAACTGACTAGCATTTGGGGGGATGGAAATTAAGTTAGACCCCTTCCTCGTATCACGAAACAATTCCAGTTAGATGAAGGAAGTATTAAAAAGTGGACACAGTGAAAGAAAATGCAGGATAATACTTTTTCATACACATGAGAGTGGGCAAGACTTTCCTTAGCATGCCACAAAGTCCAGAAGCTACAAATGGAAAATATTTGCAGCCTGACTTCCTGAAAACAGAAACTTGTATAGCCAAAGATAGCATAGAAAAAGTTGAAAGGCCAACAATGACTGGGAGAAAAGATTTACAACATTGCAATGGACAAAGGTAAATACTCCTAATTACAGAAATAATTGAATTGAACACCAATAGAACAAAAGGAAAAACCACTTACGCTCAAATCGGGCCAAGGACATCAACTACCAAGTTACAGAAAAATAGATCATTGTTCACTCCTAGAAACACTCATCAAAAGAAGCATCCGGGGGAAGGGATTAGAAGTGATGTCATGCACAGAACTGTTGAAGGAATGGAGACTATTTAGCATGGAAGGAAACGCGTTAGCGCAACACAGTGCAATAAAAACATAATGCCAGGGGCCAGGCGTGGTGGCTCACGCCTGTAATCTCAGCACTTTGAGAGGCCAAGGCAGACAGATTGCTTGAGTCTACGATTTCAAGACCAGCCTGGGAAACATGGCAAAACCCTGTCTCTAAACAAAACAAAAATTAGCTGGATGTGGTGGTGCATACCTGTTGTCCCAGCTACTCTAGAGGCTGAGGCGGAAGGATCGCTTGAGCCCTGGGGATTGAAGCTGTAGTGAGCTGTGACCACACCACTGCAATCCAGCCTGGGTGACAGAGCAAGACTGTTGCAAAAAAACCAAAACAAACAAACAACCACCAAAAAGCTAGTATATAGAAAAGGAGTTAAGCCTGCTAAGCACAGTAGACAAAAAAAAAAAAAAACAGATCAACAGAACAGGTAACAATAGCAGGGAGTTAGATTTTAATTCAGCACAAGAGAAAACTATAATTTACACTTGTACTATCCAACACAGTAGCCATGAGCCCCAAGTGACCACTGAGCCCTGATCCAGCTAGTCTGATTGAGAAGTGGTGACGTGTAAAATACACACCAGATTTCTAAGATTTAGTACAATACATATGAATGTAAAACATCCCATTAAATTTCTAACTTTGTTTTTTTCTTTTTGAGACTGAGTCTCGCTCTGTCACCCAGGCTGGAGTGCAGTGGTATGATCTGAGCTCACTGAAACCTCCACCCCCCAGGTTCAAGGAATTCTCCTGCCTCAGCATCCTGAGTAGCTGGGATTACAGGCGTGTGCCACCACGCCCAACTGATTTTTGTATTTTTGGTAAAGACAGGGTTTCACAATGTTGGTCAGGCTGGTATCGAACTCCTGACCTCAGGTGATCCACCCACCTTGGCCTCCCAAAGTGCTCTGATGACAGGTGTGAGCCGCCGTGTCCGGCTTACATTTCTGAATATTGATTACATGTTGAAATGATCGTATTTTAGATCTATTGGGAAAAAGAAAATACATTATTAAAATTCATTTGACTTGTTTCTTTTTACTTTTTAAATATACTTTAAAAAGTAATGTTAACATGTTTACATTATATTTCTGTTGGGTAGCACTGATTAAAACCTGTTACAATGGAATAGAATGGTTTGTGGAGTAGTGAGTTCCCTGTCCTGAGAGCATTTCAAGCCGAAGGTGGATGATTGCAAAGTAGGGACAACATGTGATGACATCAGAGTTGAGAACCCATTCGGCTCCTGGGTCTCCTCGATGTGTAGGGCCTTCTGGGACCACAGCTACGTGCATAGCTAGAGAGCAGCTCATCATCTTCCTGGAAGTGGCCTAGAAAGCAGCTCTCATTCCACACAGCAGAAATCATCTCTTCTTAACAGGAATCCAGAATGAACTACTGTTTGGTTCAGGGTGAAGGATCGGCAGAAGGAGCACCGGACCCTGCCTGCCTTCTGTGCCCTTGTGGCTTAGCCCAGCTCCAGGATCAGCCCCATGAGGCCCCCATTTTCTCCTGCTCCCAGATAGTGTGCAGAGGGAGGACCCCTCATGGCTGTCTGCTCAGTTCCAGGTCCTGGGCAGAGCTCCCACACGAAGGAAGCTCTTGGCTGCCTGGGTGTGGAGAGGCCCTTAGAGTAAGTAGCTTAGCAGATGCAAAGCTGGAAACAGCTACTTCCCACTCCCTACTGGCCAGACTGTTTCCTCCTTGCAGTCTGTGTCTCATCAAGCGAGGATCAATCCAGCACCCCAAGAGTGGGCTGGCCAGGCCCTGATGCATGCTGTGCAACAAAGAAGAAGCATGCATTTTGCTTAATAATAGAAACCCACGAGCGGCGTGATGGCGTGGCCATGGCTCGGAGCCTGGAAGCTGTATTCTGGCCCTGGTGTTCCCCATTTACCATGAGACTTTGAGAAAGTCCCTTCTCTTCTGCTCACTCATCAGACAAGGGAGGGGGACACCAAGCGAGCTTCCCGGCTCTGAAATCCTAGGATTGTTTGATGCATCGATATCAGCTCTGTTTTATGTGCATTTGACTCACTCAGTCTTCCTGACCACTTTATGAGGTAGAGACCATTATTATCTCTGTTTTACGAAGGCGGAAACGGAGAACTATCAATTCCTTATGTAAGTTTCTTACCCTGCCATAACACAGCACCTCAGACTGGGTGGCTGAAACCAGCGGTCCTCAACCTTTTTGGTACCAGGGACTGGTTTCATGGAAGGCAGTTTTTCCACAGATGGGGGTTGGGGGATGGTTTGGGGATGATTCAAGTGCATTCCATTTATTGTGTACTTTATTTCTATTATCATTACATTGTAATATATAGTGAAATAATTATGCAACTCACCATAAGGTAGAATTAATGCGAGCCGTGAGCTTGTTTTCCTGCACCTAGACGGTCCCCTCTGGGGGCGATGGAGGACAGTGACGGATCACCAGGCGTTGGATTCTCATAAGGAGCATGCAACCTAGATCCCTTGAATGTGCAGTTTACAGTAGGGTTCTCGCGCTGATAAAAAAATTTTTTTTTAATTTTTTATTTTATTTATTATTTTTTTTGAGACAGAGTCTTGCTCTGTCACCCAGGTTGGAGTGCAGTGGCACGATCTCGGCTCACTATAATCTCCGCCTCCCAGGTTCAAGTGATTCTTCCACCTCAGCCTCCCAAGCAGCTGGAATTACAGGTGCTTACCACCACGACCAGCTAATTTTTGTATTTTTAATAGAGACAGGGTTTCACCATGTTGGTCAGGCTGGCCTTAAACTCCTGACCTCAGGTGATCTGCCTGCGTTGGCCTTCCAAAGTGCTGGGATTACAGGTGTGAGCCACCACACCCTGCCAGCTCCTATAAGAATTTATTGCCACTGCTGATCTGACAGGAGACGGAGCTCAGGTGGTAATGGAAGCGATGAGGGGTGGCTGTAAAAACAGATGAAGCTTTACTTGCCTGCCCATCGCTCACCTCCTGCTATGTGGCCCGGTTCCTAACTGGTTCCCTGGGGAGTTGGAGACCCTGGCTTAAACCACAGAAATGTATTTTCTCATAGTTCTGGAGGCCGGAAATCCAAGATCAAGGTGTCAGCAGGGATGGTTCTTCCCTCCTTAGCTAGTTGATGGCCTTCTTCTCCCTGTGTCTATACATGATCTTCCCTCTGTACGTGTCTATGTTCAGATTTCCTCTTCTCATAAGGACACTGGTCATACTGGGTTACAGGCCACTTGAGTGGCCTCACTTTAACTTACCTCTTTCAACTTACCTCTTTCTTTTTTTTTTTTTTTTTGAGACGGAGTCTCGCTCTGCCGCCCAGGCTGGAGTGCAGTGGCCGGATCTCAGCTCACTGCAGGCTCCGCCTCCCGGGTTCACGCAATTCTCCTGCCTCAGCCTCCCCAGTAGCTGGGACTAGAGGCGCCCACCACCTCGCCCGGCTAGTTTTTTGTATTTTTTAGTAGAGATGGGGTTTCACCGTGTCAGCCAGGATGGTCTGGATCTCCTGACGTCGTGATCCGCCCGCCTCGGCCTCCCAAAGTGCTGGGATTACAGGCTTGAGCCACCGCGCCCGGCCTCAGCTTACCTCTTTCAAGACACTCTCTCCGAATACAGTCACATTCTGAGATACTGGGGGTCAGGACTTCAGCATATGCATTTTGGGAGTGATGTAATTCACCCTATAACACCTCTCTGAAGTAGGGAGAGCCTCCCCCTTCCCCTGCACCCCTTGCAGAACTGGGTGGGCGTGCAATAGAGATCCTTAGATGATCTTTGGTAAAAGTAAAGTTTGAGGAAGAGGGGGGCAGGGGAGGATCTAAGGTTAAGGAGTTCTCCTCGGGGTTCCCAGGTCCACCTCATAGTATGCAGCTGGGGGCTCAGACCCCTCCCTGCCCTTGTGTGGCGCTGCCAGTCTCGATGAGGGAAATGGTTAAGTGAACAGAAATGTCCTCCTCATCCAGGAAGAACGCAACCCCACTGGGGAGTCAGGAGGCTTCCTGGAGGCAGTTTCATAGGAGGACTAGAATCCAGCAAGGTGAGAGCGCTTTTTGAGCAGAAGGAACAGCTGATGGGCATGAGAGAGTGTGTTCCGTGAAGGGGGCTCCAGGCAGCATGAAGTTCAAAACTGGAAAGAAGGTGGCAGTCAGCAGGGGAAACCAGGAAGGTCTTGAATGCTAAGGAATGTGCTTAGGAGCTAGGGATGCTGTCGAGCATGGGAGTAGAGCCCGGGGATTTATCATGAGCAAGAGCTTTGTGATGCAGTGTGGGGGCTGCACCGGGTGGGTGGACCAGCCAGAGCCCAAGCTGTCACCCGCTTGCTCTCTGTTCCCTGCCACGCCGCTAACTCACTCATGTCCCTTTGTTCCCCTTCCTCTGGGAAGCCAGAGGCCCCCTCTCATCTATTGTTCAGCCAAGAACCTGAGCCATTCAGCTTCCCAACCATTGGTCCTGAACAATCACTTTGCAAACATGATTTGGAGGCACAGTGCTCAGGAGGCTACGTCCCAACCACACCAAAACCAGGATGTAATCTCTGTCTTTACAAGGACTGTGTGTGCCTTGTTGGGACCCCCACTTTCTGGTGGGGGTGGGTCAGGAAGAAGGGTCTCCTCTGGCTGAGTCTCCATAGGGAGGGAGAGAACCCAACAATGCAGTAGGAAGCCTGCAGGAGGCTCCGAGTGGTCTAAATTGAGAACATCCTGTAACACAGAACATCCCCCCTTCAAGCTGCTTTGGCTAACAATAATAATAACAATAACCGCCAATCCTTACTGAGCACTTACTTTGTGTAAGTGAATCACAAAATTCATTTAATCTTCATAGCAACCCTATGCAGTAGGAGCTATCATTATCTCTCTTTTACAAATGAAGAAACTGAGGCATAAAGCCACTAAGCCACTTTCCGAAAGTCACTGGTTGAACTACTCGAATAAAGGATAATGGGAGTCTTTTGCTGAGTACAGAAGATAAAATCTGTCTACAGCTTGGAGAGAGTTACACCATCAGTTTTTGGCCAATGGTTTCATAAAAATTAGTGCAAACTGGTTATCTTCAGTTTTTCCACACAAAGCTTTAAAATTAGATGCTGCTGTTTAAATTGAGATATTTGGGTAGGGAATAGTGTCTCACATCTGTAATCCCAGCCCACTGGGAGGCTGCAGAGGGAGGATTCGCTTGAGCTCAGGAGTTTGAGGCCAGCCTGGGCAACATAGCAAGACTCCATCTCTACAAAAAATTAGCTAGTCATGGTGGCATGCACCTGTAGTCCCAGCTACTTGAGCTGAGGTGGGAGAATCACTTGAGCCCAGGAGTTTGAGGCTGCAGTGAGCTATGATTGCACGACTGCACTCCAGCCTCGGTTACAGAGCAGGGAGCAGGACCCTGTTCTGAAAAAAAATGAATACATTAAAATAAAATAAATTGAGGTTTTTTTTTTTTGAGACAGAGTTTCACTCTGTCACCCAGGCTGGAGTGCAATGGCGTGATCTCAGCTCACCGCAACCTCAGCCTCCTGGGTTGAAGCGATTATCCTGCCTCAACCTCCCGAGTAGCTGGGACTACAGGCGCGTGCTACCACGCCCAGCTAATTTTTTGTATTTTTAGTAGAGACGGAGTTTCATAGTGTTAGCCAGGATGGTCTCGATCTCCTGACCTCGTGATCCGCCCACCTCGGCCTCCCAAAGTGCTGGGATTACAGGCGTGAGCCACCAGCCTCTTACTGTATTTCTGTTGAGCTCACTTCTAGATTAATGAGTAGACTCACTCTATGGGCAAATGGAGAAATCTCCAGTTAAAGAAAGGTGGTTTGGAGATGATGGGCAGCTAGAAGTAGGAGAAAGGCCCCCAGCACACCACTCTACAGGTGAGAAAACGGAGGCACAGAGAGGTCGAGTAACTTGCCCAAGCAACACAGCTAGAAATGGTGGAGGTAAGATTTGAATCCAAGCTGCCTGGATACAGAACTGACATCTCTTGGTTGGGAAGCGTTTGGACAATCCCTGACCCATAGATCGGGAGCAGTGTCTCAATTCCTTCCTTTGCCAAAGGCCCATGAGCTGCTTATGCAAAATTTCCTAACTGCAATCCTCACCACCCTTTTTTTTCTTTTTTTTTTTTTTTTGAGATGGAGTCCTGCTTTGTCGCCAAGGCTGGAGCACAGTGGCGCAATCTCAGCTCACTGCAACTTCTGCCTCCCAGGTTCAAGCAATTCTCCCACCTCAGCCTGCAGAGTAGCTGGGATTACAGGCACATGCTACTATGCCCAGCTAATTTTTGTATTTTTAGTGGAGACAGGGTTTCATCATGTTGGCCAGGCTGTTCTCAAACTTCTGACCTCAAGTGATCCGCCCGCCTCAGCTTCCCAAAATGCTGGGATTTCAAGCATGAGCCACCACGACCGGCTGTCGCCACCTTTAAATTACACATCACAGTTACAATTATGTTTAAACACGGCCAGAGTGGCCGTGTGGGGTCATGTCTCTATGCACAGAAAGTTGGGATACTAAGGGAAGATGTCAGTTCTGGGCTGCAAGGCAGTGGATTCTAAGATCTGCCCGGCGAAGTTCACCATGGCTGCCCCAGGGAAGTGACCAAGAATATAGGAGCCACATGCAAGGTCTGCCTGTGTCACTAACTAGCAGGGACCTAGAAATCCCAGGTCCACTCCAGTTAGGTATTTCTGGGACTGGGGATGTGCCCCCGTGTCCAGAGCCTCAGTGCTTCTCGGTCTCCATCCAACTTCCCAAGGGGAAAGGGGCTGCTCCCGGCTGCAGGAGTCCCGGCTACCGCAGCATCTCCTGTAGCAAACAGGTCTTGTTTCGGATGCTGCACTCAGAGAATGGAGCTCTTTGCCATATGGGTCAGATGTCCTGGTTTTATTTTGGGGAGTTGAGTGACTGACCCTGGGACCTAGTGCAACCCTGGGGTTCTTGTGCTTCTTAAAGGAGAGGGAAGGTTCAGAAGAGCAAGGACACAGGCAGAGGACACTGTCCGCAAACCATAAAGCTGGACACCCTAGACACAAGGAAGATATTCAAAGAGCTGGGCTGGCTGCCTCTTGACTTCCCACCAAGCCTGTAGGAGGGTTTGATCTTCACACCACCACCACGAGGTAGATATTACTATTGTCCCCCTGCTTTGTTAAGGGTCTTGGTTGCAAATAACAGAATTTTAGCGAATTTAAACAGCAAAGGCTTTTTAAAAGTAGGCAGCTCGGCCGGGCGCGGTGGCTCAAGCCTGTAATCCCAGCACTTTGGGAGGCCGAGACGGGCGGATCACGAGGTCAGGAGATCGAGACCATCCTGGCGAACACGGTGAAACCCCGTCTCTACTAAAAAAATAGAAAAAACTAGCCGGGCGAGGTGGCGGGCGCCTGTAGTCCCAGCTACACAGGAGGCTGAGGCAGGAGAATGGCGTAAACCCGGGAGGCGGAGCTTGCAGTGAGCTGAGATCCAGTGGCCACTGCGCTCCAGCCCCGGCGACAGAGCGAGACTCCGTCTCAAAAAAAAAAAAAAAAAAAAAAAAAAGTAGGCAGCTCTCTGAATTCAGGGTGAGGAGACAGAAAACTGGGTCTGGGTGGTAGGTAGTGAGAGATAACACCCAACCATTCTACGGAGGATGCTTTAGCAAATGTGCAACTGCTTCTACAGACACACGAGTTCAGCCATTGATGTCCCCAAAGATCCAATTGTTCCCGCCACCATGTTCACCAAAGAAAAGATAGTGCTTGAGCTAATGATCTGTCTCTCCATGGAAGTCCTACATGGTTGCACCAGATTGATGATCAAACAGGGGTTGGGAAATTGAATTCTGACTTCTACATTCATGAGTACAGACTCATACTATGGACAAATGGAGAAATCTCCAGTTACAGAAAGGGGATTCCGAGATGATGGGCAGTCAGAAATAGAAGAAATGCCCCCAACATGCCACTCTACAGGTGAGAAAACAGGCAGAGAGAGGTTGAGTAACTTGCCCAGGCAACACAGCTAGAAATGGTGGAGGTAAGATTTGAATCCAAGCCATCTGGAGACAGAGCTGAGATCTATGAGTCGGAGAGGGTTTGGACAGGTGGAGGTGGGAGGTGGAGGGACTCTGTTCAAAGGCATAGGAGGAGGGGCAGCTCCTTGCAGAAGGAGCCATTGCTCCCCATATCCTGCCAAATAAAAGGACAAGGAGGGAGGGGAGGGGCTGGAAGTCGTGGGTAGAGGTACGAGGCCCTGTGGAACTCCTGCTGGCTGCCACCCATCTGCTTATGCAATTCCGGGACCCAGAGTGACAATGTGCCTGGATTGGGGTCTGTAACGTAGGGGATCCTGAAGGGAGCTGGGGGGCCCAGGTGTGGCCTGCTCCCATCTCTTAGCCTTGTGTCCCCTGCCAGCCCCCAGAAGGCCTCTGGAAACTGGATGTTCTCCCAGTCAGATTGACATTGACAGTAAACAGAGACATTCCAAACCTGTAGAAATTGGAACAATGTGGCCAGGGCCTGAAGGCTACTGAGGTGACCCTGGGGAAGGCCACTGGGCTGGGGCTCCCTCCAGGCCAGCTGAGGACCCTGCATGTGCTTAGCAAATACTCTAAGTGCCTACTGTGTGCAAGACGGCGGCGGGCGGGGGGGGGAATGAGGCATTCCTGGGACCCCACCCAGAAACGGAGGGGGCTGGGTCAGCCCACTCTTGATGGAGTGGAGTTTTGATCTCACTCTCCTCTCGGCTCCTTGAGAGCCGGGGAGGGGCAGGGTGGGGCAATCTGAGATGCCAGCTCCCTGAATGCTGGGCTGGGACGGTATCACCACCCCACCCCTGTCAACAGCCTGAAGTCTGGCAGATGGAAGCCAGCTGTCCCCAGGCTGGGTGCAGAGAGATGCAAGGCCCTCTGACACTGCCTTCATGTCATGAGCACGCATTCCTCCCGGACTGGAATCTGCACTAGAAGGTACAAGGCAAACATCTCTAGAGGAGTTTAATGACTCCGGGCCAAAGTGGCATGGCGATGACAAGTACGGAGTGGGGCAAAACTGCTCCCTCCCCCAAAGAAGGTTCCCCTGAACTGTGAGAAGGACCAGGAGGCATGGACCCAGCTGGAGGAGTTCCCCACTCCTGCCTGCCTGTCTCCTGTGGTTTGAGGACAGAGGAGATTCCTTCTACTTCCCAGCCCTGGCTCTTTACTGCTGGGGGACACAGGCTTGCACATCAGGTCCCCGCCTCACCCGCACATCCCACCCCGCCCTTCATCCCTCCAACACCCAGCCTCTGGGCAGGTGTCAGGGCCCTTGTAGCTGGCAACACACACCCACCCATCCTGGGCCTTGGCGTATCCAGATCTGTACAGCTCAAAGTGTGGCCTGCAAGCCGTTCACAGTTATCTGTCCTCGAAGAGCTGAGTGCAGTTCCCAGAGGAAGGGTTTGGAAACCTACATAGCAATTAGCCATTGCTGCGACATGTAGGCACAGGGGGATTTTTATGGTAAATTGTGAAAGTATTGGTGTGTGATGAATCAGCAATTGAAAACAGATGCACAGACTGGTCCTTCACCACAAATCATTTGAAAAACACCGAGCTAAGGGACCTGCGGGAAGAGAGCAGGGAGTTTCCCCTGGGAGCTGTCAGGATCACCCTGCCTCACCTCCTTCCCTCCATGTCTCTGAGCTCAGACCCTCCAGGCACTTCCAGGGGACCTGCCAGGGCCTCCCTGAAGGGCAGGGAGTGCGCATGGCCTGGCTGAAGTCTGGAGGACCCAGGAATCCCTCAGTGGATCCCAGGATCCTGGGGTGGGATGCATAAGGCAGCTGGCTCAGGGTCAATTCTTTGCCCTGGGCCTCTCCCCTCCCTCCCAACCCTCTCCCTGAAACCCCCTCAGCAGCCCCACAGATCTGGCTGGTGCACTGTGTTAGGCTCCAGATCCACAAGGTCCCTGCCTTTCTGGGTTTGGGTTCCTGTGACTGCGAACTGGGGCTGAGTGCAGACAGTGAACACATGAGTCAATGAAACAGGTGGTCTCAGGCGGCGTTACGAGCTGTGGGGAAATACAACAGGGTGATGCAAAAAGGGATCAAGGAAGGTGGGCTTGGTGGGGTGCAGTATGTCAAGTGTGGACTGGGGTCAGGGAAAGTCTCTGGGACTTTTGAGTCAAGGAAAGGAGTGAGTGGGCAAAGCTGTCTTTTTGAGAAACAGCCTCAGAAGGTGGGTCACGCCTTTGTAGGGGAGACTGGGTGCAGTAACCTGGATGCATTTGACTATACTTACCTGGCCACAGTGGGGGACCATGGGCCACCCACCGGAAAGGGTGGGTTTTTTTTTGTTTTTTTTTTGTTTTTTTTGAGATGGAGTCTCACTCTGTCGCCCAGGCTGGAGTGCAGTGGTGCAATCTCGGCTCACTGCAGTTCAACCCCCTGGGCTCAAGCAATCCTCCCATCCTCAACCTCCCGAAAAGCTAGAGTGATAAGTGTGTGCCAACATGCCCAACTAATTTTTGTATTTTTTTGTAGAGATGGGGCTTCGCCATGTTGCCCAGGCTGCTCTTGAATTCCAAGGCTCAAGCAATCTGCCCATCTCGGCCTCTCAAAGTACTGGGATTCCAGGCATGAACCACTGTACCTGGCCATACTCTGCTTCTATACGGCTTATGTGATTAGATTAGGTTCACCTAGATAAGTCCCTTTTGATGAACTCAAAGGCAACTGATAAATCCCTTTTGCTAAGTAAGGTAATAGAGGTAATATAGTCACAGGAGCGATAGCTTAGTATATTGTCAGGTCCTACCCATCCTCAAAGTGGGGATTAGAGAAGGGTGAGGGTCACGGGAGCTGATGGTTACAATCACAGCAGGCAGTGGCCCCTAGACCTCCTCCATCAGGGCTGTGCTAGCCTGGGGGTCTAGAGTGTTGGGTTTGAACTCCACTAGCTGCTCTGTGGTCCTGGACAAGTTGCCACGTTCCTCCGGGCCGCAGTTTCCATATGTGTACACCTACGAGACTGGACTCACAGAGCTTCCCCACCTTGCCTGCCCTTGGGAATCACCTGTGAGAGCTCTTTAACAATATACTGCCCAGACGCCATCCTCAGGGATCCTGGCTTAATTGGCCCCGGGTGCAGCTCAGACGTGAGTTCATAATAACATCTACCCAGGTGATTTACGACGACCATTCAAGGCCGGGAACTGCAGGATTGGAAAGGCTTTGAAGCAGTGGCTCTCAACCTTGGCTGTATGTTAGGATCCCCCGGGGGGATCTTTCTTTCTTTTTCTTTTCTTTTCTTTTTTTTTTTTTTAAGACCAGTGCCAGGGCCCCACCCCAGTACCCGACTGAATTGGTCAGAGGTGGGGTCTTGGCAGCAGCACTTTTAAAAGTTCCCCAGATGTTGCCAGTGTGCAGCCAGGCGATTATAATTCCCAACTTCCAACCCTCTTCCTTATCATGGGGCAAGATGGGGACAAGAAAATGCCAGAATGAAGGAGGAAGTGGAGACAGGGAGAGTAAAGAGTCATGGGTCAGCCCCAGAGACCCCTCTGTGGAGCTGTCATCTTCCTCCGGAGCCCCCCAAGGCACTGAGAGGAGCTTGCTTTGGGACAGGACTTTAAACCCATCAATACCCCTGGGCTCTGCTCTTTGAAATGAGGGTTTACTATGCCCCCACTTCCCAGGACTGAGGATTAAAAGTGATCATGCCCCTTCACGTGAGGTCAGGAGTTCGAGACCAGCCTGGCCAACACGGTGAAACCCCATCTCTATTAAAAATACAAATATTAGCCAGGTGTGGTGGCAAGTGCCTGTAATCCCAGCTACTCGGGAGGCTGAGGCAGGAGAATCGCTTGAACCTGGGAGGCATAGTTTGCAGTGAGCCGAGATGGCACCACTGCACTCCAGCCGGGGTAACAACAGCAAAACTCCATCTCCAAAAAAAAAAAAAAAAGTGATTATGCCTCTGAGTGCTTAGCGCATTGCCCCAAGAATGGCATTACACGCAAACTCTTGGAAGCTCCTCGGGGCAAGGCAAAGGGTGCCGAACCGGATCTGATCTTCACAGTCCCGGGAAAGGCCACCAAACGTCTCAGCCACTGAAATCTCAGCTCCAGCGCTCCCAGCTCAGCCCTGGAAATCAGGCCCCAGCCCTATTTTAAACGTGGCCACTGCTCATTCTGCACCATTTCCTTCCAAACAAACGGCTTCCCTTTGGGGAGGTTATCGGTGTGCAGCCCAGGGTGGGCAGGGCCGGATTTCTGCCCTGGGCACTCCCCGGAGGTTGGAAGGAAGCCAGAGCCAGGGCCCTAGCAGGGCTGCTGGAACAAGACTGATTCCTGGCCGGGCGCAGTGGTTCACGCCTGTAATCCCAGTGCTTTGGGAGGCTGAGGCAGGTGGATCACTTGAGGTCAGGAGTTCAAGACCTACCTGGCCAAGGTGGTGAAACCCTGTCTCTACTAAAAATATAAAAATTAGTTGGGTGTGGTGACAGGTGCCTGTTATCCCAGGTACTCAGGAGGCTTCAGGAGGCTGAGGCAGGAGAATTGCTTGAGCCCAGGAGGCGAAGGTTGCAGTGAGCTGAGATTGCACCATTGCACTCCAGCCTGGGTGACTGAGCAAGACTCTCTCTCAAAAAAAAAAAAAAAAAAAAAAAAAGATTGATCCTGGAGCAGGTTCCAGGCAGGGACTCATCTCCAGTTCTCTGCCTAGGGCACCCAGGTTGTATGGAGTTATCCTCTTTCATTGGTGGAATGATGCAGCCTCACAAACAGGGACCACCCGCGGGCCGTGAGCAGTGCTCTTTGATGAGGTGCCCCAGGTGCCTGGCTAAGTGCTCTGTAGGGACCCAAGGATATGTGTCACCACTTCTCAACAGCCTCATGACCAGTCTCTCCTTTTCTAATCTTGTCCCCTCCAATCCATTTCTCCCACAGTAGCCAGAAAACATGAATTGGCTCATTCACTCCACTGCTTCAGCTGTTCACAGGCTTCCACCATCCTTAGGATCAAATTCAAATTCCTACCAAGGTCAAGGAGAGCTGCTTAATGTGGCCCCTGCCTGCCTCTCTGCTTTCTCCTTATCTCCCATTCCCCCAACTCATTCCAGCCATAACAACTTTCTCCTTTCCATCACACACACGTGACTCTTTCCTACCCCAGGGACTTTGCACCTGCTGTTTATGTCCTCTACAAGAAGTTTTTGTTCTGTGGCTGGTTACTCTTCTAACTATCACCATTCAGGGAGATCTTCCCAGATCACTCTGCCTAAACAGCGCCCTCACCACTGTCTCTCTCTGTCACCCTGTTTCATTTCTTCCTAGCACTTGTCACTACTGAAAGTGTCTTGTTTTCGATTGATTTTTTTTCCTCCATGATCTATCTCTACTCCTAGAGAGGGTGGGAACCTTGTCTGGCCTGTTCACCATGAGTGAGGGCATTTGGGCCTGGCAAATGCTCAAAAGGTGTTAGTTGAATGAAGGAACAAAAGAAATTCACAAAGAGTTTCAAAGCATGAAGTGTGTGCAAGGTACTGTAGGGGCTTAGGAACTACACATCACCACTCTGAAGGTAATACACCCCAAGGGTTATTCTAAGTGCTTTGCGTATACGAACTCAACCTTTCCACAATCGTAGGAGGTAGGGAGTAGTAGTAGTAGTCCCGTTTTACAGATGAGAAAATGAAGGCACAGAGAGGTTAAATGATCTGTGTAAGGTCACATAGTCAGTCAAACCCAGGCATAGCCAGCTCCCTAAGCTGTGGTATGTCTATGGGGAAACATGAGGTGTGATGCAAACTTCTTAGCTGGGTTGCACAAGGCAAAGAAAATCCATCTCCTTATATTGTGGCCTCACCCACATGGGTGAAATGAGGCTGCTGAAGGCGTTTGGAACGGGAGACAAGTAATTCCTTCAGGAATCATAAAAGAAGCAGCAGAATTCCATGGTGGGTAAATCAGAAGCACAAAGTTCTAGGACCCATGGCTTCTCACTACACCAGACTCAGTTTCCCCAGCTCCAAAGTGCAACAGTGACAGGATGGTCCTGGGCATTTCTCTTGGTTTTATGATTCTATTAAGTGACAAATGGGTGCCAGCCAGTATGCCAGAAACTCCTGGAGTGGGTAGGAAATGGCGGGGAGTGGGGCTCAGACAGCAGAGAAAGGCATCAGAATCTAGGTCAGAAGTGGGAGTCGGTGGAAAGGAGTGCACAGCTGTGGCTTCTGTTTGCCCAGTGCCCAGTCCTCCTTTCTCCGCTAGCTGCATGCATTCCCCTTTGAGAACTACCCTTTGACCACGCTGTACAGATCTGGGGGGCAGGAGTGTCTAATACAGGGTTCTGGCTTCCCCATGGCCATGGTGGTGGACATAGAACCCAACCTAAACCGATCAGATCCTCTCTCCAAACAGGAGTCCCAGCCCCAGGGAACCAGGGGTGATGAAGGAGGAAGGTGGTTTCCACTTCTGGGCTCCTCCCAAGTCATGCAAGATCCTGTATCTCCTGTGACTGGGGAGCCTCTTGCTGTACACAGAATCCTCAGAGGGCTCCCCACAGGCTCCCACCCCAGCCTTTCCCTCTGACCTCATTCCTGCCACTTTCCCTGTCGTGCGCCACGTTTCAGCAGCACTGTCACTGTTTATGCCTGGGAAGGGCAAGCTCCTAGTCACCCCCGGGCACTTGTACTTGCTGCTTCCTGGCTCAGGACATTCAGCAGCAGACCTTCCTTCTCACGGCCGTTCTTTCTGGCTGTTTCAGCCTCTATCAGCGGTGTCCTCAGAGAGGCCCTGCCCTGCCCCTGTGGTCAGTGTCTCCCATGTCCTCCAGCTGTATTTTCCTCAGGGCACATATCGTGAGCCGAGGTTGGCTGGCTGCCTTGTATGTTGATTTGCTTTTGTCGGCCTCCCCTGTTTGGTGTAAGCCCCTTCTCTGAGTGTCGTGCCTCCCCCTACCTTCCTGGGCCAGGCAGAGCCCTTGGAACTTGGCCAGCGTTTCAAAAAAATGATATGTGAGGCCGAGCACTGTGGCTCAACGCCTGTAATGTCAGCACTTTGGGAGGCCGAGGCAGGTGGATCACTTGAGACCAGGAGTTTGAGACCAGCGTGGCCAACATGGTGAAACCCCATCTCTACTAAAAATACAAAAATTAGCCAGGCGTGGTGGTGGCAGGCTCCTGTAGTCCCAGCTACTCAGGAGACTGAGGCAGGAGGATCACTTGAACCTGGGAGGCAGAGGTTGTAGTGAGCCGAGATGGCACCACTGTACTCCAGCCTAGGCAACAGAGTGAGACTCGTTCTCAAAAAAATTAAAAAATACAAAATTTAGACATATTTGAATAAATGAATAAATTAATGGGGCAATGGAGTGTGTGTAATGCCAAGTAATCCTCCTATGGAATACTTCAGAGAGTTACAATGAGGGAATTCTTTGTCCTGTTTTCAAATGGGGAAACTGAGGCCAGGCAAGAGACAAGGAAGCCATATCAGAATACCAACCTGGCCTTCCGTCCCCTTGGGGAAGAACTTCTCTAACCTCCCTCCATCCAGGAATACTTGGGCTTTGGAATCACTTCCCACAAACGGGAGCCCGGCACCCAGGGGCAGGGAATCCCCAGCACTGAGCCTCCGTGAGCTTCCAGGAAATGACCTGTTTCTCTTCTTTGTGAGACACACAAAGCGCTCTCATGGAGGAGGGGCATGTGCACGGAGCAGCCTTTGAACACCTGGACCTGGGGCACCTGGGAGGTGGGAGGATGGGAGGAACCCAGCAGCCGAGGTCAGGTGGCAGACAAGCTGGGTCATGCTGTGCGCCCGTCCAAATGGATCCACCTGGCATGTGGGTGGTGTGACCCAACTGGTTGGGTGAGTGTAGGGTGTGGGCTGGTGAGGGTGCCAGCCAGTGAACTGTGACACTCCTGCCCTGGAGATGGGGAGGCATCTGGTCTCCCACCCTCAGAGCAGCCCCAGTCTGCATTGACTCTGGGTTTGAGACCATCAACTCAAAGGACACAGAGGTTCCCTGGCATCCTTCCAGGAACCGAGGATGTGCTGGGCACGCGGTCACTTGAGTCAGGTTTCCTGAGAGCATCTCACCTCCTGGTGGAGGGAAAGGAGGAAGTATTCCGGGGCTGGAAATGAACTGGAGATTGGGTCAACATAAATGCATGAAGAAGCCAGTAAGGAGAGAAACCTTGAGGGGGATGCAAGACAGTTGAGTGTGGTCATTAAGAATCTGGAGCTCCGGCCGGGCGCGGTGGCTCAAGCCTGTAATCCCAGCACTTTGGGAGGCCGAGGCGGGCGGATCACAAGGTCAGGAGATCGAGACCACAGTGAAACCCCGTCTCTACTAAAAATACAAAAAATTAGCCGGGCGCGGTGGCGGGCGCCTGTAGTCCTAGCTACTCAGGAGGCTGAGGCAGGAGAATGGCGTGAACCCAGGAGGCGGAGCTTGCAGTGAGCCGAGATCGCGCCACTGCACTCCAGCCTGGGCAACAGCGTGAGACTCCGTCTCAAAAAAAAAAAAAAAAAAAAAAAAAAAAAAAAAGAATCTGGAGCTCCTTGGATATTCCAATTATCCTGATTTGATTATATGAATGTATCAAATTATTACATGTACCCTCAAATATGTACATCTAATATATCACTAAAAATAAATACATTAACTTAAATGAAAAAAATAATTTTGGCCATGCATGGTGGCTCATGCCTGTATTCCCAGCACTTTGGGAGGCCAAGGTGGGAAGATCACTTGAGCCCAGGAGTTCAAGACCAGTCTGGGCAACATAGTGAGACCCTGTCTCTAAAAATAGTAGCAATAATAATAAATTTTTTTTAAAGAATTTGGAGCCTGGGTGCAGAGGCTTATGCTGTAATCCCAGAACTTTGGGAGGCTGAGGCAGGCGGATCATCTGAGATCAGGAGCTTGAGCCCAGCCTCACCAACATGGCAAAACCCCGTCTCTACTGAAAATACAAAAAAAAAAAAAAAAAGCTGGGTGTGGTGGTGGGCACCTGTAATCCCAGCTACTCGGGAGGCTGAGGCAGGGAAATCACTTGAACCCAGAAGGTGGAGGTTGCAGTGAGTCAAGGTTGCGCCATTGCATTCCAGCCTGGGCAACAAGAGTGAAACCATTTCAAAAAAAATTTGGAGTTCCGCAGACCTTTGAGACCTCTTGCCACCTACTTAATTAACCTGTCTGAGCCTCTGCTCCCTCACCTGTAAAACAGGCGTCATAGCACCTACCTTCTAGTGTGGCGAGGATTAGATGAAGCCAGGGCAGGTAAAAAGTGTTCAGCACTTAGGCGTTCAATAAGTTGGGAATAAGGAAGAGAAGCTTAGATGGCCAACACTGAGGACAGCCTGGTGCCTGTTATCACTTGCTGTGCCTCCTTTCTCTCTCACCTAAGTTTTACTTTCCCTTCCTAGAAAATGCAGGGATGGGCCCCACCTCTCTGGACTCTTTCCACTCTATATTCTGTTTTGTCACTTTGCAAAGCTGGTTGCTCATGCTGTAGCTAAAGTGCTAACAGTTGATGTGTAGCTAATGGGATAAATAGCATGCTTTCCCATCTAAGAATTTTACCCAGTGACACCTGGAGAAGCCAAAGGAACATTCTCTGCCGAGCCTGGCACAGAGAAGGGGATAGGAGAGGGTGATTTGGGTTGAAGGGTGCTTCCTGGGCCCTCCTATGTCTGCTAAGTGTCCTTAGACCCAGCCCCGGGTTATTAAATGGACAGGCACTGGATTCAACTGCAGAGGAAAGACAGGAATTAAAGCCCTTAGAATGTTTTTTGGGGTATCCTTTAACTTCCCCTTTGGGGGATGCAAAGGGGGGGATCAATAGATGTGCCGCAAAAGGTCTGGGGGCTGCATGTGGGAAGAGACCCCAAGATTCACTCTCTACTACTCTGTGTTATTATCCTTGATTTCCTAGATTTATGCTGGAACAGAGTTCTGAATTTGGTTGTCCCAATACCACCTTCACAGTTACTGCCTTTTCAGTATCTCCTACCTATATTATTATTTCAGAGTTTGTTCAATTGCAGCCTGTGGGCCAAATATGATCCCAAGTCTGCCTTTGTAAATAAAGTTTTATTGGGACACAGCCAGTCCCAGCCATTTATAGTAGAGATGTATGGCCTGCAATGTTAAAAATAATTGCTATCTGGCCCTTTACAGAAAAAGTTTCGTGACCTTTGATTTTACTTCATTAAAAAAAATCAACTTATGTTTTTGACTTAAATTTATTTTACAATGAAATTTTTTTTTTTACCACTACCATAAACAGAGAATCAGAATTTCTAGCCTAAATGGAAGGAAATTAGAAAAATAGAGCCAAAGCAAAACAATGTTTTTCAATTCTACCTGGAGGCTGTTGCCTAACCAAACTTCTGAGTTGAAGCCTTGTGCTCTTTCTTTAGGAGAGATATTATTCTTTTGTTCATTTGACAGGTATTTGTTGAGCACCTACTATGTGCCATGGTCCCCTCACCCCCTACTCCTTTAGGTCTGACTTATACATTATGTTCCCCACAATATTTCATTTGAACACAAAGATAAAAGATTCTGAATCCTAAAAGGTTGAGACCAGGCATGGTGGCTCACATCTGTAATCCCAGCACTTTGGGAGGCCAAGATGGGAGGATCACTTGAGCCCAGGAATTGAAGACCAGTCTGGGCAACAAAGTGAGACCCCATCTCTTTTAAGAAAAAGAAAAAAGGTTGAAACCAACAAAATTAAGGGAAAATCCACTGGACCAGGAGCTTGGTTCTCTTGACCAACATCTTGTGTTGTCTCCTGACCTGCCATGCACCCTTGAGCAAGTCAAGTCCTCTCTGAGCTTGTTCCTTCCACATCAGACTTTCCAACTCGCCTGGACATACAGTCGCCTAGTGCTCCACCCCTTACTTCTAAAAATGATAATTCCCAGCCCCCTCCCCTGGAGATTCTGATTCAGTGGGTTTGGATGATGGACCCAGTGATGTAAAATTTTCACAAACACTCCCCTCCCACCCAATCCACCCAGGGGATTACCTCCATTGTATTAGGTGGGGAAAAAGTCTTTGTGGTTCCCTCCCTCATCTCTCCAGCTTCCCAGGATTTTTTTCAGCTCTGAGCACCCCCTCCCACCTGGGGCCTCCTCTCTCTGGTTAGGGGAGTCTGGAGTGCTGCCAGGGGAGGGGGTGACCATGTGGAGACTTATGCCGTGGGCTCCTGTCATGCCATCGGAACTGGCTGGTTGGAGAGGTGATTAGTACCCTTGAGAGGGGGAACATTTAGAAACCATTTCAGGAGAAACAGAACAAAACATCTCTTTCCCTAATCTTTAGCCAAAAGCTGATTTGCCAGTTTTCTGGCCACAAAACCTGGGATCCACCCTAGAAGAAGGAGGCCCTAGAATAACAGTTTTCAAGCCCTAGGACTGGTGTCTAACAGGCATTTACAGTCCTGGAGCAAGGAATGGGCCCGGGGAGCCTCAGCCTCCATGCTTCAGCACCAGGCTGAATAGGGCTGGGTTGAAGAGGATCCCATGGGCGCAGATGGACAGGATGAACTTATAACCTTGTATGGTCAGTGCTAGCTGCTTCTCCAGGAATCTTACAATCTGAGCTCCGACATTTCAGGTTCTAATTCACTTGCAGGACAATTCACTTGATCCAGGATAAGACCTGGGCATCCATTCTAGAATCTTCCAACTCCTTCAAGGACCACCCGCTCTCCATGCTTAAAAGACACACCTTCAGAGAGGCCTTCCCTGGCCCTGACTGTCCTTGGTCTTTCCCCTCCTTTTAACTCTGTGTCTATTCTGTCTGCTACAAATCCCTCTCTAAGTCTGTTGTCTTATGACTTTTTTTTTTTTTTAGATGGAGTTTCACTCTTGTTGCCCTGGCTGGAGTACAATGGTGCAATCTTGGCTCACTGCAACCTCCGCCTCCCGGGTTCAAGTGATTCTCCTGCCTCAGCCTCCCAAGTAGTTGGGATTACAGGCATGCGCCACCATGTCCGGCTAATTTTGTATTTTTAGTAGAGACGGGGTTTCTCCATGTTGGTCAGGCTGGTCTTGAACTCCCGACCTCATGTGAGCTGCCCGCCTTGGCCTCCCAAAGTGCTAGGATTACAGGCATGAACCACTGCGCCCGGCCACAACTTTTTTTATACTTTGTCACTTGGATCTTTTTTTCCTTCTTGAATTGTAGCTGACACAATTTGTAATTGAATGTTTGTTTGTTTGGGTATTTATTAATATCTCATAGCTCCCTCACTAGTCTGTTCCCTTCACTGAGTCAGGGACTATGTCATTTTCATTTATTACTGGGCCCCAGCACCGGGACAGAGTCTGGCCCTTGGGAGGCCCTCAAAAAATAGTTGTGGAATGAAGAAATAAGTACAACAGCACTTCTCAAACTTTAACACGCAGGTGATTCACCTAGAGATTCTGTGAAAATGTAGATTCTGAGCCACCAAGTCTGGGTGGGACCTCAGAGTCTACATTTTTCACAAGTTCCCGGGGACGCTGATGCTGCTGGTCCATGGACCACACTTTAAGTAGCAATGTCCTACATAAAGTCTGTCCTTCTCAGTCAGCCACTTCACCATCTATGTCTGCCTCCCATTGCTCAATGCCTGGGGAGAGGTTTCAAGCTTTCAGAAGCAAGGAAGGGGCTACTGAAACCTAAGAAAGGATTATAAAGAAGTACGAGAAAGGGCAAGGAGCACAGAATCAAAGATGCTCTGGAAGCTTAGCTGAGGACAGCACACACACTAGAATTTCAAAGGCATCACATCCCTACACTTCCCAGTTTTTCTGGTCCTGGAGGTTGAGCAAACATGGTCCCACTTTGTCTGCCCAGGATCTCTCCCAGGAAGGGGAGTGGCTGTTCCAGGGCTGGAAATGTTAATCCTTATCTTACCAGCTCATCGTCATTCTCAATGCCAAGTTGACCATGCATATTCCAGCAGTTTACACACTTAGGCTGGTTGTTTCGGTGCTATTTGTGCCATGGTGCCTTGGTGGCAAAATCTGAATCCTACCCTAGCCAAGGATTCACACAAAGTCCTCTCTAGCAACAGAGAGATGCAACTGAAGGTCAAGGTAGTTCAATTGAGTCAATGATGCTCTCCTGTGGGCCACCGCTGTGGGAATATAAGGCGACTCTCCATCAGCCAAGGAAACCTTTCTCAATAGGATGTCAGCTCACCATCGTGCCCAGGGTGTCAGAGGCTCCAACGTTAAATTTGATACTCAGTTACTATGGCCGCATTTGCTGAAAGGATTAAAGCAGTGTTTCTTAAAATGTGGTCCATTCATCACCTATGTCAGAAGCAGTTTGCAGGGAAGGGAGGCTTGTTAAATATGCAGATTCCTAGGCTTTCACCCCTGATCTACTGTACCAGCACCTTAGGAAGTGGGAACCAGAAATTTACATACTTACTGTGTTCCTCAGGTGACTCCTAGGTGCATTCACCTTTCCAAATCTCTGGGCGCATGTATTTGCTTCCTCCTCCATCTGTGTAGTTTGTATTCCTTTTGTGTCAGCTCTATTGTGTCTGTGTCTTTGATGGTAAGCTGCCCTAAGCTTCCCTTTGGAAGCCAGACAGGTAAATACATGAAGCTTCATTTGTGACCAGGCTAGGATGGGAACCGCCCCTGCCCTCTGCTCTGTGGCCAACTAATCCATCATCAAAGTGCAGCTCACATAGAAGCTGCCCAGCAAATTTTTCCTTATTACTTGAGTTAGACCATCCTATCCCCAGAGTCCAGTGCGTCCCCAGCACTTCAAGAAACATGTGCACCATCAGACATTCCAAGGCACTGAGCCAAGCCCTTCACATATGGCCCCCAGAGAAGTGCCCATTTCATCTGACCCCCAGACTCTTCTGTAAATAACATGATTTTCTCTAGACATCTCCCCCAAAAGAATCTCTGAGTCCCCTTTGGGTTATTCTTCTCCCAGACCCAGCATCATTCTGCAGTATGAATGAAATCTTGAATTTCAAGTTACTATCATTTCTCATCTTGTTATTTCTCCACCTGAGCCCACGCTTTCCCTCCCCAAACTTCTCCACACAGCAGTCAATCAGATCATGTTGTTACTGACTTAAAACCTTCGGCTGGGCACAGTGGCTCACCCCTGTAATCCCAGCCCTTTGGGAGGCTGAGGCGGGCAAATAATTTGAGGTCAGGAGTTCAAGACCAGCCTGGCCAATATGGAGAAACCCCGTCTCTACTAAAAATACAAAAATTAGCCAGATGTGGCAGCAGGCACCTGTAATCCCAGCTACTCGGGAGGCTGAGGCAGGAGAATCACTTGAACCCAAAAGGCAGAGGTTGCAGTGAGCCGAGATCATGTCACTGTACTCCTGCCTGGGTGACAGAGTGAGACTCTGTCTCAAAAAAAGGAAAAAAGGAAAAAGAAAAACCTTCAATGGTGTTCCATTGCTCCTAGAACGAATTCCCCGGCCTTACCATAGCCCGACCATCTTTCTAGCCTCATCCTCACTCTGGCCTTTCTAGCTACAATGGTTTCTTTCAGGCCCTCCTGCCTTTCATGTTCCCATCCACAAGGCCTTTGCATGAGCTGCCACCTCCACTTGGTGCTATCTCCCATTGCTTTCTGCCAACCAACTCCTACTTACCATTTGGGCCTCGGCCTAAGCTCCAGCACCCTTCCTCAGGGAAGCCCTCTTGATGTCTCTGCTTGGGTCAATCCCCTTACGCTAGATGTGCAGAGCACTGGGTTTCTCCTCCTTCATAGCACATTGTCACGCTGATACATTCACATTTAGTTGAGGGATTACTTCGTTGATTATAGTTAGCGCAATTGCACATCCCTGTCGCCCTGGGATAGTTCTAGGTGTGCTTACTGTCCCACTGCAATTACTAACAGCACCCTTTTCACTCTCAGAAGTGTCCTACTTTGGATAATAAATGTTGTGGCCATCCTAATAGTAGTGCCCCCCACCAGACTGTAAACTTCATGAGGCATTGAGCTGTATTTGTTTCTGCTCATCACTGTAGTCCCAGTGCCTGGCTCAATGCCAGTAAGTAGGTGCTCAGTAAGTAGGTCCTCCAGAGAACCTGGCTGAGCATATATGGTCTTTCATGACCTAGCCTCGGAAGCCACGTACTTGCTTGCACCATATACTGTTGATTGACTGGACATCGATCAATGGGTCCAAAGCTCTCAATGGGCTGTCATAGAATTTGCAGACATTTTTAAAAACCACCACATATCCCTCAAGGATCTGTCTTTCAACCAATAAATATTTCATCACATATTTATTGGTTCTCATGCCCCTTCCTCTTGTATAATTTGTGTCCTGCACAAGGATTCCTAGCCAAGAGGTTAGAGGGTGAAATCCAGCCTACAGACTGTTCACCAAGCTATGTGCCTGGCTTAGGGCTGTGTCTGCCTAGAGGAAGGGGCATTTTTTTCCCCTTTGCACCAAGGTGCTATCTATTTGTCAAGCTATCTGCCCTGAGAGGTTACTATTTTATAAATCACTGGCTCAGAAGAGGCACCTTTTTCTAATTTTCATATAGACACTGTAAAGACTAGTGGGGCTGGGTGCAGTGGCTCACACCTGTCATCCCAGCACTTTGGGAGGCCGAGGCAGGAGGATCATTTGAGCCCAGGAATTCGAGACCAGCCTGGGCAAAACAGTGAGACTTCATCTCTGCATAAAATAAGAAAATTAGCCGAGCGTGGTGGCACACACCTGTAGTCCCAGCTACTCAGGTGACTGAGGCAGGAGGATCACTTGAGCCCAGGAGTTTGAGGCTGTGGTGAGCTCTGATCTCACCACTGCATTCCAGCCTGAGCTACAGAGTGAGACCTCCATTTCTAATAATAATAATAATAATAATAAAATTTTAAAAATAATAAAAATTTAAAAGACTAATAGGAACACTGATTGTTCACCCACTATGTGAAGACATCGGTGGAAAAGCCACGGGTAAGATAGACGAAACGTCTGCTCTTGGTAAGCTTGTGTTCTACTGGGGAATGAAGACAATAAGTAAGAAAGCACACACTTGAAAACATACAAATGAAATTACAGATTGGAAACAGTATTATGGAAGAAAAGCCCCTCACGTGAGCATCTCCACTGTGCTGGTTGCTGATGGCAGAGGCTGGAGTCTGGAGGCTGAGGCTGCCTTATCTCGGACCCCCACCTCTCAGAGGACATCAAACAAGGGAGGAACCAACAAGAGCAAACAGACATAGCCTGTGTCCAAAAGGATTTTAATCCCACATTACGAGGGAGTTCCAGAATGTCAACGTATAAGGCCTTTAAGATCAAGAATCTCATTCATCCAGAATAGTTTACATACCTTGCTGCCAGGAGGAGAGAATGGGGAGGAATTCCTAGGCCTCCTCCCGCCACGTCATTCTTTGAATTTTGAACTGTTAGACCGTGCACGGGGCAGTAGGGTAGAAATGGAAGGTATCCTTACTTCCCCAGATCCAAAGATTCATAAGGATGCGAGAGTCTGGCCAGAGTCCTAAGGCTGAAGTTGCCTGCAGGGCGGGTAGGCAATTGAGGTCACTCAGATTAGGAAGATATTTCCATGGTTTTATAGCCTAAGAGACACCTCACAAAAGATACCCAGCAATCTTGGAAAGAAAAATAAAACACATATCAGTATGAAGAAGGATAATGAGCAGAACTGACCAGGGTTGGTTAGTGAGTTCCATGAGATCAGGGGGTTTTGGGGACAAGTTGGTTCACTCATTGCTGTATTCCCAATGTCTCCAATAATGTCTGGCACACGGGAGATTCAAAATATGTATACATTGAGTAATTGGAAAAAATCTGGCAGAAGGGAAAGAAATTTTTTGTAAAATTAAAAAAATATATTTAGAAAAGTACAAGGATGGTGCAGTGGCTCACGCATGTAATCCTAGCACTTTGAGAGGCCGAGGTGTGGGGATTGCCTGAGCTCAGGAATTCGAGACCAGCCTGAACAACATAGCGAAACCCCGTCTCTAACAAAAATGTAAAAATTAGCTGGGTGTGGTGGTGGATGCCTGTAATCCCAGCTACTCTGGAGACTGAGGCACAAGAATTGCTTGAACCTGGGAGGTGGAGGTTGCAGTGACCCACGATCATGCCACTGCACTCCAGCCTGGGCAAACCAGCAGGATTCTGTGAAAGGAAAGGAAAGGAAATGGAAATGGAAAGGGAAAGGGAAACGAAAGGAAAGGAAAAGAAGGCTGGGCGCGGTGGCTCACGCCTGTAATCCCAGCACTTTGGGAGGCCGAGATGGGCGGATCACGAGGTCAGGAGATCGAGACCATTCTGGCTAACACGGTGAAACCCCGTCTCTACTAAAAATACAAAAAAAAATTAGCTGGGTATGGTGGTGGGCGCCTGTAGTCCCAGCTACTGGGGAGGCTGAGGCAGGAGAATGGCATGAACCCGGGAGGCGGAGCTTGCAGTGAGCCGAGATGGCGCCACTGCACTCCAGCCTGGGCGACAGAGCAAGACTCCGTCTCAAAAAAAAAAAAAAAAAAAAAAAGAAAAAAGAAAAGAAGAAAAGAAAAGAAGAAAAGAAAAGAGAAAAGAAAAGAAGAAGGATGCTCTCATAGACTGAAGGATCGCTTTTATGACTGTACTTGGGATCCTGGAAAAATGACAGCCCACTCCTGGGACATTATTAACAACAGAAACATCTTTTTTTCTTCTTCTTTGCAGAACTTTTCAGTGCCAAACTGTTCTTTTCAGAAGACAGGCCTAGAGAGCTGGCCTCCATCCTCCTTGCCACTCTGGGGATACCTGGGGACTTTCTTCTGTGACTTGCCAAGAACATCCCATGAGCTGCCGGGTTCCAGACGTTTGGGTAGTGATGATTCTGGTGGTGGAGCACAACCCCCACCCCCTGCTTCCTGTTATCCTTTCTGACCATATTTCAGGGAAATTCAAATCTGGGAGGGCTCTGAGGCTCCATCCCTGTGGTGCCAAACCTCCTAATGAAAACAGAACCAGAGTCAAGCAGCCAGATGTTTCTATAATGGGAAAAGCCCGGGCACAGCCACTTACCTTTGTTCTACTCACAGACATTTGCATTCATTTCATGTGATGGCTTTGGGAGACATGAAACAGCCTAAGACAGCATGGTTTGGGGCTGTTCCTCCAGAAGTTTGGAAATTCTGTGGTTGTTGCCTTTGGTGCTTAGTCAAACCCTCTTTGTCGTAAGTCAAATGGACACTATTTGTACTGTTCATTCTTATTGCATTTGCAGGATGTTTTATGACAGCAGTTTGTAGGTATTTCTGTGACAGAAATCAGAGACAAAAGGAAGGAGGAAAGGTCAGACTCAAAACGTATGGCTCTACCCTCTGACTCATGGGGAGAAGCTATGAGACCCGGAGCTCTGGGCTTTAAGTCGGACGATACTAGGGCTTGAAATCATTATCTCCATCCTTCCCCCAACCCAGTCTGTGGAGGTGGGCGACAGGGAGGAAATGGCCTCAAGAAAGCATGTTTCTCAGATCCCACTCAAGGAATTCCGATTTCCTGACTCTTCATACAGTAAGGACTTGGGGGCTACCTAACCATCTGTCTCACACCAAGATGGCAGCCAGCTGAGCCACACTTAGAAGTGCCTTTGTGGCCGGACATGGTGGCTCACGCCTGTAATCCCAGCACTTTGGGAGGCTGAGTTGGGTGGATCACCTGAGGTCAGGAGTTTGAGACCAGCCCAGCCAACGTGGTGAAACCCCATGTCTACTAAAAATACAAAAATTAGCCAGGCATGGTGGCAGGCACCTGTAATCCCAGCTACTCGGGAGGCTGAGGCAGGAGAATTGCTTGAACCCAGGAGGCTGAGATTTCAGTGAGCCGAGACTGTGCCATTGTACTCTAGCCTGGGCAAGAGAGCGAGACTCTATCTCAAAAAAAAAAAAAAAAAAAAGAAGCAAGTCATTAGGTCCAGCCTACTCTCAAGGGGAGAAAATTACACAAAGGCATGAATAATGTCTGGCACACGGGAGATTCAAAATATGTATACATTGAGTAATTGGAAAAAATCTGGCAGAAGGGAAAGAAATTTTTTGTAAAATTAAAAAAATATATTTAGAAAAGTACAAGGATGGTGCAGTGGCTCACGCATGTAATCCTAGCACTTTGAGAGGCCGAGCATGGGGCATGGGAGTCATCTTAGCAGCCTATGCACCAGTTTGTTTTCAGCTGAAACAGCCACTGAATGGAAGTTAGTAAAACCCCTGGCATCTGTTAAGATTCAGCTAACCCACCAACCAAACGTGGGTTATGATGGTTGAATCACATTCATATTCAATTTATTCCCATCAGGCGTTTGTGGCTATTTGAAAAAAATCTTCATCCTTCTTAACAAGACTCCACGTTGTCTTCTCCATGACCTGTGCTGCTACAACATTGAGTTCTGTTCGGCTTTCTTGAGGTTGGGGATCAGATTTGCACCCAGGCCTGGGCACTCCTTCTAAGAACAAGAAAGAGTGAACAGGATCCAGTTACAAGAGACTGCAGAACCCTAAAATGTTCAAGCCAGAAAAGATACAAGAGAGATCACTGCATAATCAATTATCTTCTATCCCACCCTGAACTAAGCCCCCATCCTCGGTGACTTTCCATACCTTCAAATACCTTCCTTACAGTTCTTTCTCTCTCTCCATATAGACCAGATAGTGCTGTGAAACAAACAACAATGAACTGCAGTGGCATGCAACAATTAGCGTGCATTTCTCATTTACATGTCTGTGGCTTGGCTGGAGTAGCTCTGTGTCTCTGACAGAAGTTCTGTAGGTCCTTTAGGGTAGCTCTACTCCACATGTCTTTCATTTTCTGGGACCACTAAGCTACCAGAGGTATACCATGCTCATGGAAATGGCAAAAGAGAGAGAGGGCAAATCCTACCACCCAGGCACCCTTCCATTCTTTGTGTGTGTCATCTTTGGTAATATCTCACTGGGCAAAGCAAGTCACATGGCCAAGCTCAAGATCAAGTTGAGGAATATACTCCTTCCACCATGAGGCTATGGCTAGAGTCGGGATGTATACTACTACTATAAGGGGCTGAAGGACTGGGACCAGAACTCAATCAAACACACTCTTACTTTTCCCCACACCAGGTTCATTATCGAAACACCAGAAGCAGGAATACAAGCAGGTATGGGGCAGGTTTCTGTCTCCCATCTTCCTAGAGGGACAGGAGTATATTTAGAGACAGAAAACAAAGAATAGCAAGTAGCAGGTGAATGGGACAGACAGGTTGGGCTCTGGAGAGGGTTTAGAAATAAGAGAGAGGAACAATTGGCCCGTTTTTTTCTCTGGGTCTTGGAGAGGGATCTTGGGGGTCTGGACAGGTTCTTTCCTGTTGGGACACACCCTATCAGTTGGTGGCTTGGGAGATAGTACAGGGAGGAGGCATCTCCTGGCTCTGAATCAGAGTGAGAACATGACACTCTCTTCCAATGATCTTGCAATAGTTCTGATAACAGGAAAAAGACTTCTCTGTGTTAGCATGCTTTTAACATCTTGCTGATCACCCCCACTGTTTTTTTTTAAGAGACAGGGTCTTGCTATGTTGCCTAGGCTGCCTGGGAACTCTTAGGCTCGAGCAATCCTCCAACCTCAGCCTCCCAAGCAGCTGGGATTACCAGTAAGCACCACCACACCTGGCTCCCTTTTTAATAGACCCTAAACCTCAGACTCACGGACTCTTTCAGGCAACAGTATCTGGCTACAATTCACTAACACTGTTTTATTTCAATAGTGTTTATATTCATAAGTTTGTCTTCTATTTTTGGCAGATGGCCCTGGTTTCCTGTTTACCAAGGCAATATAGGGCTTTCTTTTCAAATAAACAAAATAAACGGAGTTAATTTAAAGAAAGCAAGTGAATACTAGTTCAGGTGGAAGGTGTACATGGCAAAAATTAGAGCTTGAGTGTGGTTAGCATTTGGTAAATAGTGATAGGGTGGAAAGAGGAGAATGGGGTTTGCTGCAGTGAGTCTGGGTTCAAATCCAAACTTTATCAATTGCATAGAACCTTTGGGTAAGTTACTGGTGTAGCTTCTCTGAGCCTTAGTTTCTTCACGGATAAAATGAGGGCAACTTGTTTTGCAGGGCTGCCATGTTCTCTTGAAGGTTATGTTTGTAAAGTAACCGGCACACACTAAGCCCTCAGCAAATGCAGAAACCTGCCTGCTCCATCCCCTACCTGCCCTTTCCATTCTGGGAGACTTTGGGGTTTTCTCTGTCCTCCACATGGCCACAGGCAGGTAGGTGGGCCCTGCCTGGCCCTCCTCTATAGCAACCAGACCTCACTCTCCTCCCCTATTATGGAGGAAGAGGACTCAGTTCCTATTAGTGCCTTCCTGTCCCCTCTCCAGCTCCACACACACACACACACACACATATACACACACACACAATTATACACACACAATTATCTTGGGGGATGAGAGTCTTGGTTAACAATAGAATTAAAGGAGATTTGGCAGGTCAGACCCTAGGCCAACTTGAGAAGCTCAAGGCGTGGCGGAGGGGATGGCCCTTTAGAGGGGATCTCAAATCCCCCAAGGATCTCTGATTTAGACCCAGCAAGGCCCTCTCGTGACAGAGCTCCGCAGCAGCATTAAAAAAAGATGCTCAACAGAAAATATAAACATGGAGTCCAACCAGAGCACACGATTGCACAATAAATTAACATTTCTTAAAAGGGTTTCTCATTCTCTTGTCAGTGGCACAAGTCAATTGCCTTGTATTCTGGGGTATGTGCAAGTAACATGAACTTGTTACATTAAAAGTTTTAAAATATACTGTTATATGTTGTGACCCTGTTTTGGAATTTCTTCCATTTGTAAAAATACACTGACTCCCACTCACTCCTTCCACACACATGATGGGGCTCAGGCGCCTCTGGTCTCCTCCCCCGTCCTCCCAAGAGCCCCTAGAGTAGATCAGCCCTGCCAGTTTCCAGATGGGGAAACTGAGGCTGGAAAGAAAGGCAGTTCCTTTGATGTCATTTCCAGGGACACTGACTTCCAGGACTGTGGGTTGAAAGGCTGTAGGGAGTGGTTTGTGTGAGTGTGAGTATGTGTGTGTGTGTGTATTGGTGAGGGTAGTGAACGGGGGGCGGTCCTGGAAGAGTCTAAAGACTGGTTGCTGGGCATGTCGCACCAAGGCCAGGACTCCAGGTGAGATGATAAAAATAACAATGGCTGACGTCTATGGAACAGGTACCATGAGCCAAGCACTGTGGACGTATTATCACCTTCAGACCTATAATCACTCCCATTTCCAAAAGAGGAAACTGAGGCAGGGGAGATTATGGACGAGCTCAGGAAGTTCATAAAAGGTCAGAGAAGGAGTACTAGAGCAGGGAGCCCGGATTCCACAACTCCTTAGGGAAGAGGAAGAAAAGGGGAGAAGAGGAGAGGAAAGAGAACGAGAGGGATGTGGAAACCTGCAGAGAAGGCAAGCCCCTTGTTCCCGGGAGCCTCCCTTTCTCCCTCTTCCCCCGGGCCCGTGCCACCGGCTCCGCCCCAAACTTGGCCACAGAGCCGCAGAGAGGCGGGCGGGGACCGGGGGGCGCCAGGGCGCTCCAGGGCTCGGCCTTTCCCTCCAGGGCCCTCTCCCTTCGCCGGCGGCCCCTCCCACTCGGCTCTCCCGGCTCCTGACGTCACGGCCCGGGAGGCGGGACTGGGAAGGAGGGGCCCCGCAGCCAAGAGGGTGGAGGGAGGGCGCGCAGTCCCGGCCCAGAGCTTCAAAACAGCACGGCGGCCTCGCCTCGCACCCCTGCAGGTCCGTCGGTCCAGCAGCCAGCGCAGCCGCCAGCGCCGGGTGAGTTGCGGGCGCGCCCAGGGCGTGGGGCGACATCGGGGGGGGCCCCGGGATCGCGTACGCCGGGGCAGCAGGGACGCGACCCCTCCATTTACTGGACCGGGAGCAACCCCTGGAATTGGTGATAGTAACGGGAGGGCCGAGGTGCCACCCATGCCGCCGACCTGCAGTCTGCGCCACGCTCGCTCGGGCCCCCGAATTCCACTTCGCCACCCCGGGACAGCTTCCCACGCCTTTTGAGCCGAAGCGGGCGGGAAAAGTTTGGGGAGGAGTCAGGGCGCCTCCTCTCGACCCGCCGTACTCACACCCGGGGCTCTTGGAGTCCAGGGAGATCCCCAGGTCGCGTGAGGGACCCCCGGGCAGCGTCCCCAGCCTCGCCGCACGGGCAGGACTGGTGCGCCAGACCGGGCCAGCGGGTCCTCCTGGGCTGCGCACCCCTCTCGGCTCCCACCGCTGCTCCGTCGCGCCCCCGAGCGGCGAGGAGCGACTTCTTGGGGGGTCAGGAGCAGTGGAGAAGCCCGGAGGCGCTGCTGGGATGACACCTCTCTCCCTGCCAACTCTAGTAGGGCTTGGGGGGCTTTAAAGAGGCGAGACCACACCCATGAGTTCCAGAGGGAGGGGAGGCTGCAGCTCGGGGTGTGGATTCTACGAGCTCAGCAAATCCGGAGACCTGAGCACGCTCTAGGGAGGTCTTTTAGGTGAAGGTGTGGGGCTGGACATGGGGACTCCGAAGACGCCACAGGGCAAAGCTCTCCCTCCAGGCCACGGAGTCCAACCCCTGCCAGCTTCAGGTTTGAGGAAGGGAGCACTGCCCCTCCCAAGCTTTGGGTGTGTGTGTGTGTGTGTGTGTGTGCACCTTGATCTTAAAATTCAGCTGTGTCTAAGTAAGGGGCTTGGAGAGGGACTTAAGAAGGTTCCAGTTCAAATACAGCGTGATTCCACTTTTATGAGACACCTAGAATAGGCACATTTTATAGACAGAAAGTAGAATGGTAGTTGCCAGGGGCTGGGGGTACCTGAGAACTGGGAGTTACTGTTTAATGGGACAGAGTTTTTGTTGGGGAGGATGAAAAAGTTTTGGGTATACATAGTGGCAATGGTTACACAGTATTGTGAAGGTATTTAATGCTACTGAATTGTATACTTACCATCGGTTAAAATGATGATTATGATGTTGTGCATATTTTATCATAGATTTTTTTTTTTAAAGCCACCTCTAGCCACCTCTGTACTCCAGTCTGATTCAGAGAGAAATCTAAGAACCGACATGCTATTGCTGGGCACCTTTTCCTGGAATTTGGCCTCCAGTTAAGACAGCTTAAAGAGGACAAGGAAGGGAGGGGGTCCTGGTTTCCCAGGAGTCACACAAGGAGAAGGATGGCGACCTGAGCTGCTGGAGGTTTGCAGTTGGCTAGTGCTCGCCCTTCATCTCCATTTCTCCCTGGGAGCCTCACCCCTGAGCTGTTTCCAGCACACTCTCCTGTTGCAAGTGGGGAAACAGGCTAGAGATCTAAGTCGGTTTGCTCAAGGCCACTGAGCTGGTAAATGCAAAGAACTAGACCTTGAACCTCCATCTGCCTCCCAAGCCCTTCCCTTCTTTCCACCTGGAGATGCCCTGCTGGTTTGCAGGGAATGAGGGGAGACCCTTCTGGGAAAAACAGGGCGTGGATGCCCACGGGGGCCTTGGCAGATGCCAAGACCACAGCCCAGGGAGAGGCATGGAGGTGGCAGGAAGGTGCAGAACCTGTTTTCCCACTGAGGGTTTTTGGATCTCACCACCTCCATCCCGTGGGGAAGCAGGGAGTCGAGTAGGAGGCCGAGGGCTGGCCACATAGCTTGGAGCCTCCTCTGCTCCTCAAGTGGAGAGATTGAGGTGCGCCTGAAATCCAGAGAATGTGTTTGTGTTGGAAACACGGAGTTGACCAGCTGAGTGGGTGAGGGCAGGGCCAGGCGGAAACGTCCCTGTGAGGAGGGTGAGGCTTGGGGCTGACACTGCCCCACCCCGGGGGGGAGGAGGGGGTGCACCCGCTCTGCCTGGCACCACCCCAAATTAGGGTCTAGCTAATGAGGGGCTAAAAGGGCTTGGTGGTATTTTATTGTGGCTACGGAACACATCCATTTAGCAACCCGTCCCTGCTTCTCCACCCCCACCCCAGTAATGGCACTTAAATCCTTTCTTCCTGGAACGGAAGTGACTGTTTCACCTCAGTTTCTTTCCTCTGCCTTTCACATAATATCTTCATAGTAGGAGCTGAAACCACATGCATATGTGCACAGACTCCCCATTTTCCAGCAACAGGTAATTCACAGGGAGGATCAACCAGCCCATTTTTCACCCTAGGCGTAGAGTAGCACTCCTGCCCTCACCTCGGCTGTACAGGCTTCCCGGTCAGTGGAGGGCACAGCAAAGGCCACTTCTTTGTCATAGTAAACTGCGCCACACGGGACCGGGGGGGACGTCTGTCGAGATGAAAATATATAAATGTCTTTCCAGGCTAGATGGGCTGGCGCTGGACTGCTGGCTGCTTGGCGAGGTTTGTTTGGGAAGCAGGAGTCCAGCTACTCTCCTTTTGCGGGGAGCGAGGGAGTCAGATAATTGTGTGTGTGTGTGTGTGTGTGTGTGTGTGTGTGTGTGTGAACATGTGGCTGCTTCCCAGCTCTGTAGCCAAGTGGGGACTCTGACACGGGCTACAGGGGCTAAGGTGGGGATGGGGCGGGTCTCTCCAGCCATGGGAGTTCCAGAGGGGAAGAGGTGACATTACTTACTCAAAGGTGGGATGGGGCCCCAGGCACTGGGATTGAGGAGGCAGAGCTCTCCCAGAGGAGAGAGTTAAAGGCCGGCCTCGGGATGCCTGTGCAGGAGGAGGGTGTGTGTGTGTGTTGGGAGGTCTCAGGAGGGCAGGTGATTGGCAGCTGCAGCTGGAATGAAGGAAGAGGGCAGTTGGCATCATAGAAAGGACTGGAGGCCTGACTCTTGGACAATGGCCTCAGCATGTGCAGGGAAGGAATGGGGATTGGTGAGGTGGTGGCAGAAAGAGGAGTCTCCCCTTCTTACCCCAGGAGTGGTAAAGTCTGGCTCCCTGCAGAAGTTAGCCAAAGAGTGCAATTTCGGCAGCACTGTGGCATGAATCAGATGCATCTGGCTCTTGTTAGGGGCAGGCCAGGGGGGAGTCTAAAAATATCAGAGGCAGAGCTGCCACCCAGCGAGAGTGTCGGGCTGGTAACCTGACACCTGGGCGGAGGCTGGTGGTGGTGAGGAGGGCACCCGTCCTGCTTTGCTCCAGAGGTACTCATGCTCCTCCAGGTGCCTGAAAGGGTGAGCACTCACTGCATTCGGGACAGCCCTGGGCTAAGACTGGAGAATTTAGGGCATAAGGACCTTAGAAAGTCCCAGGTTGACACTGACAGCTAGGGACACTCAGAGAGGTGGAGTGACTTGCCCAGGTCACACAGCAATTTGGTAGCTGACCCAGGACTAGATCTAGGTCACAGCCGAGGGGAGTTCGGTGGGATTCTAGGCCCAGGTCCCCAGGGCCTGGGACCCTTGTAGCACGTGTCATCTGTCCAGGATGCTGGATTTCCGTGCTCCCATGCTGATGGGACAATGGTGAGCAAGAGCCCTGCTCAGGCAGTAGGTCACTTCCCATTGAGCACTGGGTTGCTCCCGGGCAAAGCTGTTGAACCCTGGGAATGCTGGCCCATCTTGGGGCAGGATATGGGGAGGAAGGAGGCTGGAGGAGAACTGGCCGAATAAGTCCCTCCCTCCTTCCCGTGCAGAGACACTGTTGGTTTTGTTCATGCAGTATCTCCGGTGCTTAATGAGTAGTTGTTAAAATGAATAATTGAATTCCTGGGGCCCTCATCTTCCTTGGCAAGCTGGGCTTCTGTTGATGTAAAAGGGACTGAGGATGAAGAAGAGACTTCTCCAGTTTCTGCTCTTTAGGGACAGGCTAGATGATATCAGCTTCTAGAAGCTTCCTGGAACTCTGGGTCCAGAGCTGAGGGAGGGGTCACCAGGGTGATATCTGACACCAGGATTGTCCTGAGAAATCTAGGATGCAAAATAGCCATCACCATGCAGGATGTGAAGACAGACAAGCCAAGCCCCTCAGTGCAGACCGCTCATAGTCTCATAGTCTAAGATCAAGCAAGGTTTTCCCAATAGCAAAGTCGTGTGCTTTGAAGATTTCGCTTTTTGACGACCTGATCACAAACTTCTCTGAACTGTCTTTCCTCAAAATGCAATGAATTTAAAGAATTTGCAGTGAATAAATAAGACCCAAAGTTTTTTTGTTGATCTTATGAATGTTTTCCAAAACGTGTTACCGCTGGTGGCACACAAGATAATTCTCAAAGTCCCATGGCATAAACACAGAAAAGAATAATTATGTCTTCTTCTTGATTGGCATTGGGGGAAAAAATGTAAGTAGCACACAAACCCATGGTTTCACAGATACTTCTGCTTAGGTTGAAACAAAAGTTGATGCTGTAAACTTTAAAACAGTTTAAGATACTCAAAGAATTTAGTTAATAAGCACAGTGGTCCTTGCATTTGGCAAAAATCTGAGTACTAGAGTGCCTGCTTTTTGGGACATGGTTTTATAAGAGGGGCTGGGATGGACTTGTCACACTTTTTTGAAACACGACTCATCCTGAAAGATTATCTGAGAGCTCCCAACCCAAGCCCCTCTTTTGCAAAGAGGCCCTTATGTTCAGCTTCAGACCGAGACCTGCCACTTAACTTCCAAGGGATTCCCTTCATTTTTAATGAGGGTCATGATTCCCCTCTGATGACCTTCGCCAGTTGTCTGAGGATCAGAGGAGATGATATATTGATGCACATGGAAGTGGCTTGATTTGTTTGTGGTTTGCTTGAAGCAAAGGAAGGCTGAGGGAGAGGTTGGCTTCCTTACTTTAATCTTGATGGGTTATTATTAAGCAACTCTGTGCAATGAGCTGCTGCAGGCTTTGGCAATACAATGGGAAATTTCCCTGTCTTCAGAGGAGGTTATCATCTAGCGTTGGGGGTGACAAGTCCAAGAATGCAAGCTCCAGGAGCAGGGCCATAAGATGTGGTTTCAGGGAAGCCCACCATATGTGGTGTGCAAAGGTTTCCTCAAGCTCGTAGTGTTGGAGATGGGCTTGGGAGGATATTTCAAATTCCCCAAGCAGTGATGGTTCCAGAAAGGTCAGGCAACAAGGAACAGTGAGAGAGTAGGCAGAGGTTAGCTGGATCTGGTGGCACACACCTATATTCCCAGCTACTCGGGAGGCTGGGGCGGGAGGATTGCTTGAACCCAGGGCTTTGAGGCTGTCACTTCAAGGCTGCTGACACTTTGAGGATGCAGTGAGCTATGATTGTTCCACATACTCCAGCCTGGGAGACAGAGTGAAACCCATCTCTTAAATTAAAAAAAAAATATATATATATATATGGGCTGGGCGCGGTGGCTCACGCCTGCAATCCCAGCACTTTGGGAGGCCAAGGTGGGTGGATCATGAGGTCAGGAGATCGAGACCATCCTGGCTAACACGGTGAAACCCTGTCTCTACTAAAAATACAAAAAAATTAGCCAGGCATGGTGGCACGCACCTGTAGTCCCAGCTACGCAGGAGGCTGAGGCAGGAGAATGGTGTGAACCTAGGAGACAGAGCTTGCAGTGAGCCGAGATTGCACCACTGCACTCGAGCCTGGGTGACAGAAAAAAAAAAAGTATAATTTTTAAAAAAAATGTATAATGTTTAAAAAGAAAAGGCAGAGATTGTGAGCAGGGACCCTGCTGGAGGAGAAGTGGGTGCCTGGTTTGTCTTCAGTGCTGGGTACATGAAGGGAGGGAGATGGAGCAGGGAGGGATGAGTGGGGCCACAGTGTGGAGCCAGCTTCCCTTCCATATCCCCAAGAACCTGGCTAAGGAGGCAGGCGTGAGGATACTCATGGAGCATTATTGGAATAGAATATCCAATGATAGGTAAGAAACAGAGAAAAGGAAAAGTGGAAGCAACTTACATATCCATCAGCCATTTTGCAGAATGTTTTACAGCAGTTAAAAAGAACAAGGGTCCGGGCGCGGTAGCTGACACCTCTAATCCCAGCACTTTGGGAGACCAAGGCAGGCGGATCACTTGAGTTCAGGAATTCAGGGTCAGCCTGGTCAATCTAGTGAAACCCCATCTCTACCAAAAATACAAAAATTAGTTGGGCGTGGTGGTGTGCGCCTGTAATCCCAGCTACTTGGGAGGCTGAGGCACAAGAATGGCTTGAACCTGGGAGATGGGGGTGGCAGAGAGCTGAGATCGTGCCACTGCACTCCAGCCTGGGTGACAGAGTAAGATTCTGTCTCAAAAAAAAAAAAAAAAAAACCAGAAAACAAGGTTTATCCATTGTACTCATATGGAAAGTGTTTTATGGCATTACTGAGTTTAAAAAAAGAACAACCAGGAGAAGTGTATGTGGGAAAATGTATTATTCATATAAACATAAACAGAAATTCTTGTTGTATTTTCTGTGGCCTCACATGTTTATATGAGGAACAATGTCTGGAAGGAGACTTCGGAGTAGGTCTGTGTGGTTGTCTCTGATGGGAGGGGAGGGAAGGAACTGGATTGAAAGGATACAATCTTATCTCAAGTCTTATCTGTAACCAAGAGAGTATCTTCATGAATTACCGACTTCAATAATAATGCACTCATTTTCCCTGAGCTTGAAAGCAATGGAGGTTGTGCAGGTGTGAGGATGGGGAGAGATGATGCTTTTGGCTGTGGGGGGGGGTCAGAGACTCTGTGGATAGACCAGTTAGGGACTGTTTTGGAAATCCAGAGACAAGGAAATGGTGACCAATCTGAGCAGGTGTTGTCCAGTGCCCATGAAGCATCCCCCTTGGAACATCACATTGCAGATACCAGTGAACATAATGTGTTTCCAGTCTGGTTGCTGTTCACGGGGGTTAACCGTGGCCAGGTGTGGTGGCTCAGGCCTGTGGTTTTAGAACTTTGGGAGGCTTAGGCAGGAGGATTGCTTGAGCACAGGAGTTTGAGACCAGCCTGGGCAACATAATGAGACCCTGTTTCTACAAAAAAATAGAAAAATGAGCCAGGCATGGTGACACGGACTTGTAGTCCCAGCTGCTCTGAAGGCTGAGGTGGGAGGATCGCTTGAGCGCAGGAGTTTGAGGCTGCAATGAGCTGAGATTGCGCCACTGCCCTCTAGTCTGGGTGACAGAGCAAGACCCCATCTCTTAAAAAAAAAACAAGAACAAAAACAAAAAAACTAACAAACCCATGCTGACCACTCCCTTCCACTGTGAAGCGAAGGGTTCTGTTTCTCTCCTAGAACTGATGGCGGAGAAGCTTTGGGGTCCCAGTTGTCTTATAGTGGACATTTGTCTTTGGAGTGGGGATGGGAGCTTCTCTAACTCATCACAGTGTTCCAGCCTTGAGGTCCTCATCTGTCCCAGAATGAGTGCTTCGTAATTGTGGCACGAATAAAATGGTGTCTGCTGAAGGGTGGCAGGTGCATTCTGAAGACAGTAGGCAGATGCCAGTGGCATCAGAGAATTGGATTGTGGGGTGCTGCAGGGGGCTGTGTACAGACATGTGGAGGGTCGAGGGGATGCTGTTTGCAAACTGACTCCCAGGCTGTGACATTTTTTTCCGCAGATAATCCTTAATTCCTGAACTTGGGAGTTCTGTGACAGGTCATCTGTGCTGATTTATTTCCTCATGTGTTCATTCTAACATTTATTGGCCTCGTACTATGTGCCGGGCAGTGAACAAAAATAGACTCGGCCCCTGTAATGGAATTTATCTAGCAGTGGATGGAAGATCATCTATGGGGGGGTCAAGAGAAACCCAAATTTTTTTTTTTTTTTTTTTGAGACAGGATCTCGCTGGATCACCCAGGCTGGAGTACAGTGGTACCATCATAGCTCACAGCAGCCTCGAACACCTGGGCTTAAGTGATCCTCTGTCCTCAGCCTCCCAAAGTGCTGGGGTTACAGGCATGAACCTCTATGCCCAACTGAAACCCAAATCTTTTTTTTTTTTTTTTTTTTTTTTGAGACAGGATCTCGCTGGGTCACCCAGGCTGGAGTACAGTGGTGCCGTCATAGCTCACAGCAGCCTCGAACATGCGGGCTTAAGTGATCCTCTGTCCTCAGCCTCCCAAAGTGCTGGGATTACAGGCGTGAACCACTGTGCCCAACTGAAACCCAAGTCTTTTCAGGGTCTTTGCCCTTGTCTGTCTAGGGTACAGAAGAAAACTGAAAAATCCCCTTTCTTTCCCGCTCCCTCATTTACTTTTCTGAATATATTCAGATCATGAGATGGTACGATCTTTTGAGTAAAATATGGCAAGCTATAGCCTTGAATCCTCTCTCTTATTAATGCGGAAAGTGTCTTGAAATTCAGATGAATGGTCATGAGCCCTAAAGCCCAGGGCCTAGAGCACAGGAGAGGCTGAGAGCAGTGGACCAGGCTGGTCTTTGAGCCACCAGTGGTGGCCTCTCAGTATACACCACCACCACCCTTCACTGGCTTACAGTGGAAGCCTGGAGCAGTCCTCTGTCTCTTCATGCAAACCTTCAGTCCTTCTGGAATCCATCCCCTCTCTTCAGCTCAGTGGTTTCTATCTTGGCCCAGACCACTGCCATCTTTTGCCTTGACAATTGCACAAGCTCCATGACCTCTGTCCCCGCAGCCACTCTGGCCTTGAGGTCCATTTCCCGTATGCATCCAGAAGGATCTGATAGAGACACAAAGCTGACCAAGTCACTCTTCCCCTGCCCCACTTAAAATTCTTCAGTAGTTTCAGCTGTTCCTAAGCAAAAACCAGGCCTTACATGATCTAACTTAGAGGGCCTTGGCTGGCTGCCCCTCAGACTCTCCTGGACAATCTGGATAGAATGCTGATTTCCAGTCCCCACCTGAGAGCGATGATATCAGAATCTCTGGAAGCAGGGGCCAGGGCACAGGGGGTTTAAGGTGCCCCGGTGCGGTTGGTGGTGGGACGTACTGGTCTAACCCCTTCTCTGGACTCATGACTCTCCCCTGTTGCTTTCTACTCTAGCCCACTGTTTTTCCTTAGTTCCTGCAACTCTTTTTTTTTTTTTTTTTTTTTTAATTTGAGACAGTCTTGCTCTGTCGCCAGGCTGGAGTGCAGTGGTGCAATCTCAGCTCACTGCAGCCTCCGACTCCCTGGTTCAAGCGATTCTCCTGCCTCAGCCTCCCAAGTAGCTGGAACTACAGGCGCATGCCACCATGCCTGGCTAATTTTGGTATTTTTAGTAGAGGCAGGGCTTCACCATGTTGGCCAGGCTGGTCTCTATCTCTTGACCTCATGATCCACCCACCTCAGCCTCCCAAAGTGCTGGCATTACAGGCATGAGCCACCGGGCCCGGCCATTTCCTGCATCTCTTAATCCTCTCTCACCACTGCTTCTACCTGCTCTTTCCCTTGTCCTTCTTCTTCCATGTTCCCTTCTTCTCTCTGTCCAGCTAATTCTCTTTATCTTTTAAGACCTTTAAGACTCATACCAGGCCAGGCATGGTGGCTTATGCCTATAATCCCAGCACTTTGGGAGGCTGAGGCAGAAGGATCACTTCAGGCGAGGAGTTTGAGACCAACCTGGGCAAGATAGTGAGACCCCATCTGTACAAAAAATAAAATAAAAATTAGCCAACCAGCCGCGGTGGCTCATGCCTATAATCCCAGCACTTTGGGAGGCCGAGGTGGGTGGATCACTTGAGGTTAGGAGTTCGAGACCAGCCTGGCCAATGAAGAAACCCTGTTTCTACTAAAAATACAAAAATAAGCTGGGTGTGGTGGCGCATGGCTGTAGTCCCAGTTACTCGGGAGGCTGAGGCAGGAGAATTGCTTGAACTCAAGAGGCAGAGGTTACAGTGAGTTGAGATCACGCCACTGCACTTAAGCTCTGGGTGACAGGGCAAGACTCTGTCTCAAAAATAAAATGAAATAAAAATTAGCCAGGTGTTGTGGTGTGCACCTGTAGTCCTAGGTACTCCAGAGGCTAAGGCAGGAGGATCGCTTGAGGCTAGGAATTCAAGGCTACAGTGAGCTGTGATTGTACCACTGCACTCTAGCCTGGGTGACAGAGTGAGACTCTGTCTTTAAAAAGAAAAAAAAAAAGACTCATATTTTTTCAGGGATGCTTTCTAGCCCTAAGTTAAGTCAGATTTTCTCCTCTGCCATTAGTTCTGATGGTATTTGTTTAAGCCCAGCAAGGGCTGGCAGGCACTGGGACCATCGATTCCTATCCAGTAGTTCACCAGGGCACCCCAGTAACCATCATAATGTATCCCTAGCGTCTCAGCGGACCCAGGGGAGGAGTGGGAGAAGGGAGACCCCGAGCGTTGGGTGAGCATTGAGCTGGAGGCTGCAGGGGCAGGGGGTTTGGAAGCCCTGAGAAGTCACTAGGATCAGGGCAGCTGCTCCCTCTCCCTCCTGCAGTTGGCTCTGTCTGGAGCCACATCAGGCCCGAGTGGCATGATCAGCATCCGTTTATACCAGTGTGACACGGGGTCACATTCTTCCCAGACCAGAGCCTGAGAGAGGCTTAATCATCGACACACCCTGAGTGGGGTCTGCACGCCCGCAAGCATTTGGAAATGCCTGCTGCAGCATAGAGGCGATGTTAAACACTGTATTATGCTCGTGTTCATTTCGGTATATTACTTAAATGTCTCTTGGCAAGTGATGCTGATTTTCCATTTACAGTGTAATACATGTTTAAAAAATGAATCGGGCTGGCTGTGGTGGCTCATGCCTGTAAACCCAGCACTTTGGGAGGTTGAGGTGGGAGGATCACTTGAGCCCAGGAGTTCAAGACCAGCCTGGGAAACCTAGGGAGACCCCCATCTCTACAAAAAATAAAAAAATTATCCAGGTGTGGTGGCATGCATCTGTAGGAGGCTGAGGCAAAAGGATCACGTGAGCGCAGGAGGTCAAGGCTGCAGCAAGCTGGGATCATGCCACTGCACTCCAGCCTGGGCAACAGAGTGAGATCCTGTTTTAAAAACAAAAAACGAAACAGAATAAATATTTTAAAAATGAATCAATTTAAGCTTAATGTGTTTTAAGGAAAACTGTGAGTAATGAGTAGAACAGGTGGTGCACCCACAGAAATGGTCACAGTGGGGGCCCACCCAGGTCCCATTTGCTGAATCATGTACCCGTCACCTCCGGCTGTCATGGGTGTGGGCTTCAAATGACTTTCTTCTCGGTTTCACCCAAGAGTATCCCTTAGAAAATCCCTAGCACAGCTGGGCGCGGTGGCTCACGCCTGTGATCCCAGCACTTTGGGGGGCCAAGGTGGGTGGATCACCTGAGGTCAGGAGTTCTAGACCAGCCTAGCCAACATGGTGAAACCCCATCTTTACTAAAAATACAAAAAATTAGCCGGGCGTGGTGGCGGGCACATGTAATCCCAGCTACTCAGGAGGCTGAGGCAGGAGAATTGCTTGAACCTGGGAGACAGAGGTTGCAATGAGCCGAGATTGCGCCACTGTACTCCAGCCTGGGTGACAAGAGTGAAACTCCATCTCAAAAAAAAAAAAAAAAAAAAAAAGAAGAAAAGAAAATCCTAGCACAGGAATCCGCACCCCAGCCTTTGCTTCTAGGTAACCGGACCTAAGGCGGTGATGCTTAGGGAATGCGGCTTTAATCCGATCATCCTCTTGGTTTGTGTCGGAGGAACTGTGGCCCAGTGAGCAGGTGCCATTTGCCCCAGGTTACCCTGTGACTCCCTGGCAGGGCCCGTTGGAGGCAACAAAAGCTAAAGGAAGATGCACCAACGACTTTTCTTCACTCCTGGTGTGTTAGTGGGACCAGGTTTACCACTCTAGCAGCAGGGTCTTGGTGTTGGGAAAATAAGTCTGTTCTCTTTCCCAGGAGACATCGTGAAAAAAGGATTTAGTTCTCTCTCTGGAACCAAGCAATCTGAGAGGCACCTGTGGATACACATGTAAATATATTTTATATATATATGTGTGTATAAGCTATACTTGACCTCAATTCACCAGGAACATGAGGCAGCTGGTGCTTTGAATGTTTTCATTTAAGGGCCAAGGGAAGTGGCTTGCAAACCTTGCTGTTTATTGGAATCACCGGGCATCTTTTAGCATCTATTGGTGGGGACTGTCCCCAGAGGTTCGGATTTAATTGGTTTAGCGTAAAGCCCCAATGCTGTGCCCTTCTACTTCCTACAGCCTGATTTCTCTGCAGCCCTGGTATTGCTGTAAATTGATCACGTCTAAGCCTTTGCTGTGTTCTCTGTGTCTATCTTCCTTTATTCCATAGCTCTGGCCTTCCTGAGGCAAGATGGTGGGGAAGGGTATGACTGTTCCACTCGCAGCTCTGCCACTTACTGGGTGTGTGACCTTTGACAAGGTACCTAACCTTGCTACCCCTCCGTTTTCTCATCTATAAAAGGGGGGTTGCAATGAACTCAAGCAGACAGTATTCTGGTGGAGACTAGCTTGAACTCCTCAATTCTTCCGTTTCCCCTTGCTTTTGTGGTATTTCATGCTGCACACAGCAGGAGTCCATGTACAACCCTGGTAGGATACAAATCAAGAAGAGCTTTGTTTTGCTGTATGAGGGTGTTAGGGCCCTGGCAGTCCTCTTTGGGGAAACCCAAGTCTCTCCACTTTGCCTTTTCCTCAGAAGGTCTTAGGGCTCCTGGAGAACCAGTGTCCCGTCCTGCTAGAGCCCCACTTTGGACTTGACCCTCCACACCTGGCCTTACCTTGAGTTTCCTGGCCCTCCCTGGGCTGTGGACCAAATGCCTGGCTCTCCCACCCTCGTGTGTTCCAGAGCCTGGTCTGAGCCCCTACTCCCCCTGCCTCAAGCATCCTCATTGTGTTTTTACCACAGTTTCCAAGCAGATCATGAGCCATGGAATTATTCATGCTCCCTGCCCTCAGAGGATAGTCAGAGAGCTGGAGGCCGTGGGAAGAGAATGCTACACTGTCATCTCGAGGCTTGAGGCTTCTTGACGAGACCTGGCATGGGGAGGAGAGTGCTCCTGAAAACAGCATTCCTTGCTCCGCTGATAATGACTTCAGTATCTGCTGTGGGCCAGGCACTGTGCTGGGCACCAGCACAGAGCAGTGATGAGACAGACATAAATCCCTGCCCTCTGGGAGCTTCCACTCCAGAGAGGCAAGACAGAAAAAAGAAGTGCACAGAGATAAATAAGAAAATAGCATGTAATGTTTAGTGATTCAGGAGCTGAAGGCAGGCAGGTCACATAGACCAGAGAAGTCGGGGAGGCTTCTCTGCTGACTGAGGAGTTGGGGCTGAATGAGGAGAAGAAGTCAGTTACATCAAGATCTAAGAACGTTCCAGAAAGAGGGATCTGCACATGCAAAGGTCCCACTACTCTGAGGGGTGGGAGGTGAGCTTGGTTTGTTGGGAAAAAAGAAGGGGCACTGATTTGAGGCATGAAACCAATCTCACAGTTTTTTTTAGCTCTCTGTGAGGACCCGGGCCCTGTGGTCCATGTCTTTCTGTCCTCCCATAGTGCCTGCAAAGAGCCTTGCATGCTCCGTGTACTCAGCAAACACCCTGATGGACAGGTAGCCACCTGGGAAAATGGGGACACACACGCCCCACGTCTTGGGGCATTCAGAGAAGTGGAGAACTGGCTTCCTGGTTGGAGACCACTGAAGACAGACCTGGAATCAATGGAAGAGAGATCCCTGTTTAATGCTGTCCCAGGCCCTGGAGGGTAGCTGATCAGTTGCTGCTGTGGCGTGGTCTGAGGGTTGAGAGGCTTCCCAGCCCAGACCAGCCCTTTCCAACTCAAGACCCTGGCTCCTGACCCATGGTTTCCACCCTCCCTCCCACAGCAGAGGCAACAGAGACTGTCCTTCTTGCATTAGACCCAGGGGGACAGAGGCCTTTAAATACCAGCTTCCAGTGAACTCAGAATTTCCTGGTTTTTAAAAACTTTGTTTAAGGAGGGTTTTTGTTTTTGTTTTTGTTTTTTTGACAGGGTCTTGCTCTGTTGCCCAGGCTGGAGTACAGTGGCTCAATCATAGCTCACTGCAGCCTCAAAGTCCTGGGTTCATGCAACCCTTCTCCCTCCGCCTCCTGAGTCTCTGGGACTCCAGGTGTGTGCCACCACACCTGACTAATTTTTTGATTTTGTAGAGATGGGATCTTGCTCTGTTGCCAGGGGTGGTCTCAAACTTCTGGCTTCAAGCTATCCCCCCACCTCTGCCTCCCAAAGTGTTGGGATTATAGGTGTGAGCCACTATACCTGGCCTGTTTAATGAGTTTCTGAAAGCGTACTATTCGTTGTATTTTCGTGTATTCACAGATACATGCGACTATCACCACAGACAATTTTAGAATATTTTCATCACCTCAAAAAGAAATTGTATACATTTTAGATATCACTTCCCCTTTTTCCTATCCTCCTTCAGTTCTAATCAGCCAAGAATCCACTTTCTGTCTTTTCTTTTCTTTTTTTTTTTTTTTTTTTTTGAGACGGAGAGTCTCACTCTGTCGCCCAGGCCGGAGTGCGGTGGCGCAGTTTTGGCTCACTGCAACCTCTGCCTCCTGGGTTTAAGCGATTCTCCTGCCTCAGCCTCCAGAGTAGCTGGAACTACAGGCGCCCGCCACCATACCTGGCTAATTCTTGTGTTTTTAGTGGAGACGGGGTTTCACCATATTGGCCAGGCTGGTCTCAAACTCCTGACCTTGTGATCCACCTGCCTCGGCCTCCCAAAGTGCTGGGATTACAGGTGTGAGCCACCACCCCCAGCCGACTTAGCATAATATTTTCAAGGTTCATCCATGTTGTGGCGTGAATCAGTGCTTTGTTCCTTTTTATGGCTAATACTTCATTGCATGGATGTACATATCCTATTCATCCGTTGACGGATGTGTGAGTTGTTTCCATCTTTTGGCAATTGTGAATAATGCTATAAACGTTCATGTGCAAGCTTTTTGTGGACATCTGTTTTCATTTCTCTTGGGTGTATATCCAGGAGGGAAATTGCTGGGTCACAGGGTGACTCTGTGTTTAATTATTTGAGGACTGACAGACTTTTTCACAGTAGCTGCACCATTTTATCTTCCTACCAGCCGTCTGTGAGGGGTCGACTTCTCTGCTTCCCTAGGTTTTAATTTAAGGCCTGTCCTGATACCTAGCTCAAAGGAAGCTTCCAGTGGGGAAATTCTTATAGGTCTAGACCAGGTTCCTAGGGGCCAGGGCTCCTGTGTCTAAGCTAGGCCCTGCCAGAGCTTCTGGGACAGGCTGGGCCCAGGGCAGTGGGCTGGGTGGGGTGGAAGGAAGTGAGGGCACCCGCTTTGTGGCTTCCTGGTTGGAGACCACTGAAGACAGAACTGGAATCAATGGAAGAGAGATCCCTGTTTAATGCTGTTTTCTACACAGTGGGATTCATGATGCTGGGGTGATTTTAGGTGGCTCTGTCATTAAGTGACATTAAATCACTCAGTGGGAAAGCAATTCCCTTTTCAGTTCTCTTTCAGTTCTTCTGATTCCATCAAGGGGGAATCTTAGCTGAGGCTAAGGTGTTTAGTGCCTCTTTAAGTCTAGTTTCCCTTCTTTAACTTAGAGCAGGTCTGCAGCTTAGTTCCTATGGCAGGGAACAGCTTTGAACCAGAATTTGTGAACTTTGGGGGTAGGGGGTATTTATTGTCACAATTAATTTCTATTTATGGCAAGTGATGCTGATTTTCCATTCCCAGGGAGCCAAAAGATTTCTTTTAAAAATACATGTATTTGTGTTAGAAAGTGGGTTGATTTAAGGACAGTTATGAAGGAAAATCTTCCAGCTGTACTCGAGAAGGTGGTAGACAAATGACTGAAGTTTGGGAACCCTTGTTCTGGAACTTAGGGTCCAGTAATCAGATGTGGTCTTGGCAATGGTGAGGTCCCCAGTCCCGGGGCATGTTCAGATGGAAACTGGATGCTAGAAAAATAATCCAGGCAGAGGCCGGGGGTGGGGTGTTCTCATGATCACACCAGCGCCTTTCAGCTGAGACTGCATGAGTGCGTGATTCCCATTGTGTTGAGTCGGTTTCCCAATTGCACAGCCGGACAATGTCAATGAGCAGATGCAACATCATCAGAAGCACTCCAGTGGGACGGGCAAGAGGTTGAGAGGTTGCCTTTCTTTCCAGCATGGTCACCTCATAGCCCCCTAGGCGTGCTAGCAGGGAAATGTTACTGTGGGATTCCAAGTTCTTGGGAATGACTTCCCATGGTGCTGGCTCAGCGTCTGCCCTGGTGTCAAATTTTTCATGGTGGTATCACTTCCTGTTGGATCCCTCCCCACCTCAAGTCCCCAGTTAAGGGGCTCAACCTTCCAGCTCTCAGGTTGGTGAGTCCATATGGCCTGGGTACCCTGAGAGAATGATGCTGTATTAGTCAGTGTTCTGCAGAGAAACCAAAGGGGTGCATATATATTTACAGAGAGAGTTTGTTTTAGGGAATTGGCTCATGAGATTATGGAGGCTGGCAAGTTCAAAATCTGCTGGCCCGCCCTTGACCCCAAGTCTGAAGGTCATTTGCTGACAGAATTCTGTCTTGTTCGGAGGAAGTCAGCCTTTTGTTCTACCAGGCCATCAACTGATTGGATGAGGCCCATCCCGTTAGGGAGGGCAGTCTGCTTGACTCAGAGTTCACTGATTCGAATGTGAATCTCATCCCAGAACACCTTCATAGAAACACCGTGAGCCAGACAAGTTGACTTATTAAGTGAACTATCTGAGATGCTTTTGTTGGACCAGACACATAACATTAAGTAACATAGAATACCTTTCAAATCACTCCCTTTTAAATTCTCTTTCACCTCTTCAAAGAGGAAATCTCAGTTTTGTGCGAATATGTCTTTAAAAGTTCCCAAACATGTGTGACATCCTGTTTTAGCAAAGAAATAGAAACCTAGCCTTGGACTTGGAGCTTTTGAGCAGCAAGAGCTTGGAGCTGGAATTTAATAACAATGTTTTGTTTTCATTGTATTTATTTTTTCCAGCACCTTCTATTTATGGCAGGTGATGCTGACTTTCCATCTCAGTTGTGATATAAGGTTTCCTTTTATAAAAATAAAAGTTTAAAAAGTGAATAAGCTAAGCAGGAATGGCAGATTTGGGGAAACGTTGACATAAGAGTCACTGGGACAGTGCCTGAAATGTCCCCTACTTGTCCACATGCTCCGCGCTGCCTGTTTGCATTTCCTTCCCTCCTGGAGGCTGCCCTGGCGGTTTATTTCCATTTGGTGGCTTCCTTTCTGAGAATGGTGGTAGTCGATGGGAGGAGAGAACACTAGCTTTCTGGGGAAGAAAAAGGCCTGGGGGTGTCTGTTCTATGACAGAGTCATTGACTACAATGCTGGCGATGATTGGTAATGAGGCAGGAGATGGGACTGGGAGGTAGGGCTCACATATCAGACTATCACACTAGCTAAAATAGGGACAGGGCAGAAGTACCTTTTTGTTTTTTTTTTTGAGACAAAGTCTCACTTTATCGCCCAGGCTGGAGTGCAGTGGCACAATCTCGGCTCACTGCAACCTCCACTTCCCAGGTTCAAGCAATTCTCCTGCCTCAGCCTCCCAAATAGCTGGGATTACAGGTGCCTGCCACCACGCCCAGCTAATTTTTGTATTTTTAGGAGAGACAGGGTTTCACCAGGTTGGCCAGGCTGGTCTCAAACTCCTGACCTCAGGTGATCCACCCACCTCAACCTAACAGAGTATTGGGATTACAGGCGTGAGCCACTGCACCTGGCCACCGTAAGACATGTCCATGCAGAAGTGACTGCACGTTTCTATGGCAACTGCCTGATGCCTCATTTTTCCTAGAAATTTATGCATAACCCACTGCCTAATTTGCATATACTTAAAAGTAGTGAACTACCTCCAGGCATACTGCCTATGGGGTAGCCCTGCTCCCCAAGGAGCAGTCCCTCTGCTGCTATTGTACACTGCCACTTCAATAAAAGTTGCTAACACCACTGGTTCACTCTTGAATTCTTTCCTGGGTGAAGCCCCAATTTGGGGGCTCGCCTACCCTGTGTCAGTAACACTTCATAGCATTTGCTACATGCCAGATGCTGTTCTGACTACTTTCACTTCATTATCTCCCAACAGTTCAGGGGGTAGGGATACCAATGTCATCCCCACTTTAGAGATAAGAGGAGAAATAGGCACACTGAGTGGTTAAGTTGCTAGTCTACAATCCAGTCAGTCTGGCTTAAGTCTGTGCTCTTACCTCATTTCACTCAAATTACTTCCTGTTCATGTTCTACCCTGTGGCTCCTTCCTATGTTAACTTCCTGGTTAACCAGGTGGGGCCCTGGTTTCCTAGTCCTGAGACTCCTTGGGCCTGGCTGAGTTGTTGACAGTGATGCACAGTCTTTAACTTGCCAGCAAAGATCCATCTATAAAAATGATACATCTTGTCACTTATGAAAGAGGAAAAAGTGACTGGGTTCATGCCTATAATCCCAGCACTTTGGGAGACCAAGGCGGGTGGATCATTTGAGGTCAGGAGTTTGAGAACAGTTTGGCCAACATGGTATAACCGCATCTCTACTGAAAATACAAAAATTAGCTGGATGTGGTGGTGTATGCCTGTAGTTCCAGCTACTTGGGAGACTGAGGCAGGAAAATCGCTCGAATGCAGGAGACAGAGGTTGCAGTGAGCTGAGATTGTGCCACTGCACTCCAGCCTGGGTGACAGGGTAAGACTCCGTCTCAAAAAAAAAAAAAGGAAAAAGAAAGAGGAAAAACTGTTAAACCAAGAGTGACTGATGGGCCTGGGGATTACTTGAGAGTCACCAAGACAAGATGCTCTGTGAAGGAAAGAATAGTCCTAAACTAATGGGTGTGAGGCTGGGGAACACCTTGTATTTGACACCTGCCTCACCCCGAGCAACGTAATCCATATCAACCTAACTCTCACGCTGACATGCTCTGTGCCTGTAGGTATATCATTAACCCTCTCTGGGCTGCAGTGTGGTTTTACTGGGTGGTGTAATTATAGGAGCTCCTTGGGTGACAGCAGCCAGCAGTGAGCTCTTTAATTGACAGGGTCAGGCAGCAGTCATTGGCAGGATGGCAGTTATTAGCTGCTCTGTGAAAGCTGCACAAATTAGCAAACATTTAACAAGTATTTGCTGAGCAACCTTGGGCACTGGGGAAGGTCAGTGAGTCATGGTTTCTGTCCTTGAGGAATTCTGAATCTGATAAAGCGGCATCTCCATTGTATCAGTTAGCTCTTGCTGGGTAACAAACCACCACAGAATGTAATGGCTTAAAATAGAAAACATTGATTTTGTTCATGATTCTGTCGGTGGGGAATTTGGGCTGAGCTCAGCCGGGTGGTTTTTCTGATCTCAGCTGGGCTTATTCATGTGTCTGTGGTCAGCTAGTGGGTCAGCTGGGGGCTGGCTGGTCTAGGGTGTCCTTCACCAAAGTGTCCTTCACTTGTCTGTCTTCCAAGTGGTATCTTACCTTCCAGCAGACCAGCCTGGGCTTGTTCACACAGTTACTGGGCAGAGAGAGAAAAAGAGGACATGCATGAGGCTTATTGAGGCTTTGGCTCAGAATTGGCACAATGTCACACTTCTGCCACCTTTTATTGATTTAAAAAAAAAAATCACAAGGCCAGCTGGTTCTCAGCAGGTGGAGAAATAGATTGCACCTCTTGATGGGAATATTTGATCTGCTAAAATTTTGTTTAAATTTTTTTCACTTGTGCACATGTGGGCTATTGGTCTGTCTTTCCCTTTCTTGTGTAATGTCTTTGTCTGCTTTTGGAATCAAGGCAATGCTGGCTTCACAGAGTGAGTTGGGGGTGTCCACTTCTCTTCAATTTATTGGAACAGTTTGTTTAGAATTGGTATTATTCTGCGTTAAGTGTTTGGCAGAATTCATCCATGAAGCCATCTGTGCCTGGAGTTTCCTCTATGAGAAGAGACTCCAGGCCCTGGATAAACCTTTTTTTCTCCTTTTATTGCCAGATTTTAAAGAAAGATCTAGCTTTATGTTTTGACTTGTTATTAGCCCTTTAGCTCCTTGAAATCTGACTCCTTTAGTCATTCATTCAACACATATTCACCGAGCACCATCTATAAGGAAGACGTGTTCTAAGTGCTGGGAATACTGTCCTGCAAAAACCTGCCAGGCGCCTGACACTGTAGCAGGCAGATACGTAATATCCAAGTAAACAACTACAGGGTAACATCAGGCCCTGAGAGATACTACAGGGAGAAAAATAAAGGGCTTTAGTTCACTTCTTTAAAATTGTGGTTGCCGAGTCGGCCAATGAGCTAATTCTCCCTCCTTGTCCCATTTTTCTAGTCTTTTCTCTCTTGGCTTCTGGGTCCCACCATGTGCTCTTGGTTGTCCTCCCACCTCTGTGCCCACTCCTCCGTCTCCTTCTCTGGCTTTCTCTCTTCCATCCTTTCTTCTCCCTTAATGCTTTCTCCCTGGGCAGGATTACCAGTGGCTTTGTCTGCCATCTGTGTACCCATGACACCAGCATTCCTGTTTCCAGCCCGTTTTCTCCTGAGTGACAGTCCTGACTATATTTCCAACCACCTGAACACATTTTTACCATGTCACCAATTTCTAAAACCAAATGAACTGTTTCCAACCACCTGAACACATTTCTACCATGTCACCAATTTCTAAAACCAAATGAACTATTTCCTTCATTCTTCAAACATGCTCCTTCTGCTCCTCGTCCCACTGCAGATCATGGCACTAGAATCCTTGCCCCGTTCCCCAGCCCATCATCAAGTCCTGTTGCTTCTGCTTCTGGAAGCTCTCTCTGCTCCCTCCCTTCTGCCCGCCCCTCTGTTCCCACCTCATTTGCTACCCTCATCATTTCTCAACAGGGCTGCTGCAACAGCTTCCCCACATTTGCCTCCTGCTACTCCATCCTTCTGAGTGTGGAATGGTTTTCTTCTAGAAGTAGATCATGCCTTTCTGCTTACAAAGCTTCCCCAGCCCCCATGGCCTCCAGGATAACATTCGCTCTCTTTTGTGTGGTCTCCAAGGCCCTTAAACTTCTTGCTCAGTGGAGAGTCCTGGTCCATCTTGGGGCCCAGCCCAGCACATGCTCTCCTCCCAAGTGTGCCACTCTGCACCGTGGGGTGCCCCGAACTCCTTGCCTGTGACACCCTCTCCCCACCACTCTGCCCATCGTTAGAGACCCAGCTCAGGTGTCGCTTCTTCCATGAAACTTCTGATGCTGCTCCCACCCCAACACAAGTGTCTCCCATCGCGTGCCATCACGTCATGTCCGTCCGTTTATACACCCTTGCCCTTTAGGGACCCGGAAGTCCCAAGGCACACAGAGCATGCCTTACTCGTGCCCAGTACATACCAGGTGCTCAATAAACGCTGGGTGAATAACTGCTCCATTTTTAAAGAACGGGCAATGGGGCAGTGATCAGAAGGCTGGGATTAGAGCTCTGGCTCTGCCACCTGCAAAGTGGATGATGTGAATAAACTCCTTAACTTTGATTTCTCACCCACAAAGTGGATCGTAGTCCTTGCCCATCCTTCTGACAGGACTGTCCCCTCACTGACAGGTGTCTGCCCTGCATGCAGTGGTGGGAAGAGCCGTCAGCCTGGAGGACTTGGGGATGACCTGTGTTCTCTGCTTCCCTTGTCCCCCGTGTGCTTTGCAAAGCATGTTCCCAGGATGTGGGACCTGGAGGAACAACTTAGCAGTGGCCAGCATCTGAAGCTACGTGTGTGGGCCTAGGACTTTGGCTAGATCCCTGATCAGCTCTTAAAGTAACAGGACCCCAAAAGGGAAGGGAAATTCAGATTAAAGTGGGCTACATAATGGTTTGTCTGGTGCCAGGCTGCTTGAGTTGAGATGCCAGCTCCAGCTTTTACTAGCTGTGTGACATTGGGGAAGTTGTCTAACCTCTCTAGGCCTTATTTTCTTTACCTGTAAAACAAGGCTGCTGGGCACGGCGGTTCATGTCTGTAAGCCCAGCACTTTGGGAGGCCGAGGCAGGCAGATCACATGAGGTCAGGAGTTCAAGACCTGCCTGGCCAACATGGTGATACTCTGTCTCTACTAAAAGTACAAAAATTAGCCGGGCATGGTGGCAGGTGCCTGTAATCCCAGCTATTTGGGAGGCTGAGGCAGGAGAATTGCTTGAACCTGGAAGATGAAGGTTACAGTGAGCTGAGATCACACCACGGCACTCCAGCCCAGGCAACACAGCGAGACTCTGTCTCAAAAAATTAAAAATAAAGCAAGGCTAATTAAAACACCTTCATCATAGTGTTTTGGTGAATAATGAATAAATTAATCCAGGCAAAAGGGCTTGGAACTGTGCCTGGGACACACTAGGCAACAAATGTTGGCTATCATTATTGTTGCAATTGTGGTTGTTATTATTCCAAGAGATTGGAAGACAGAATGATCCTCAGTGACTTCTACCCTGGGGCACTGCCAAATTCCAGTGTCCCGCCTGTTGCCATTTCCGGAGAGAGCCAAATGCTGACTTTGTGCCCAGAGCTCCAGCCACAGTGAGCATGGAGCTGGGCGGCCCAGGGTAAATGGGCTTCCTCCTTCCCCATAACATCTCAGACGCCTGAATATTCCTGGCTGGCTGGTGTCCAGATACTAGGGCAGAAGGCTGGGCTGACCTCTGCCTTCCTGAAAACAGAGGCCAAAGCCACCGTCCCCTCGGAGTGCTCTGGGCAGTGGGAGGGGCCTGGGTTCTGGCCAGCCTGGGGTTGAACCATCAGCCCCGGAGCAGGCCTGGGAGTCACTGCAGGGTGGCCTGGGTGACTGCTCACTAGCCTGGCCCTCCCCAGGGTTCTGGGCCAGAGCCTTCCTGGCCGTTGGAGCAGGAGCTGTGGGTGGAACACTTTTGAGTTGGGAGATTGCCTCGGACCTCCAGACGCCAAACATCTCAGGTCTGTATGGAAAGGTTCCACACCTCGGGATTGTCCTCTTGCCTACAGTTCCGGGAAAAGGCTCCAACTCAGGCTGGGAATCGGCTGTGGTTTAAATAGTAGGAAGAACTCCCGAGGGTGGGAATGGAGTTGGGCGGACGGAGTGGTCATCTTAACAGCACGTTCTCCCTCCACGGGAAGCCAGCTGGGCTCTCTGACTCTTGTTCTCTGGCACGTAAGGGAGCATGTGCCAAAGTGACTTCCTTTGGCAACAGCAGGCAGGGGCTGGGGCTCACGGGTGGAGATTCGTGTTGTTATGAAGAAGAGGGCAGGAGTGGACCCTTACCCTGTCCGTGGGCAGATTTATCCACGAGACCCTCATAGTGACTTTCCACGAGCAAAAGCAAACCAAATGTTGCTTCTGGAAGAGGAAGGGCCAGTGAGCCTCCAGAAGGTTGTTTGTGTTTCTCCACACCCGGAGCTAGACGTGCGACACACACACACACTTTAAGCAAACACTGGACTAAGGCATAAGCAGGACGGCACCTCTACTTAGGAAACATTGAGGATAATTCTCTTTGTTATCTGGGGTCAGGATGGACATTTCTGGGAGCACTATCCTTCTTCCTGTCAAACTATAGAACTTGAAACTCCAGCTGGGCACCGTGACTCATGCCTGTGATCCCAGCACTTTGGGAGGCCAAGGTGGGAGGATGGCTTGAGGCCAGGAGTTTGAGACCAGCCTGGGCAACACAGCAAGACTCCATTTCTACAAAAAATAAAATTAGGCGGGCATGGTGGTGCACAGCTGTAGTCCCAGCTACTGGGGAGGCTAAGGCAGGAGGATCGCTTGAGCCCAAAAGTTCGAGGTTGCCGTGAGCAATGTTTGAGCCACTGCACTCCAGCCTGGGCGAGAGAGAGAGATCCTGTTTAAAAAAAACAAAACAAAAACTTGAAACTCACTGAGCCACAAATGTTCCACTTTGTGTGCGGAATTTCCATAGCACCACCCACACTTCCCAGTGTTTCACCCCTTTCTCCTCCCTCTTGTTCCTCCTCCACAGCCCCACTCTCTCCAGTTCTGATGCCTGGAGGATGCTTGTTGCTGCTTGAAAAACCCATTTGCTCTTCTTTTATCCTGGTTATGGGTTCTTTTTCTGTTAAAAAGAAATTTAAGTCTGAAGTTGTACTTTCCTGTGTTCTGTATTATTTTATGTGATTCTTTTTATGCGTATTTTTATGGGTATTTATGGGGAGTATTCAGGTCTTGAATGTGAAGACAGCTTACCATGGTACCTACAATGCATCGAATCAAGGTTGGGGCATCCAGGCCATTTAGTGTCCTCAGTGAGATCCACCTCACCGAGTTTCTGGATACTCAGAAAAAGTGATTCATTTAGAAATTAATTTCGAAAACATAATTGAACCCATTGTACCACATGTGCTTAGTTCCTTTTAGATATCAAGGAAAAATTTTATCCATGATCCAAACCAGTCTCAAAGTTAGATCAATAAAGACAGCAAGTGCTTCAGCTTGGCCAGTGAGCTAACAGGATGAAAAATGCAGCCAACCCTATGCAGCCTAAAGCATGTTTTTTGTTTGTTTGTTTGCTTTCTGGGGTTTTTTTTGAGACGGAGTCTCACTCTGTCACTCAGGCAGCAGTGCAGCAATGGGATCTCGGCTCAATGCAACTTCCACCTCCCGGGTTCAGGCCATTCTCATGCCTCAGCCTCACGAGTTAGCTGGGATGATAGGCACCTGCCACCATGCCTGGATAATATTTGTATTTTTAGTAGAGACAGGGTTTCGCCATGTTGGCCAGGCTGGTCTCGAACTCCTGGCCTCAAGCGATCCACCTGCCTTGGCCTCCCAAAGTGCTGGGATTATAGGCATGAGCCACTGCACCCAGCCTAAAGCATGGTTCTTATTCAGGCCCTCTCTTAATTAGCCCAGTCATCCCTCAACCTTAGCGAATGGGCCAGTGCAGAGAGAGGCTACCTTGACACATTCCTCCTGTCTGGTACAGAGCTCAGTGGGCACAGAGATGATTTGACACTGCCTTGCGCCCTCTCTCCTGATCTTAGTTAGGCTGCTGTGTGGTTTTCACTAGGCCCTAAGCATGTGAGTAGGAAAGAGAGTCGTAGAAAAATGCCCTGTATTTGGAACTGAAAAACTAGTGAGTTCCAGTCCTGTGAATTTTGGCAAATCACCCAGAGCCATTAGGAGCCTTGGTTTCTCACCTGTAAAATGGGGATAATGATACCTTGTTCTGCCAGCATCATAAAGTTGACATGAAAACCCCGTGCGGGATGTGTTGTGTAAGCTGAAGCTTGACGTTTAATCATAAAGAGTCTCGTTTTCATGTGGCATGACCCCTATGGGCACCCCTTCCCCAGGGATCTGCCTTATCACCTACTCATCTTGGGGTTATGTTGAACCCCTGTGTCCTGCCCACAGTTAGAAGCGAATTTGCTGTCTTCCCTGAAAAGTGCCACACATGGATTGCTTGTCCTACTTGTCCTGTGACAGCAGCAGTTGCTGAGGCTGCACCTGGCAGGCAGCAGGGAAAGGCAGAGGCAGGAGAGAGACTGGCTGGAGAATGTGCACTGCAAAGAATCAGGCCAACCACAGGCTTGTAACCAAAACCATACATTTGTTGCATTTGGGGTTCTGCAACAGAAGACTTGAAATTATTAAAAAAAAAAAAATTGGAAGGAACTGAAGCAATATGGAAAATAGGTGGAACCACAGAGAGGAAGGAAAGACGGAAGAAAGAAAAGAAGGAAGGAAACTAGAAATGCTAGGGGAAAAGGAGTTTTTCAAGGAAAAGTGCAATCATAGTACACTATTTGGCTCTGTAGAGTACAATATTTATATAGCAATCATGTAAATGACAAATTATTGATCTAAATGTAGACTGTATTGAGGTGATGGAAGGAGGGGCAAATTATGGTGGAAAAGAGAAACCTTTCCTTGAGCAGGAAGTGAATAATTAAGTTAACCAGGAAATAGAAGTTCATGAATATTGTTTGGAAATATGGAGATGGGAAGTAGAGTAGAAACACCTGAAAAGATTAAAAGTGATTGCTTTGGCCAGGTGTGGTGGCTTATGCCTGTAATCTCAGCACTTTGGGAGACTGAGGTAGGAGGATCACCTGAGATAGGGAGTTCAAGACCAGCCTGACCAACATGGAGAAACCCCGTCTCTCTGAAAATACAGAATTAGGCAGGCGTGGTGGTGCATGCCTGTAATCCCAGCTACTCGGGAGGCTGAGGCATGAGAATCACTTGGACTCGGGAGGCAGAGGTTGTGGTGAGCTGAGATCGCTCCATTGCACTCCAGCCCGGGAAAAAAAACCAAAACTCCATCTTAAAAAAAAAAAAAAAAGTGACTGCTTCCAGGTTGTAGGACAGGGGTATGACGGAAGACTGTTTTTTCACCATATGCCTTTTGGTTCTATTACCTTCTTTAAAAAATCATCATTTTATGTAGATCAAAACATTTTTAAAAGAGAAGTTCTGCAAATCATATGACTTTGATTTCTACATAGAAACTTGAACATTTCATCTAGTGCAGTCTCCTACCTTCAGGTGGGTAAATGCCAAAACTCAGGTGGCCTTTTGGAATGTGCTGCGTGGCCCCTGAACAAATTGAAGAAGGAAAAAAGCAGTTTGTATTCCACAGCGAAAGTTATGCTTCAAAGTGGCAGAGGCTTTTGGGGAACATCATTGACTCTTGAAAGATTGTCATGGGCCTTCTGAGGTGTCTCCCACTGAGACAGGGTGATTGGAATAGTAGCCAGGAGACCCTGGTCTAGTCCTGACCTTGTTCGTGCTTTGCTGTGACATGGAGCAAGTATTGGCCCTCCTTGGTTTCTGTTAATGCCCCTGGACAATAGGGCTTTGAGTTTTCCAAGGGCCTTTATAGCTCTACATTTCTAGAACTGGACAATGATAGCAAATAGCTATCAGAGGGGGAGAGACAATAAACAACTGAACAAATAAGATGCTTTCAGACCATGCAAATCCTCCAAAGAAAATAAACTAAGGGGATGGGCTAAATTATGCTGGAGGGGGCATGGTTAATTTACATGGTATGCTCAGGGGCACTTTTCTGGGGAGGTGATGTTTGAATTAAGACCCAGACAATGCCAGAGAGCCAGCTGAGGGTGAAACGGAGAGACCGCTCCAGGGAACCATGTTCCCGGAACCAAGATTAGTTCCCCTAAAGCAGCAGAGCACTGAAGCCTGCAGGCACAAGGGCGGGCATAGGGGTTGGGGTGTGATAGGGGAAGGAGATGGATCCGTATTTACTATTACACTTTTCAAAGGGAAAATAACTTTTTGTGAATGGCAAGGATTAATTCTGATGCCACCTTGGACTTAGTGGACCAGCCTTCATCCGACACACAGCCCCGGGAGCTGTTTGTTCTTTCCTATCATCAGAGAGGGCAGGATGCAACATGGGTGTATGTGGTGGCAAGGAGATAGCACCACTTGGAAAATCCCTAGGGAAGCTGGTCTCTAGGGACCAAAATTATATTTCTGGGGAGCAACTTATGTCAGGAGTCAAAGACATAACATCAAGGCTTCCCCACCCACTCACATAAGTGCTTAAGAGTTGGTCCAATGCTTGGTCGGGCACGGTGACTCACACCTGTAATCCTAGCGCTCTGGGCCGCCAAGACTGGTGGATCACCTGAGGTTAAGAGTTCGAGACCAGCCTGGCCAACATAGTGAAACCCTGTCTCTACTAACAATACAAAAATTAGGTGGACATGGTGGTGCACTCCTGTAATCCCGGCTACTCAGGAGGCCGAGGCAGGAGAATCGCTTGAACCCAGGAGGTGGAGGTTGCAGTGAGCCGATATCACGCCACTGTACTCCAGCCTGGGTGACAGAGCGAGACGCCATCTCAAAAAAACAAAAAAGGTTTCGATACCCTCTGAAGACCCTGTGAAGATCAGGGCTGACACAGTATGGACAATGTCCAGTATACATGGCAGTAAATTAAATTGTTTAAATTACAAGTAAAATAAATGCACATACTCTTTGATTCAACGCCTTCACTACTAGGAATCTATCTTTAAATATATTAATGCAAGGTGTGCAAAGAAATAAGTGGAAGGATGCTCGTTGGCAGTGCCGTATGGAGCAGCAGAAAGTCTGGGAGCAACCTAAATGGCTACCAATAGTAAACTAGTTAAGTAAATTGTGGTGTAGCCGCACAACGGAACACCAGGCAGCAATTCAAGGAATGAGGTGTATTCGTAGGCAAGGGAAAGAATGTTCTCTGAGGGGTATTATTAGAAAAGCTAGGTTGGAGGTTGGGGCTTAGACTTGTGGCCAAAGGAGTTTGCTGGAACTCCCAGCTCCACGCTTCTGTCCCCTACTAGCCCTCGGCCTGTCCAGCCAAAGAAAGTTGACTGGGGCGCGGTGGGAGCAGCCATGCCCAGGAGGCGGTGCAGTCGAGGGCAAAGCACTGCACCGGGGCCTGAATAAATGCGCTCCACCAATCCAGAAAGCGAACAGTGGCGCTTCCTCCAATCAGGTGTGAAGGGATGAGTGAGGGGCGGGACAAGAGGCCGGGAGTGTTACTCTGGTACAGCTCCCGCCACACGGAAACGTGGAGTGAAGGATAAGTGTTCTCCCAGTAAATACCTCTGGAAGGAGGCACAGGAAACTGAGAAGCGTGGTTCCCCCTAAGAGGGCAGTGGCTGACTGGCGTCGGGAATGGTGGCGCAGAAGGGAGACTTATTTTGGTATAGAGTTGCAGGAGTAAAGAGTTATTTTTATTCCCTCTTAAACATTCGGGGGATTTCCGCTACTTGTGAATAACTTCCTCCAAAGCCTCGGGTGAAGTCACCAGCAATGTCCTGGGTTCACAAGTCCTAAAATTGAGCTACCCCATTTTGGTTTTTACTGGAGATCTGAATTCCAGATGTCATAGGAGACGTTTACTTCTCTGTTATTTTTCAGAGTGCCTGGTGGTTCAAACCAACCTCTAGCCGCCATTTCTCTTACACTGTACTTGAAACCTTACTTGACTTCTCATTAAAACGTATCCCTTTCTCTGTAGAAGCTTGTTCCTGATGTCTGAAATGTCCAATTGAAACCATTCCCAGAGCTTAAAGCAGTACCTCCCAGACATCAGCATTTGACAACCACCCTGAGGATTTCTGCTGACACTGAGGACCACCTGTCCTTTTACTTACATAACATTTTCCCTGAATTGTTCACTTTTAAAGCTTTAATAACTTGGTTTTAAAATGATACTTTATATCACTACTATAAGTGGTGTTTATTCCTTATAAAAAGAACTTTACAAATAAATACAATAAACTCAAAATGATGTTATTAAATTCTAGCTACAAATACGTTCTAACCAAAGATCTGCTTTCTCTTTTTGTTAAAAAGAAATTAGCAAGTATTGGAGACTGACTAGCACCAAACTGGGTCTTTTCCTTGGTGAACTCAGAAGGATTAGAATGGAGACTTTTTCACTATGTGGTTCAGTGTTGCTTAATGCCCTATCAATGCACTATCCAAAACCATGCCTTGTAACATTTTAATTCCATCCTTTGGGAAAGAATGGGTTAAAATCATTTTTTTCTAGAAAGTTTTAGTTACATGTCCATATGCATTTGTGTCATCTGAGCTGAACAGCATATGAAGCCATTATCACCGTGGAGTTAATGGCCCTGGTGAAGTTGGCATTTGGGCATTCCTGCTGATGTTAAAGTAACAGGGCATTCAGCATGGTACATGAGCCCTTTTTCCCCCCAGGGTCAGAAATGCATCTATTTAAAAGAAAAAAAAAAGGAATGCATCATTTTGGAGGCAGCAGCATATGATGGCAGCTAAGAATGATGCAGGCCTAAACAAAGGGGAATTTGTCCTTTTTGAAAGAATTAGAAGAATCTCTAAGCTGGTTCGTTGGGTCTTTCTAATTGTTGATGCACAGACTCACAGCCACGACCTCTCAGACTGAGTTCTACAGCCATACAGCTCTTGGCTCATTGTTAATGCATCCTAGGTCTCAAGGAGTGGACCCTGTATGAGCCCAGGAGCCTTGTTCCATTCCGTGAGGGGATAATGGGGGTGAGAATGAGCATGGTTGGAGAGGAGAGCTGGCAGTGAAAAGGTGGAGGGTTTGTGCAGTCAGTGCATGTCCACTAGAGGAGGGGGAATAGTTGGTACCAGAAAAACGCCTTTTAAAATGATCCTGTTTTGGGCTGGGGATGGTGGTTCACGTCTGTAATCCCAGCGCTTTGGGAGACCAAGGCGGGCAGATCACCTGAGGTGGAGGGTTTGAGACCAGCCTGGCCAACATGGTGAAACTCCGTCTCTACTAAAATATAAAATAAGCCGGGTGTAGTAGCACATGCCTGTAGTCCCAGCTGCTGAGGAGGCTGAAGCAGGAGAATCACTTGAACCCGGGAGGCAGAGGTTGCAGTGAGCCAAGATTGTGCCACTGCACTCCAGCCTGGGCAACAAAGCAAGACTCTGTCTCAAAACCAAAACAAAAAAAGTCCTATTTCAGAAATATCAGTGAATGCTTAAACTCGGAGTGAAAGTTTCATGAGAGATAGGATCTTTACAATATCTCAAAATACCTTCCCATACATGCCACAATATGGATGACTACTCAGGAGGCTGAGGCAGGAGACTCACTTGAACCTGGGAGGTGGAGGTTGCAGTGAGCCGAGATCACGCCACTGTACTCCAGCCTGGGCGACAGAGTGAGACTCTGTCTCAAAAAAAAAAAAAAAAAGAAAGAAAAAAAGAAAAGAAAAGAAAGAAAATGTCCTTGTTTTTCAGAAACACACACTAAAGCACTTAGTTATATGGTTTAGGCAACTTACTCTCAAGTAGTTCAGAAAGAGAGAGAGAGAGAGACAGTGTGTGTGTGCGTGTATGTGTGTGCATTAATCCATTTAAAACTGGGGCTACAATTTCATCCCAGTGAACAGTGAACAAAAGGTCTGATTTGCACAGTACTTCAAAACATGAAACTACAAATTAATTTTTTTCCAAAAAATTTAGTAACTGTCTGGTCACAAATTATTGGAATAAAAGAAGAATGAACCAAGTGTTGATATTAGGAGGTTGCATCTTCCAACCAGATCATTTGATGTGACATCTTCTCTTGACATTTGAGTTTTGTTGACCAAGATGATGGTTATACTCAAAGATTTTATCAATTTTCCCCAGTGTGACTTTTAATTGTTTCATAGTTAAAGCATTCTTTTGAATGCTTTTTCCTCATTTATTGGGAACTTGTCCAGCTCAGACAAGTCCTCATGTATTCATGCCCCAGTGGCTTTTCTTCTGATCTCTCATGACATTTTCATCAACTTTGGACAGCTGTAGCTCTGTTGTAACACTTGCAGTTTCACTTTGCAGTTCCTTTGTATATCATTCAAACTGTCCTGCCAAAGTAAAGCATTACCCTGAAATCTCAGTGGTTTAACATTCAGAGGCTTATTAATTCCCCAGTCATGATATCTGTCCAAGATGTGAGGCTTCAACCTACTATGGCTGCACCATCCCCAGCTACTTCCTTAGGGAGAGGGAGCATGGAAAACTCATACCTGCTCTCCTCTGCATCAGCCTGAAAATGGCCATGTCATGCAGTTCTGGCCCATTGGTTAAAATTAGTCATGAGTACCTGCTCTCCTCTTCATCAGCCTGGAAATGGCCATGCCATGCAGTTCTGGCCTATTAGTCACGAGTTCCCCCCCTAGCTGCAAGGGAGTCCAGGAAATGTAGTCTTCCTGTGTGATCAGAGAGGGAAAAATTAAATGTATTTTTTTGGGGTCCAGTGTTGTTCAAATGGGAATATATATTAAGAAGAATGGTTTCTGAGTAGATATTTTATTTTATTTTATTTTTATTTTTTTGAGATGGGGTCTTGCTGTGTCACCCAGGCTAGTGTGCAGTGGTGAGATCATGGTTTATTGCAGCCTCCACCCCCTGGGCTCAAGCAATCCTTCTGCCTTAGTTTACCAAGTAGCTGGGGCCACAGGCACATGCCACAACACTAGGCTAGTTTTTCAAATGTTTTGTAGAGATGGAGTTTTGCTCTGTTGCCCAAGCTGATCTCAAACTCCTGGGCTTAATTAACATCCTCTTGCCTTGGCCTCCCGAAGTGGTGAGATTACAGGCATAAGCCACCATGCCCAGCTGGGTATTAATTTTATAAATGATCAGATCATTAGGAAATATTTCTGCATTGTGATAACTTTTTCTTTATTATGAAGCAGGGGCTCTGATCAGGAATCCTGAATGAGCTTCTGGGCGTGGGGAATCAGGAACAGCATCTTAGCACACACAAAGCCACTCCTTCTGCCGAAGAGGTGTGATGCTTTTCTGAATAAGGGATTCTAATGAGTCCTCACCCTCCTCCTCCACAAGGAATATTTGTCATCTGAATGCAATAGCAGACAGCCCCTCTCATGCCAGACTTTTGTCCAGTAAAGTCTCCAGGCGAGTAAAGATGGGGAGCCACTGTTTTTGCTTTTCCAAGACCCTATGAAATGTTGCCTTTTCTTTTTAAGAGACAGAGCCTTGCTTTGTTGCCCAGGCTGGAGTGCAGTGGTGCAATTATGGCTCACTGCATCCTCAGCCTCCTAGGCTCAAGCAATCTTCCTGCCTCAGCCTCCTAAGTAGCTGGGCCTGCAGGTATGACTATGAGGCCCAGCTAATTTTCTTTTATTGTTTTTAGAGACAGTGGCTACTATGTTTCCCCAGCTGGTCTCAATCTCCTGGGCCCAAGCTATCTTCCTGCCTTCTCCCAAAGTTCCAGGATTATGGGCATGAGCCACCACACCCAGCTAAAAGGTGTTTATTTTTTATTGTAATTTTGTTTTGTCATTGACAGATTTTGAATTTCTCTTTCTTAACCCCTTCAGCACATCCCGCTCTGGGCTTTAAACGTGACCCCTCGCCTCGCCCTGCCCTGTGAAAATGTTGGTGCTTCTTGCTTTCATCATCGCCTTCCACATCACCTCTGCAGCCTTGCTGTTCATTGCCACCATCGACAATGTAAGTTTCCTTTCCTTCCACTCACGCAGAACCCCGGGTCCTGGAGTCAATAGAAGTGGGTTATGTTGGTCTATTTTCATGCTGCTAATAAAGGCATACCAGAGACTGGGTAATTTATAAAGAAAATGAGGTCTAATGGACTCACAATTCCATGTGTCTGGGGAGGCCTCTGCAGAAGGCAAAGGAGGAGCAAAGACACGTCTTACATGGCGGCAGGCAAGAGAGCGTGTGCAGGGCAACTGCCCTTTATAAATCCATCAGATCTTGTGAGACCCATTCACTACCACAAGAACAGTACGGGAAAAACTCGACCCCATGATTACCTCCCAGCGGGTCCCTGCCATGACATGGGGGAATTATGGGAACTACAATTCGAGATTTGGGTGGGGACACAGCCAAACCATATCACAGGTTGAGAACCCTGCCAAGGTTCTCCACGTTGAACCTGCGAAGGTTCAACCATAGTTTGGGGTTGTCCTCCCTGCGAAGGCACACCCATCTTCTGACCCAAGGGCTAAGGACTCTTGGCCTGAATGTGAAGGTTCAGGCCGTCCCATGTTCAGGTTTTGGGGGCAGGTCCTGGCAGGCAGGGACGTTTGTCCTCCCATCCCTGATTCCTTCATAGAGCTGGGCTCTAGGAAGCCCTTTGAGGATGTTGTGTGACTTCAGCTTTCCTCTAGATCAGAGTTCTCAACCTTGCCACTATTGTCATTTTGGGCTGGATAATCCTTTGTTGTGGGGGCCTCCCTGTGCATTGTAGGAAGTTCAGCAATATGTCTTGCCTTACCCGCTAGATGCAGTAGCACCCCCACCCCTGGTTATGACAATCCAAAATATCGTCAGACATTGTCAAATGTCCCATGGAGAACAAAATCACCCTCTGTTGAGGACCACTGCCCTAGATCCTCCAGGGGACCTATCCCAGGTGGCCTCTGCCCCCAACTCCTGACACCTCCTTATCAACCAGGGTCCCTTGTTGCTAGCCCACCCGGCCATGTCCTCCCCAGCAGAGCTCATGCATGGAACTTCCCAGACTCTACCTATGCCCCTATGAAAAATTTAACGTTTTCCTTTAGTATCCAGCTTGCAGCCATATGGCAGGAATGTATTGGATAAATAACCTCTTGGCATAGATTAATATCCCCCCAAGCAGGGAGTGACATTAGGGAAGCTTCTTAACAGAGCTTCTCTCTGGCTTATACACCGATCCAAAGACCTGGCGTCCATCCTGCTCATTTTAGACTGCAGAGATAATTAAAGGGCAGAAACATTGCTCAGAAAGCCAAGAAGTACACCATACGAGTGGCCACCAACTCTGTCTACATATACGGCTCCTGTTGAATCATCATGATAATAATAACATAAACGATAACACCTGTCACTTAGCGATCAGTATGGCCCTTTTATGCATGTCATCTCATGTGATCTCCACCCCAACTGTACCAGGTAGGGCACCAACCTCTCCTTGCACTGGGTTACAGGTGAAGGAGCTGAGCCTCAGGGCCATTCGGGCACTTGGCAGAGTTTACAGTGCAGTAAGCAGCAGAGCCAGGATTTGAGCCATTCCAGAGGCTCCTGGTCCTGGATCCTGTCAGGGGAGATGAGCACAGTAATCGCATTTGGGTTCTGGAGCTTCTTGCTGAGCTGCTGTGAGTGGCCTGGGTAGGGACCACATTGATGCTATGGAGTATAGCAGTGGTCCCCAACCTTTTTGGCACCAGGGACTTGTTTCATGGAAGACAATTTTTCCACAGATTGGGGAGGGGGCATTGCAGGGGGATGGTTTCAGAATGATTGAAGTGCGTTACATTTATTACGTACTTTATTATTATTAAATTGTAATATATAATGGAGTAATTATATAACTCGTCATAATGGAATCAGTGGGAGCCCTGAGCTTGTTTTTCTGGACTAGACGGTCCCATCTGGGGGTGATGGGAGACAATGACAGATCATCAGGCATTAGAGTCTCATAAGGAGCGTGCGGCCTAGATCCCTGGCATGCACCGTTCACAATAAGGTTGACCCTCCTATAAGAATCTAATGTCCCTGGTGACCTGACAGGAGGCAGAGCTCAGGCAGTAGTGTGAGCGATGGGGAACAGCTATAAATACAGATGAAGCTTCCTTCACTGGCTGCTCACCTCCTACTGCATGGCCTGGTTCCTAACAGGCCACAGACAGGTACCAGTCTGTGGCCCATGGGTTGGGGAACCCTGGATTATAGTATTTGGACCCACCATTCCAGGAGCCACTGTGAAATCAATGGGACCGAATGTTATTTTAGAATCTTTTTTCTATTTCTTCCCATCTAGTCCTTTGGGATCCAGAAAAGGCCCCAGACTTAGTGAAAAGGATACACAGACATTAGGGGCAGGAAACCATCAGCCTTAGTGAACCGTATCTAGCACCCCCAGGGCGTGTATATTATCGTGGCACATACTGAGAAGACGCAGATGGACTCTTTGTCCATCAGTGAGTCGAAGGTATTCATTACGCATTTGGAATTGTGCTTGGCAACTGGAAAGTAGAAGGAAGGCCATCTTGGGCAGTAGGTGAAGGACAGCAGCCACCAAAGCACAGAGGGAAATGAATGCTTTGGGCTGAAGACAGGACAATCTTGTCTGGTCATCCCATCCATTGCAGTGTTTGTTTGTTTGTGACAGGGTCTCTCTCTGTCACCCAGGCTGGAGTGTAGTGTTGCGATCATGGCTCACTGCAGCCTCTACTGCCCAGGCTCAAGCGATCCTCCCACCTCCGGCTCCTGAGTAGCTGGGACTACAGTCATGCACCACCACGCCTGACTAATTTTTTTGTATTTTTTTGTAGAGATGAGTTGCCCCGGCTGGTCTCAAACTCCTGGGCTCAAGCAATCCTCCCACCTCGGCCTCCCAAAGTGCTGAAATTACAGGCATGAGCCACCGTGCCCAGCCCTGTCTGCTAATATTTCCACCAACTCAGCCTTATCTTTTCTCCCATACTCTCTGAGGGCCTGGACCACCTCTTATCCTTTGGGAGACAGTAGCAGGGCATCACCTGGAGCCGGTTAGAAATGTAGAATCCCGGCCGGGCGTGGTGGCTCATGCCTGTAATTCCAGCACTTTGGGAGGCCGAGGCAGCTGGATCACCTGAGGTCAGGAGTTTGAGACCAGCCTGACCAACATGGCGAAACTCTATGTCTACTAAAACTACAAAATTAGCCAGGTGTGGTGGTGCATGCCCCTAAATCCCAGCTACTCAGGAGGCTGAGGCAGGAGAATCACTCGAACTCAGTATGGGAAGGCTGCAGTGAGCTGAGATCATGTACTGCACTCCAGCCTGGGCAACAAGAGTGAAACTCCATCTCAAAAAAAACAAAAAAAGAAGAAAAAAAAGAAATGTAGAATCCTGGCTGGGCACAGTGGCTCATGTTTGTAATCCCAGCACTGTGGGAGACTGAGGTGGGTGGATCACCTGAGGTCAGGAGTTCAAGACTAGCCTGGCAACACGGTAAACCCTGACTCTACAAAATATACAAAAATTAGTCAGGCATGGTGATATGCACCTGTAGTCCCAGATACTCAGGAAGCTGAGGTGGGAGGATTGCTTGAGCCCAAGAGATGGAGGCTGCAGTGAGCCAAGACTGTGCCACTGCCCTCCAGCCTGGGCGTCGGAGCAAGACCCTGTCTCAAAAAAATAAATAAATAAGAAAGAAATGCAGAACCCCAGGCCCCACCCCAGACCTCCTGAGTCAGTCTGCGTTAGAATAAGCTCCCTAGGAATTCTCAAATGCACTGCAGTTTGCGAATCCCAGAAGCCCCCCATGCCTCGTGCCTAGTTAGGAGTCAGTGTTTGCATCATTAACAGACAGCCTTTCTCTCTGTTTCCATTTTGTGTTACAGGCCTGGTGGGTAGGAGATGAGTTTTTTGCAGATGTCTGGAGAATATGTACCAACAACACGAATTGTACAGTAATCAATGACAGCTTTCAAGGTGAGTGTGAATGAAGGAAGCTGACTGAGAAGCACTGAGGGAGGAAAGAACGTTCAGGAGTGAGGCTTTCGGGTTCCCTGACTCCGCACCCGCTCCTCCACTCGCTGCATACTCCGGTGGGCCTGGCCGCGTTTGCTCAGTATGTGTTGGAGTGGAGGACCCAGAAGCTGGAGATGTCAGGGGTGTGGAGAGGCCGGAGGCTGGAGGGAGACCAATTCCAGCTGAGTTGGACCTCATGCCTTCTCTTCTCTGTCTCTTGGCATAGCCGAGTTTCCCTTCCTCATCTTTTCTCCAGCTTCAGCTCTCATCTAGAATTTTCTCTTCCCTTCTTTTTTATCCAAGACTTGCCTCTGAATGGTCTCAGAGACCATGATTTATGCTCCAGTCACTTTTCCCCGTCCAGCAGTAAGAAATCCGAGATCTGGCCGGGCACAGTAGCTCATGCCTGTAATCCCAGCACTTTGGGAGACAGAGGCAGATGGATCACTTGAGATCAGGAATTTGAGACCAGCCTGGTCAATATGGCAAAACCCTGTCTCTACTAAAAATACAAAAATTAGCTGGGCGTGGTGGTGCACACCTATAATCCCACCTACTGAGGAGGCCGAAGCAAGAGAATTGCTTGAACGAAGGAGGCGGAGGTTGCGTTTTCTGAGCCGAGATCACGCCACTGCACTCCACCCTGGGTGACAGAGTGAGACCCTGTCTCAAAAACAAGCAAACAGAACTCTGAGATCTGGCTTCCGTTCCTAGACAAGCTGTGTAGCCTCGCATTGGGCAGGCCAATTTCAACATCCTCAGCTGTAGAATAGAAGTAATAACGATGCCCTTGCTGTGCCCACCTCTTCAATAAGCTAAAATATATGAAAAGGCTTTGAAATACAGAAAATCCCATTCAAAAACATGCTGACCACTGTTTTTCATTATGAAGTGAACAGTTCTGTTTTTCTTCATAGAACCGATGGAATAGATACTTTGGGATCCCAGTTGCCTGATAAAATACAGTATACCCGGTTATATTGGAGATTTCAGATAAATAATAAGTACTTTTTTTTAGTATGACTATGCCCCAAATGTTAATATAACATGGTTATATTTAGCATAGCATAAGTATGCTAAAAATTATTGGTTATGTTGGGGGGGAGGGCTTAGTTTTTAGTTTTTTGTTTGTTTGTTTTTTGAGACAGGGTCTCACTCTGTCACCCAGGCTGGAGTGCAGTGGTGTGATCACAGCTCACTGCAGCCTTGACCTCCTGGGCTCAAGTGATCTTCCCATCTCAGCCTCTCAGATAGCTGGGGCTACAGGCAGTCACCACCATGCCCAGCTAATTTTTATAATTTTTGTAGAGATGGAGTTTCACCACGTTGCCCAGGCTGGTCTCAAACTCGTGGGCTCAAGAGATCTGCCTGCCTCAGCCTAAAGGAGGAGGACGAGCCACCATGCCTCGCCTAAAAATTGTTAGTTGTCTATTGGATATTCATTTACTGGGCATCCTGCCTTTGTGTTTGTTTTGGTTTGTTTGCCAAATCTGACAATCCTGTTAGGGAGCAAAGGAGTGTACTCCCTGGGTCCCAGATTCTCACCACACTCAATCACAATATCCATATTCATCATAAAAGCAGCAAAAATACCAGTAGAAGGCACCACTTACTTAACTGTGAGGCATGGGTCTCAGTCCTTTACATAGGTGATCTCATAGCCCCATCAGGCAGGGAACATAGGCCCCATTTTAAGATGGGGAAACTGAGGCACAGAGCAGTTAAGTTACCCAAAGCCACATAGCCAGGAGCGAATGATGGCGGCAGGATTCCAGTCTCGATGTGACCAACTCTAAAGCCGGTGCCCTTAACCACGGAACACCATCGGTGCTCCCTTCCATCTCATCTGTTATTCTGTCGCTCTAACCTCTGGCCCTGGGAACAGCCCTCCTTCCCTGTGCTCTGCAAGCGCCAGCTGTCGCCATTGTGCAAGGCCAGCTGGGAGGGCTTGCTGTGCACTGTGGCTGTTCCGCATCCTCCACATGGGATTATTCACTTAGTTTTCTTTAAAACGGGTTGGCGAACCACTGGCCAAATGCAGTCCAAGGCCTGTTTTTGTTTGGCCTGGGAGCTAAGAACAGTTTTTACATTTTTAAAAGTTGTTTACACACGCACACACACACACGCACACACACACCCCTAAAAACAAAAAGAACATTTGACAAGAGACCATATGGTTCACAAAACCGAAAATATTCACTCTCTGTCCCTCTCCTGAAGTTTGCCAATTTTTTTTTTTACTTTAAAAAGTTTACTTTTAAAGTAGCCCACTTTTCTGTACATAAATCTACTGTATTTATTTATTTAGTAGAGACAGGGTCTTGCTATGTTGCCCAGGCTGGTTTTTCATGCCTGGCTTCGAGTGATCCTCCCACCTTGGCCTCCCAAAGTGCTGGGATTTATAGGCATGAGCCACTGCACTCGCCCATAAATCTATTTTATTTTATTTTTTGAATCAGGGTCTCGCTCTGTCACCCTGGCTGGAGTGCAGTGGTGCAATTACGGCTCACTGTAACCTCTGCCCCCCACGTTCCAGTGATCCTCCCACCTCAGCCTCCCCAGTACACGAGTGTGTGCCACCACACCTGGCTAATTTTTGTATTTTCTGTAGAGACAGGGTTTCACCATGTTGCCCATGCTGGTCTTGAACTCCTGAGCTGAAGCGCTTCTCCCGCTTCACCCGCTTCGGCCTCCCAAACCATAAGTCTATGTTAAAGAGAAGTGATAAACTAGTCTCACTTGCCATAAAAGAAGAGAAGCTTTCCGAAAATACTAGATCGGAAGCCCGGTGATGTTATGAAAGTCTGGCCAGACACACTTCCCTCCTGAGGCCTCTGAGCCTGTTTCTGGCCCTTTTCATGTTAAAACACAACCCCAAACACCCAGATATTAGTGGGTGTTTTTACAGCGCAAAAGCAGCTGGTGAAGAACTCCTCCTTGAGGTCCTTAGAGAAATCTATTTATTTATTTTTATTTATTTATTTTTTAGAGACACAGTCTTGCTCTGTCACCCAGGTTGGAATGCAGTGGCGCAATCTCGGCTCACTGCAGCCCCCGCCTTCTGGGTTCAAGCCATCCTCCTCCCTCCATCTCCCGAGTAGCTGGGATTACAGGTGTGTGTCACCACGCCCAGCTAATTTTTGTATTTTTAGTAGAGACAGGGTTTTGCCATGTTGGACAGGCTGGTCTCAAACTCCTGACCTCAGGTGATCCACCCGCCTCTGCCTCCCAAAGTGCTGGGATTACAGGCTGAGTCACCGTGCCCGGCCCTTAGAGGAATTTAAACTGAGCAAAGTAAGCATCCCTCTCATTCAGTGAATTTTCGTTGTTTCCCGTCCTCATTGGGTTCCACATGCACTCATCTTAGGGGCTGCCTTGTGGGCACATCCTGCACCCCCTCCCAGCTTTGAGAAACCCTGTTCTAGGAACATGAATTCATCCTTTCCCCCAAAGGCATGTTTTCCCCATTTGCCCCATCGTGGGTCACTTGTTGCTGAAAATACAAATTCCTGGTGCCCACTCCAGGACAATGGTAGCAGAATCTCCAGGGGGAGAGGCCTAAGAATCTGCATTTTTAATAAACAATCCCAGGTGATCCCTGGGATTGGGCAGATTTGGGAAGTGCTGCTCTAAGCCAGAGGGTCACCACTTGGGCCCCGCACTGGAATTCCCTCGGTGGCTTTATGAAGCCCTCATGCCTGGTCTCAATGCCCGACATTCTGATTTATTTCATCTCAGTAGAGCCTGCTGGGTTTTTCGTTTTTGTTTTTGTTTTTTAATGGAGTTATAATTTACAAACAAGGTGCAGGCTTCTTAAGGGCTCAGTTTGGTGGGTTTTGACAATTGTATAAACACCCATGTAACCACCATCCAAAAGAAGACAGAGAACATTCCCAACTCTCCAGAAAGTTCCTCGGGCCCCCGTCCACACAGTTGCCACCACTTTCTGCCCTGAAGGCAACCACTTCTGACTTCTGTCACTGTAACTCACTTCCACCTGTTCCTGGGCCTCGTAGGAACGGGGTCATGTGGTGTGTGTCATAGAGGGGGAGCCGGTCTGACTTCTTTTGCTCCCCGTAAGGAATTGGAGGAGAGGCTAGATGCTCTCCAAGTAACCATGATGTGTAGCCAGAATGGATTAAATCCACAGCTCTAGACGTTTCGTTAAGTACTTACAAATTATGTTCACTCTAGTGAGTTTTTGGGCAAAACTGCAAAATTTTAGGAAAAAAAAGAAAAAGAAAAGGAAGGTGTGCCTTAGGTTTGCTGTGCAGCATGGACACTGTCCCCTCACCTTATCTTTTGGCCTCATCCTGGTGGTTAACATTCAGCATTCAGCTCTTATACAGGACTCCCACCTTGCCTGCACCCTCTAAACGCCCTTACGTAGACGAGTTTACTCTCCCTTCCCAGCCCGATGAGGGAGGAGCTATTAGTATCCCCATTTTAGAGTTCAAGACCAGCGTGAGCAACATAGTGAGACTCCATCCCTACAAAACTTTTTTAAAAATTAGCCAGACATGCCTGTAGTCCCAGCTACACAGGAGACTGAGGCAGGAGGATCACTTGAGCCCAAGAGTTCACGGCTGCAGTGAGCTATGGTTGTGCCACTGCACTCCAGCCTGGATGTCAGAGTGAGACCCTGTCTCAAAAAAAAAAAATGTATCCCCATTTTACAGGTGAGGAAACTGAGGCCCACGAAGGTGGCTGTAACCCATGTGCAGGACACCTTCCTTACGCCACATAGCTTTCTACGCATAGCTTCACTGTGACCTGCCCGCATGTGACACCCTCCACCCTAGACCTCCCTTCTCCACTGAAACTTCTCTGTACTGAGCCCCAAACCTTGACACCCCAGTCTCTGTTAAGGCTGACCTGAAGAGAAAGGAGCTCTCCTTCTCCTTGTAAGTAGTGACCGTGAAGATCAGCCTCTGATACCTGCAGGCTACTATGGGGTCCACAGAGCACTTCACAAGGTCACGGTCCCGTGAGCCCCGAGTCCACAAGAATCCCTCTCTAAAATGTAGACCCCCAAGGCCCCATCCTGACTTGTTGAGTCAGAATCTACCACGTTGGAACGTGGGATTTGTACTTCAAAAGAATCCCCTGTTCATGAGCCAAGCATTTGGGAGCTGTGACCCAGACCGGGAAGAATGCAGAGCAAGTGGTTCTTGCCTCGTCTTCCAGATAAGGGTGCTGAGGATTGTCCGGTCAAATGGACACTGGAGGTGAAGGGCAGGGGGTCTGGAAGACTCCTTGGCTGCCCTTGTGCTCGGACCGTGTAGACGACAGCCTGAACCCCTGCCTGTTTGCCTCCTGTCACCCCTACTCTGGAGCTGCCGCAGTTACCGTGCACCCCGCAGTGCCGGCTGGCCAATGTCCTCAGTCCTGCGCCCCCACCCTTTTCCCGCAGAGTACTCCACGCTGCAGGCGGTCCAGGCCACGATGATCCTCTCCACCATTCTCTGCTGCATCGCCTTCTTCATCTTCGTGCTCCAGCTCTTCCGCCTGAAGCAGGGAGAGAGGTTTGTCCTAACCTCCATCATCCAGCTAATGGCATGTAAGTAAATCGACGGGCTTCCCTAACAAGTGGCTTCCTGGAATAAGCACTCCCTTCCCAGCCGCCAGGAGGGAAGCCAGGAGGAGGGAGGATTTGGAAAGGAGAAATTGGCAGCCGTGCGGTGCTGTGTGCATGTGTGTGTATGTGTGTGTGTGTGTGTGTGTGTGTGTGTGTATGTGTGTGTGCGCACACATGCTGTACCACAGTGGGACATTTTATAGTCGGGAGTTTGGATTGAGTTGGGAGTCCAGGGAAGGCGTCCTGGAGACATGAAGCCAGAGGATCTGGAGGGTGAGTAGGAGTTGCTGTTGACAGTGTTCTGTCTCAGTACGGAGAGGAGGGAACAGTGTCCTGGGTAGAGGGAACAGCATGATGGAAGCCCTGCGATGGGAGGGACAGAGAGCTGCCCAGTGGGGCTGGAGTGCAGTGGGAAATGAGCCAGCAGGGCAGGCAGGGCCATGCTCCATGGATTCTTGCAGGCCATAGAAAGGGTTTGGGGTGTTTGTTCTAAGCTGGTGGGAAGCCATCAACAAGTTTCAGGCTGGTGGGTGACAGATGTGCCCACATTGCGCCAGGCCTGTGCTGGCTGCAGGGGCTCAAGAGATGAACAAGGCACAGCCTCAGTCCTGGAGAAACTTGGAGGAAGCAGAGGTCTCAGAGCATTTTTTTTCTACTTAGGAATTTTAGCAAGGCTGAAGTCAGATCAGAAGTCAGAAGCCACGTCATGATCTTTTGTCGCTTCTCAGTGACGATTTAAAGCTTTATGATGACAAAATGCGGAAGTCCCTTCTAGGGTGCTTTCCGGTCAGGAGTTAACGAGTGGCTTGATGAAGGCAAGAAATCCGGGTGTCAGAGCCAGCTTAGGCTGCCTGGACGTAATCACCCTAACTACCACCTCCTTCCAGCCCTCCACCTCCCCAGCTAGGTTCAAGTCCAAACCTGCCATACCCTCAGGATGACCCTGAAACGTGTCATCAGTGCAGTGACAACTTGTTCTAGTTTGCCTGGGACCATCCTCTGTTTTAAAACTAAAAGTCCTGACCAGGTGCAGGAACACTTTGGGAGGCCCATGCAGGAGGATTGCTTGAGCCCAGGAGTTCAAGAACAGCCTGGGCAACATAGTGAGATCTCATCTATACAAAAAAAAAAAAAAAAAATTAGCCAAGCATGGCGGAGCACACCTATAGTCCCAGCTACTCGGGAGGCTGGAGTGGGAGATCATTTGGGCCTGAGAGGTGAAGGCTGCCATGAGCTGTGGGGTACTTTACCACTTGTATTAGTCCATTCTCATGCTGCTAATAAAGACATACCTGAGACTGGGTAATCTGTAAAGGAAAGAGACTTAATGGACTTACAGTTCCACATGGCTGGGAAGGCCTCACAGTCATAGTGGAAGACAAGGGAGAACAAAAGGGCTTAGATGGCGGCGGGAAAGAACGTGTGCAGGGGAACTCCCATTTGTAAAACCATCATATCTCGCGAGACTTACTACCACGAGAACAGTATGGGGGAACCGCCCCCTTGATTCAGTGACCTCCACCGGCCCCACCCTTGACACGTGGGGATTATTACAATTCAAGGTCAGATTTGGGTGGGGACCAGCCCAGCCAAACCATAGCACCACTGCACTCCAGCCTGAGGGACAGAGTGAGACTCTGTCTTGAAAAAATTATAAAATAAAATAAAATACAACATAAAATAAAAACACTGAAAGTTCCACATCCTAGGAAACCCCAGGCCAGGGCAAAGTAGGGTGGTTGGTCACACTCAGCGTCCCCTCCCCTTGGGGCACTTTCACTGGATAGCCAGATACCATGCCTTCTAGGCAGAGAATGGAAGTGTTTTCAAGTGCAAAAGACTCCAGATGGTCACTTGATCTTGAGAACCCCCCAAATCCACCCCAATCCTTCCAGGGACCTTTCTAAAGTGCAGACTCCCAAGGCTCCAGCCTGCCCTCTTGAATCAGAATCTGCTGGGTTAGAACCTGGGGACTTGTACTCCTGTCCCTGAGCCAAGCGTTGGAGAGCAATGAGCCAGAACAAATGAGGCCTAAAGGGGGAATGCGACCTTCCCAAGGACCCCAGGCGAGGTAGTGAGGAGGTGTCTGTTCCCCCTCCTTTACTGTCTGTATCTGCCAGTTAGAGGCGTGGACCCCCACCCTCCCCAACCCCATTAAAGGCAATTGAATCCCGTCATTCAACTTGGGGTGGGGGGGTTTGGGTGGTTACTCTATTGCCCAGGCTGAAGTACAGTGGTGTGATCGTGGCTCACTGTAGCCTCAGCCTCCATGGCTCAGGCAATGCTCCCACCTCAGCCTCCCGAATAGCCGGGACTACAGACATGCGCCATTATGCCTGGCTAATTTCTATACTTCTCATAGAGATGGAGTTTCACCGTGTTGCCCAGGCTGGTCTGGCAGTCCGCCAGTGTCAGCCTATCCAAATGCCGGGATTCCGACCATGAGCCACCGCGCCCAGCTTCTGAAGTTTATGTTCCGTTATTGTCTCTGTTTGTCTGTTGATCTGTAAAGCCACTTAGTCAAAACTGATTACCCTAATGTATATATTTAGGAATTTTATATATAAATTTTCATATATATGAAAATTCCCCCATATTTTTAATATGAAACTCACACGTCTTCCTATTTTCCTTCCATAGCATCCCCTTCTCCCCAATTTCTTTGGCCATTTTCTGGTCCAAAGACCTGGCCCTCCCTGTTCTGCTTCAAACTGCAGAGTGTTTAGATGCCATATCAGGCAGACGCAAGCGGCAGATACCCTTACTCATGTGAGAGATGGGATTCTGGGGGTAGCTTGCAGGAATCAAAGGAAAAGCTGAAAATCCAGGTCTTGGATAGAAGATCCAGGCACCAGCCACTGACAGGCAGCGGCTTCAGGGAGATGCCGTCAGAATCAAGGAAGCCTAACAGGGTCACTGTTTAGATTCAGGTTTCCAGGAGTGAGAGTCTGATTGGCAGAGATTGCGTGCTTGGCCCCAGGCTAGAGACTGTCTAGGCATCTTGAAGGACAGTCCCACCAAAACTGCCTGGCCAGGAGGGGGATAGGTCCCCCAAGGAAAACCACAGCACTTAACCTCATCTTAGCTCTAATGTCTGTAAGTATTGGGACAGCAAGTATTTCTTTTTTTATTTTTTGAGATAGGATTTTGCTCTGTCACCCAAGCTGGAGTGCAGTGGTGCGACCTTGGCTCTCTGCAACCTCTGCCTCCCGGGTTCAGGCGATTCTCGTGCCTCAGCCTCCCGAGTAGCTGGGACTACAAGGTGTACACCAACACACTGAGCTAATTTTTGTATTTTTAGTAGAGATGAGGTTTTGCTCTGTTGGCCAGGCTGGTCTTGAACTCCTGGGCTCAAGTGATCGGCCCGCCTTAACCTCCCAAAGTGCTGGGATTACAGGCATGATCCACCACACCCGGCCAAGGACCACAAGTATTACAGTTAGGGTGCTTTTGGCCTTATGTAAGAGGAAATCAATTAACTGTGTCTTCAGTCGCAAAGATAGTTACTATTTTTACGTAAAAAGTACTCTGGAGGTAGAAAAGGCTCTAGAGCTGATTTGGCAGCGTCAGCGTCAGCGTCAAGCACTTCCACTCATTCATTCCATCCTTCTATTCTGTCATTTTTAGTGTTGGTGTTGACCTTTTCATGGCTCCAAAAAGGCTGTTGCAACTCCAGACATTTCATCCTGCCCCTACAATATCTAAAGCAGTCAGCAAGAGAAAGTGGAGCAACTTAAAAAAGCTTTCTCCTCCCTCATCTCTCTCTTTTCAGGCTGTTGCATTTTTCTTTTTTTTCTTTTTTTTTTTTTGAGAGGAAGTTTTAGCTCTTGTTATCCAGGCTGGAGTGCAATGGCGCGATCTTGGCTCACTGCAACCTCCACCTCCTGAGTTCAAGCGATTCTCCTGCCTCAGCCTCCCTAGTAGCTGAGATTACAGGCGCCTGCCACTACGCCTGGCTAATTTTTTGTATTTTTAGTAGAGACGAGGTTTCACCATGTTGGCCAGGCTGGTCTCAAACTACTGACCTCAGGTGATCCACCTGCCTTGGCCTTGCAAAGTGCTGGGATTACAGGAGTGAGTCACAGTGCCTGGCCCAGGTAGTCATATTTTTCAGTGAAGGTTTTCTGTGGTCAGGACTGGTACACATACTGACCCATCGACTGTAACAAGTAAACAGGAACCAGATTGCCAAGAAGAAGGCCTGGCAAACTATGGCTCATAGGTCAAATCTGGCCTGCCATGTGTTTTTGTAAATAAAATTTTATTGTAACACCACCATTATCATTCATTTTTGTATCTTCTATGGGTGTTGTCATGCAACTGTGGCGGACTTGTGTGACTATGGCCCACAGAAAACCTAAACTGCTTCCTGTCTACGGGACACATCTGTTCACGCTCTGGGTTGGTGATGTGGCTGCCCAAACAAAACTGGGTTTAGTTAGCAGGAATGGGAAGCAAAATAGCTACAGGGTAGGTGACAATATCCTTCCACAAAACATCAGTTGTAATTTTTCCAATAGACTAAAATAAATACCTGTTAATAACAAGAGCTTAAGGCTGGCCGCGGTGGCTCACGTCTGTAATCCCAGCACTTTGAGAGGCCAAGGCAGGCGGATTGCTTGAACTCAGGAGTTCAAGACCAGCCTGGGTGACATGACAAAATCCTGTCTCTTCAACAAAATAATAATAAACAAAGAGTAAAAGCTGAAGTTTGTACCCAGGGTGCGCTGTGGTCCATGATTTATTCAAAATTCACCTTTCTTCCTGACAGGTCTGTGTGTCATGATTGCGGCCTCCATTTATACAGACAGGCGTGAAGATATTCACGAGAAAAACATGCAATTCTATTACATGACCGAAGGCGGCAGCTACGGCTACTCCTACATCCTGGCATGGGTGGCGTTCGCCTGCACCTTCGTCAGCGGCATGATGTACCTGATACTGAGGAAGCGCAAATAGAGCCCGGAGCTGGGTTGCTTTCACTGCCGTACAGAATCCACATTCAGATAACCATTTTGTATATAATCATTATTTTTTTGAGGTTTTTCTAGCAAACGTATTGTTTCCTTTAAAAGCCAAAAAGAAAAAAAAAAAAGAAAAAAGAAAAAAAATCCAAAAGAGAGAAGAGTTTTTGCATTCTTGAGATCAGAGAATAGACTATGAAGGCTGGTATTCAGAACTCCTGCCCACTCAAAAGTCTCAGCAAGACACAAGCAAAAATCCAGCAATGCTCAAATCCAAAAGCGCTCGACCGGACATTTCTTAACTGTGGGGCTGTGATGGGAGGAGACGAGAGGCTGGGAAAGCCGGGTCTCTGGGGATGCGCTTCCTATAGGTTTCAGCCGGCCCAAGCCCCGCCCGAATCTCTCTGCTAGTGGTGGGTGGAAGAGGGTGAAGTGCGGTATAGAAGAATGACAGCTTCCTGAGAGGTTTAGGCCGAGTTCCAAGTGAGAAGCAGGTGTAGCCCCTGGCATTCTGTCTGTATCCAAACCAGAGCTCAAACAACCCTCTGGCATAGGGGCAGGTCAGAAAAAGTCTCACCTCAATTTGCCAACAGTGTCACCTGCTTGCCTTAGGAATGGTGATCCTTTACCTGTGTGCCAGATTTCGACTCACCTTCAGGCAAGACCTACAGCGCACCCCCCTCACCCCAGATCTACAGAATCGGAGTCTTCAAGGGATGGGGCTGGGGAATCTGCATTTCTAACACGCTCCCTGGGCAACGCTTCAGATGCATTGGAGTTGGGACCATAGTCCCTGGGCCGGGTGAGCAGAACTGCCTCAAAAATGCTAGGATGTCATCATGTGGAGATGGGGAGGTGAATGTAACCCCCACAGCAGGCCAAAACCTTGGCCTCCATTGCCACAGCTGTCTACATCTAGGGCCCCCAAACCCCATTCCTGGGCCATGTGAACTCATAGACACCTTCAGGGAGTGGGGTGCAGCCTCCTTCCTATCCTATCCCAGAAGGCCTCTCCCTTCTTGTCCAGCCCTTTATGCTACACCTGGCTGGCCTCTCACCCCTATTTCTAGAGCCTCAGAGGACCCACCCACCATTCATTCATTCATTCATTCATTCATTCATCAACATAAATCATGACTTGCATGCGTGTGCCAGGCACAGGGGATACCCTCTCAAAACAATGTCCTCTTAGGGCTCATGGCCTAGTGGAGAAGATAGATTAAAACTTAATTAGAAAAACTGGCTGTGTGCAGTGGCTCACCGTTGTAATCCCAGTACTTTGGGAGGCCAAGGCGGGTAGATCACCTGAGGTCAGGAGTTCGAGACCAGCCTGGCCAAAATGGTGAAACCCCGTCTCTACTAAAAATACAAAAATGAGCTGGGCATGGTGATGCGCACCTGTAATCCCAGCTATCAGGAGGCGGAGGCAGGAGAATCACTTGAACCAGGAGGCAGAGGTTGCAGTGAGCCAAGATTGTGCCACTGCACTCCAGCCTAGGCAACAGAGCGAGACTCCATCTCAAAAAAAGAAACTAATTACACACTGTGATGGAGGCTGCAAAGAACGCCACTAAGAATTCAAAATCATCTGGGTGCAGTGGCTCACACCTGTAATCCCAGCACTTTGGAAGGCTGAGGCAGGTGGATCACGAAGTCAGGAGTTTAAGACTAGCCTGGCCAACATAGTGAAACCCTGTCTCTACTAAAAATACAACAAAATTAGCCAGGCATGGTGGCAGGTGCCTGTAATACCAACTACTTGGGAGGCTGAGGCAAGGAGAATCACTTGAACCTGGGAGGTGGAGGTTGCAGTGAGCCGAGATTGCACCGCTGCACTCCAACCCGGGCGACAGTCTGAGACTGTCTCAAAAAATACATATAAAATAAAATAATTCAAAATCGAGACCTGTGACATGGGAGGGAATCTGCTTTATGCGTGCCTATTTTTAAATGCTCCTGGAAGCATTTAGGCATTTGGATCAGTCTAAATATAGCTCCATTCAGTTCGTGCAGATGACATTTATTGGACAGTACCTGTCTGTAACACCCAGAAAACATGTCTGTGGAGAGGCCCATGGTCCCAACAGTAAATGTGGTGAGAGGGTCCCATAGAGCCAGAGTTTTCAAGCTTTAGGGGTTCCCATGCCACTTGGGACAGGCTGATTCAGCGGGTCTGGGTGAATGTTTTGAAGGTGATTTTAAGACTGTGGTGAGAAATAGGGCTTTTAGGGGCTCGTCCTTCAGGATCAAAGCCTGATGTGCCTTGTGGCAATGCAGGCCACCCAGGAACCATCCCAGGAGAGAAGCTGTTTGCACCTCATTGTTTTTTTCTGCTTAAGTTGGAGCAGGATGCTGGGGGCTGTCCTGGGAGGGGGTGTGAGACCTTGTGCTATTTAAATACTTGTGCACTTGACCTTCTGCTGAGTGGAGTGATGATTTGCCACCAGCTCAGTTCCAGTGGAGCTGAAGACACGTCTGGCTTGAGTAGTTTTAGGGCCACCATGGATATCTCTTCAATGCAAGATTGGCTCTTTGCATCTACTCTTTCATTCATTTGTTTTTGACAGATAGTATTAAATGTTTATCATGTTCCAGGCACTGTGTGGGGCTCTGAAAATACAGGGGTGAGCAAATTCAGATATCTCCCCTGCCCTCATGAAGTTTGGACTCTGAGATATGACCCCCTCCCTATGGAGAAGCCGCCAATGCAGTACGGGGTGGCCTGGGGCCAGAGACAGGACAAATGTCACCTCCTGCCTCCATGAGATACTATCACTGATCATATCGTGGGCAAGAATGTGGTTTACACCCCTAGGATTAACAGGATGCTAGCCAGGCTCATAGAGGAAGTTGAATCTTAAGTTCCCTTGAAACTTTCTACCTTGGTGGCTTTCCTATAATTTTCTTCTTTTTTTTTTTTTTTCCGCTGAATTTCGCTCTTGTTGCCCAGGCTGGAGTGGTGCAATGGCACCATCTTGGCTCACTGCAACCTCTGCCTCCTGGGTTCAAGTGATTCTCCTGCCTCAGCCTCCTGAGTAGCTGGGATTACAGGCGCACGCCACCACGCCCAGCTAATTTTTGTATTTTTAGTAGAGATGGGGTTTCTCCATGTTGGTCAGGCTGGTCTTGAACTCCCGACCTCAGGTGATCCACCGTCTCAGCCTTCCAAAGTGCTGGGATTACAGGCGTGAGCCACTGTGCCCAGCCATCTATAATTTTCTGGTAGTCACACTGGCAACAAAACACCTTAGAACCAGAGATCAACCCCCTCCAAGCAATACGTGAATTCCCTTCACAAGAAACGTCAGGGCTACGTGAGTATCTGTGTTGAATGCAGTCTGAAATGACCCTGTGGATTTTCCTGGCTGGTTGCCACTACTGTACAACATTCAGTGCCCACACCCACCTGTGCCATTAAGGTTTTTTGAGACATGAGAGATGCCTCTTCCCTGCTGTGTGACACGGATTTGGGAAGTTGGAAAGAAATGACAACATCAGGGAGAAAACATCCAAGCTTCTCACCTGTAGGTAGAATCTGCCGCCACTTGGTGCTTATTACCAGTTATTCAAGAACAATAACAACAACAAAATTAGTCGACATCCAAGAAGCAAATATTAGGACCAAAGATAGCATCAACTGTATTTGAAGGAACCGTAGTTTGCGCATTTTATGACATTTTTATAAAGTACTGTAATTCTTTCATTGAGGGGCGATGTGATGGAGACTAACTCATTTTGTTATTTGCATTAAAATTATTTTGGGTCTCTGTTCAAATGAGTTTGGAGAATGCTTGACTTGTTGGTCTGTGTGAATGTGTATACATATACCTGAATACAGGAACATCAGACCTCCTCACTCCCACACACTCTGCTATAGTTTGCGTGCTTTTGTGCACACCCCTCATGAACAGGCTGGTGCTCTAGGATGCTCTGTGTTCACTGATGATGAAGAAACCGAGAACTCCAAGCCTGTTTGTAAACACACTAAACACAGTGGCCTAGATAGAAGCTGTATCATAGTTTAAAATCTGCCTTACGGGATATTACTAAACTCGCTAATAGTTAAAAGGTTACTTACAATAGAGCAAGTTGGCCAGTTTTGTGGTGTTGGGGAAATGTTAGGGCAAGGCCTAGAGGTTCATTTGGAATCTTGGTTTGTGATTTTAGGGTAGTTAGGAACTTCCTACTTAATGTACCTTTAAAATAGTCTATTTTCTATGTTTTGTATAATCTGAAACTGTACATGGAAAATAAAGTTTAAAACCAGATTGCCCAGAGCAAGACTCTAATGTTCCCAACGATGATGACCTCTAGGGGAGAATGCTGCCGTTTTGAGGGGCAGGGGGTCAGTCGATTTCTCATCAAGATAATAATGTATGGTTTTTACAGTGAGCAATTGATAAATGGACAATTTATCACTGGACAGTCTCCCTCTGCTTCTTTAATGGAGCCAGCTTTGCAGCCCTGCAACCTGTGTAGTTGCACACAGTTCCATGCATCCAAGGCCCCCATGCTTGGGAGAATGATCTGCTCGTGCCATTTTAAATTATTTTATATATATCTCTTGTAGAGACAAAGTCTCGCTATGTTGCCTATGCTGGTCTAGAACTCCTGGCCTCAAGCGATCCTCCTGCCTTGGCCTCCCAAAGTGCTGGGATTGCAGATGTGAGCCACTCACTGTGTCTGGCATCAAGTAGAACATTCTTACAAGAAATAAATATTTCATAGTCATGGAGAAGAATGCTCCTAAAATTTATGTATTCGTTCATCCATCCATCCATTCATTCATTCTTTTATGGCGGGGGGTGGTCTCACTATGTTGCCTATGCTGGCTTTGAACTCCTGGGCTCATGTTATCCTCCCACCTTGGCTCCCCAAAGCATTGGAATTGCCAGTGGGAGCCACTGCGCTCAGCTTTAAAGTTCTTCGTATTTGAACAAGTAGCCCAATTTTTTCACTTCTCAGGGATCCCCACAAATGACTGATCCTGTTCTTTTTTTTCAGCCTTCCTGTTCATTGTTACTAGATTGTGTTCTTTCATTTCATTTGTATTTAATAAAGACCTCTGCTTTAAAGGATGAGGTCATGATGGAATGAGACTATTTTCTACTGCATACTCTGCTGAAAACTGAAAAATTCAGACAGAGAGAGAAGGAGAGAGAGAAGGAGAGAGAGAAAGAGATCCCTCTAACTTCTATCTAAGGAATGCCAAAGGTAGCAAAAGCTATCTTTGTATCTTGAGAACACTCATTTCCTTACTGTCACACAGGGTTTGCAAACTAAAATCTTCAGAGACTACTGTCTGCCTTCTTTGTGTTTCTAGATTGGATTTTTTTTTTCCATGTGGCTGGGGGATGATGATCATCCCAGAACACTCAATTTCGTATTTCTTCAATTCAGGAAATCAGCCTCTCATTCATTCATTCATTCACCAAATATTTGCATAGCTGTAATGGTACAAGCATTGTGCTAGGTGTTACGGTGACATCCTGTGTCTTTGTCTCCATTACATACTAGGGACTTTTGGGAGGACATGATTGAACCTTTAGCCACCCATTAGCAGGCCATAAGGAACCCCAACTGGACCCCATTGAGATCACAGCACATCACCCATTGCCTTGATGAACTTAGTCCCTGCCTTGATCTAGATGATATTAGTCTCAGTTTCAAGTTTCCAGGGCTAGATTCTGATGGGTCCATCTTGGGTAACACACTCACTCATCATTGCCCCAGTACTTGGCTGGAGTCAGGAGTGAGATCAAATTATGTAAACATGAGGGTCTGGGTGCAGTGGCTCACGCTTGTAATCCCATCACTGGGAAGTGAAGGCAGAAGGATCACTTGAGGTCATTAGTTTGAGATCAGCCTGGGCAGCACAGTGAGACCCCATCTCTATAAAAACTGAAAAATTAGCTAGGCATGGTGGTGTGCTCCTGTAGTCCCAACTTCTCAGGAGGCTGAGGCGGAGAATCGCTTAAACCTGGGAGGTCAAGGCTACAGTGAGCTGTGATCATGCCACTGCACTCTAGCCTGGGCAACAGAAACTGTTTCAAAAAATAAAAATTCTTACACATTCATGAAATGAACTAACCCCTTTCCAAGAGGCATCTAACCTGAAGTCTCAACCAGTTTCCACTTCCAGCTCCCACTCCAGGGCTATGGGTGATATGCTGTGATCTCAATGGGGTCCAGTTGGGGCTCCTTATGGCCTGGTAATGGGTGACTAAAGGTTCAATCATGTCCTCCCAAAAGTCCCTAGTATGTAATGGAGACAAAGGCACAGGGTGTCACCATGAATTGTCCCCTTGGAAAAGGGACAGGCAGAGAATCAATGTCCAGTGGCCACAGGTTCATTAGTGGTCACAAATAGCAGGAAGCCGCTTCCCTGGCGGGAGGGAGACTTGTGGATGCTCAATCCGTTGCTCTTGGTTCTGCTCAGTGGAACCATCTCTCTCATCCACTGTCCCCTGTGGTCAGATTTAAGATGGGCAGTGTGGAGGAGGTCCTTTCTTTCTTCCTCCGGGTGTGAGGCCTAGTGTCTCAGAGGTGATTTTCAGGGTTGCACAGTTAGAGGCCCTTCTCAGTCACGGATGGGATTCCTTTGGCCATGCAAGATCTTGTCTTTACTTTTTTTTTTTTTTTTCCCCAAAGTACAAAACATTTATTATCACAGAGAATTTGACAGGAATCCAGTAGTGGCTTATGTAGGTAATTCTGCCTATGGCTTTTATGTGATGGGCCTAATAATTTGAGCCACATAAATCCTGGCCCCATGCCTCTGAGCTTTACTGCAGCCTTGAGGCAATAACTGCAAAGCCCTTCTAATCTGAGCTCTCTCTCTCTGCCTGTCCCTCTGTCTGATGAAAAATACTAAAGGACCTAGCATATCTTTTGCTGGAATCCCATATATCTTATCTTCTGCTTAGCTTTTTGCAGCCACACTATTGATCCTTAGTTTATAGCAGGGCTTAGCAGATTATTTGCTTTTATATGGTTTACAAGCTGAGAATTTATTTTGCGTTCTTAAAAAGTTGTGAAAATGGCTGGGTACAGTGACTCACACTGGTAATCCCAGCACTTTGGGAGAGTGAGACAGGAGGATCGCTTGAGCCCAGGAATTTGAGACCAACCTAGGCAACATCACAAAACACTGTTTCTACCAAAACAAAAAAAAGGCAAACTGTGAATGGTGGCGGAGGCCTGTGGTCCCAGCTACCTGAGAGGCTGAGGCAGGAAGATTGCTTGAGCTTGGGAGGTGAAGGCTGCAGTAAGCCGTGATCTTGCCGCTGCACTCCAGCTTGGGCAACAGAGTGAGACTCTGTTTCATCAAAAAGGAAAAAAATGTTGTAGGCCGGGCGCAGTGACCCACACCTGTAATCCCAGCACTTTGGGAGGCCGAAGTGGGTGGATCACTTGAGATCAGGAGTTTGATACCAGCCTGGCCAACATGGTGATACTCCATCTCTACTAAAAATACAAAACTTAGCCAGGTGTGGTGGTGGGCGCCTGTAATCCCAGCTATCTGGGAGGCTGAGGCAGGAGAATCATTTGAACCAGGGCAGTGGAGGTTGCAGTGAGCTGAGATCATGCCACTGCATTCCAGCCTGGGCAACAGAGCAAGACTCTGTCTTTAAGGAAAAAAAAAAAAGTAAAATAATGCAAAGAAGAATATACAACAAAGACTTTATGTCGGCTGGGCATGGTGGCTCATGCCTGTAATACCTGTATTCTGGGAGGCCGAGGTGGGTGAATAACCTGAGATCAGGAGTTTAAGACCAGCCTGGCCAACATGATGAAACCTCGTCTCTACTAAAAATACAAAAAATTAGCCAGGTATGGTGGCGGGTGCCTGTAATCCCAGTTACTCAGGAGGCTGAGGCAGGAGAATTGCTTGAACCTCGGAGGCGGAGGTTGCAGTGAGCCAAGATCACGCCACTGCACTCCAGCCTGGGTGACAAGAGCGAAACTCTGTCTCAAAACAAAAAACAAAAAACAAAAACAAAAACAAAACCTTATGTGGCCTGCAACGCCTGAAATATATACTATCGGCACTTCATAAGAGAAAGTTTATCAACTCCTGGTCTAGCACTTGACTTGTTTATTTCTGTAACTCTCTGAATCTTTGGATTCTCCATCAATGTAGATTGCAGGCTTCAGGCAGAAGGAATCTTAGCAAAGCCACATTTGCTTCCATTTTGCCATTGGACCATGTTTGACCGAAGATTTACTTTTTCTTGTTGGATCTTACTGAAGGGTCTATGAAGTTGAACTTGCCAACATCCTGTTGTATTTCTCCAGTTTCTCCTGATACTACAACATCCACAGGTTCATGGTTGGTGTAAAATAGGTGACAGTTTGAACCAGGCTTCAGCTATGGCCCATGGACCACGTCCAGCCCACCACCTGATTTTGTAAATTAAGTTTTATTGGGACACAGCCACACCCACTCATTTACATAGCATTCATGGATGCTTTCCAAAGCAGAGTTGGGTAGTCTCAATAGAGACCATATAGACCACAAAGTCCGAAATATTTACTATCTGGCCCTTTCCAGAAAAATTTTGTCTAAACCAAATGTTTTGCCATAGCGTGACAAGGGTGACAGCTTCCCAGCCTGAATAACAGTCTCCATTGCCCTCTGACCTGCCACTGCCATTCAGCCAATTCCACATGAGTGTCTGTTGCTTGCAGCACCAACATAAGCTACCAAACTTAGTATTAGTCAAGGGTCTTAGTTGCAAGCAATAGTGACTCTGGCTGATTTAAACAGAAAGGAAATTTATTAAAGGGAAAGCTAGTAGTGCCCAGGCTTGAAAGCATGCAGCCAAATCCCCCCCAGTTGCCTCAGATCGTTCCACAGAACAATTTGGTAAGAAACCCACTGCTGTCGGGGTGGGGCACAGTGGCTCACACCTGTAATCTCAGCACTTTGGGAGGCCGAGGCAGGTGGATCACGAGGTCAAGAGATCAAGACCATCCTGGCCAACATGGTGAAACCTTGTCTCTACTAAAAATACAAAACTTAGCTGGGCATGGCTATGCATGCCTGTACTCCCAGCCACTTTTGAGGCTGAGGCGGGAGAATCACTTGAACCCAGGAGGCGGAAGTTGCAGTGAGCTGAGATGGCACCACTGCACTCTAACCTGGCAACAGAGCAAGACCCCATCTCAAAAAACAAAAAAAGAAAACCACTGCCATCACCACAAGATGGTACCATTTGCAGTCAATATTTGCACCTGTGCTATCCCGCCTTCTGTGGATTGGGAGCCTGGCATGGTGCCTCTGATTGGTGAAGCCTGGATCACATGACCATGTCCTGGCTGCAGGGAAGGTTGGGAAATGATGAGCAGCCAACTTCAGTTTACATCGTGGTGGTTAGTTCTGCAACCCACCAAGACTCAGAGGGAAGGGAATTCCCCAACATACGAGGGAAGTTCAGATGTTGGGCAAACAAAATATCAAATGTCTACTAAATCCTATCAAGTCCAGTTCCCTGTCTACCCACAGCTAATCCCAAACCATATTCATCCATATCATACCTACATATTCTTTGCTATATTATGTATAGTCTGCACTGTTACATACTTAACTTTTTTTTTTTTTTTCCTTTTTGAGACAGAGTCTCACTCTGTCACCCAGGTTGGAGTGCAGTGACAAACTCATAGCTCACTGCAGCTTCAACCTCCTGGGCTCAAGCAATCTTCCCATCTAAGCCTCCCAAGTAGCAGGGACCATGAGCATGCACCACCACATCTGGCTAATTTTTTATTTTTGGGGAGATAGGGTCTTGCTATGTTTCCCAGGCAATCTGGAATTCCTGGGCTCAAGCAATCTTCCACCTTGGCTTCCCAAAGTGTTTTTTTTGTTTGTTTGTTTTTAAGACAGAGTCTCACTCTGTCACCCAGGCTGGAGTGCAGTGACATGATTTTGGCTCATTGCAACCTTCACCTCCCAGGTTCAAGCAATTCTTCTGCCTGAGCCTCCTGAGTAGGTGGAATTAAAGGCATGTGTCATTACCTCCAGCTAATTTTTTTTTTTTTTTTTTTTAATAAACAGAGTCTCGCTCTGTTGCCCATGCTGGAGTGCAGTGGCACAATCTTGGCTCACTGCAACCTCCGCTTCCCGGGTTCAAGCGATTCTCCTGCCTCAGCCTCCTGAGTAGCTGATATTACAGGCACGCGCCACCCACCACTTCCGCCTAATTTTCGTTTTAGTAGAGACAGGGTTTCACGATGTTGGTCAGGCTTGTCTCAAACTCCTGACCTAATGATCCGCCTGCCTCAGCCTCCCAAAGTGCTGGGATTACAGGCGTGAGCCACTATGCCCGACCCACCCCCAGCTAATTTTTGTATTTTTAGTAGAGACAAGGTTTCACCATGTTGGCCAGGGTGGTCTCGAACTCCTGACCTCAAGTGATCTGCCCATCTCAGCTTCCCAAAGTGTTGGGATTACAGGCATGAGCCACCACGCCCAAACCCAAAATGTTTTACATGTCAATATGTAGTATGAATCTCTACTCCTCCCTCAAAACATGTATCTCAAAATTTTCCAGCTTCCAATGCATTTGCTTTATGGCCAGGGGAAGCCAAGCGTCCAGAAAGTGAAAGAGCAGGTACTACTACCACCCCCTAGTGGTGGTGTGTGACAACATGGTATAGCAATAAAGCATTGAAGCAAAGATACCAATTGCACATCCAACTTAGCCAAACCCAGTGCAGCTGATAAAAGCTAATGTGCACAAATCCTGATTAATTTAGAGTTAAATCTGTTACTGCTAGAACATGGCTATGTACCTATTTTCATTTGTCTCAATTTATTAATATATAGTCATGGGATTAGCCATGTGATTTTTGTACTTTTTTTTGGTTAGTAGACTATTACTACATTGAGACAGATTTAGTTTGCAACGGAATGTCAGTGTAGAATTGACTATACTTGCATGAGAAAAAGAATATATTTTCAGTACAAACCTATTATGAACTCTTTATTTATTTATTTACTTATTTATTTTTGAGACAGAGTCTTACTCTGTCGCCCAAGCTGGAGTGCAATAGTGAGATCTCAGCTCACTGCAATCTTTGCCTTCCGGGCTCAAATGATCCTCCCACCTCAGCTCCCGAGTAGGTGGGAGGATCACAGGCACATGCCACTACCCCTGGCTAATTTTTGTATTTTTTTGTAGAGATGGGATTTCGCCATATTGCTCAGGCTGGTCTTGAACTCCTGGGCTCAAGTGATCCGCATGTCTCAGCCTCCCAAAGTGCTGAGATTACAGGCAAGAGCTACCGCACCCGGCCTTGAACTCATTTTAAATAGGTGTATTATGAAAAGTCTTTGTGAGCGTTTTCTTTCAAAAGTTTCTTTCTTTCTCAAGTTTTTCTTGTAAGAACTCCATATTGTATACCTGTAGGGTAAAGTTTTGCTGCATCACCACAATTGACATTTGGGCTGCAGAATTCTTGGTGGGGACTGTCGTGTATGCACACTGTAGGATGTGTGGCAGCATCCCTGGCCTCTACCCACTAGATGTTAACAGTGCTCCCCAACCCCTACCACTGTTGTGACAACCAAAAATATCTCCAGACATTGCCAAATGCCCCATGCAAGGGGTGGGGACAAAATTGCCTACGAGGGAGAGCCACTGCTGTTGGGTCCTGTATACACCAGGAAATACGGTGATTGGCAGCCATGAGGGTGGGGCTACTGGGAGCTATTGCAAATTGCCAGGGAAGGTGATTGGTCTAGAGCAGCTCACACCCATCTGGAAGGAAAGCCAATGACAGTCTCCCCCACCATGGCCCTTGGCGTCTCTGAACAGCACAGGATGTTCCCCATCACAAAGCTGAAAGGGCACATTGGCTCGATTTTTGTCATCATCTAGAACAAACAGACCAGAGAAACCAGGAAGAAACGGCTTCTCTGTGTTTGTAGAAGGACAATAGTGTAATTTCACCAGGGTCCTGAACACATGTGAGGGAAGAGAGGTGTTACTTCACCTTGGCACAGGGTTACTTTAAAGCCCAGATTTTTTTATGTTTATTTATTTATTTATTTTTTGACCTGGAAGGGAAGTTCAGTTGCTGTGGTCTGCCATTGCCTCATCCAGAAAGAAATGATGGCAGGCCAGATGTGGTGGCTCATGCTTGTAAGCCTGGCACTTTGGGCGGCTGAAGCAGGAGGATTACCTGAGCTCAGGAGTTCAAGACCAACTTGGGCAATGTAGTGTGACCCTGTCTCTACAAAAAATTTTAAAAATTAGCTAGGTGAGGTGGCACACACTTGTGGCCCCAACTACTCAGGAGGCTGCTGAGGTGGGAGGATCACTTGAGCCCAGGAGATTGAGGCTAAGTGAGCTGTGATTGTGCCACTGCTCTCCAGCAGTAGAGCAAGACACTGTCTCAAAAAGGAAATGAGGCCAGGCCCAGTGGCCTGCAATCTCAGCACTTCGGGAGCTGAGGCAGGCAGATCACTTGAGGTCAGGAGTTTGAGACCAGCCTAACCGACATGGTGAAACCCCGTCTCTCCTAAAAATACAAAAAAAAAAAAAAAAAAAAAAACTAGCCAGGCGTGATGGCACGTGCCTATAGTCCCAGCCAATCAGAGGCTGAGGCAGGGGAATCACTTGAACCCGGGAGGCAGAGGTTGCAGTGAGCCGAGATCATGGCATTATACTTCAGCCTGGGCGACAGAGTAAGACTCCATTTCAAAAAACAAACAAAAAAAAAAGGGAAGGGAAGGGAGGGGAGGGGAAGGGAAGGGGAAGGGAGGGGTAGGGAGAGGAGGGGAAGGGGAAGAGAAGGGAAGGGAGGAGAGGGGAAGGGGAAGGGAAGGGAGGAGAGGGGAAGGGAAGGGAACGGAAGGGAGGAGAGGGGAAGGGAAGGGAGGAGAGGGAAAGGGAAAGGAAGGGAAGGGAAGGGAGGAGAGGGGAAGGGGAAGGGAAGGGAAGGGAGGAGAGGGGAAGGGAAGGGAAGGGAAGGGAGGAGAAGGGAGGGGAGGGGAAGGAGAGGGGAAGGGAAGGGGGAAGGGGAATGGAAAGGGAGGGGAAGGGAGGGGAAGAGGAAGGGAGGGGAAGGGAAGGGAGGGGAGGGGGAAGGGGAAGGGGAATGGGAAGGGAGGGGAAGGGAGGGGAAGGGGAAGAGAAGGGAGGGGAAGGGAGGGGAGGGAGAAGGGGAAGGGGAATGGAAACGGAGGTGAAGGGGAAGGGAAGGGAGGGGAAGGGAAGGGAGGGGAAGGGAAGGGAGGGAAGGGGGAAGGGGAAGGGGAATAGGAAGGAAGGGGAAAGGAGATGAAGGGGAAGTGGAAGGGAAGGGAAGGGAGGGGAGGGAGGGGAGCCCTTTGGGAAGCTGAGGTAGGAGGGTTGCCTGAGGCCAGGAGTTCGAGACCAGCCTGGGCAACATAGAGAGACCCCATCTCTACAAAAGTTTAAAAATTGTCTGGGTGTGGTGGTGTGCTCTTGTAGTTCCAGCTACGCAGAAGACTGAGGCAAGAGGATTCCTTGAGCCCAGGAGTTTGAGCTTGCTGTGGGCTAAGATCATGCTACTGAACTCCATCCAGCCTGGGCAACAGAGTGGGACTCTGTCTCAAGGAAGGAAAGAAGGAAGGAAGGAAGGAAGGAAGGAAGGAAGGAAGGAAGGAAGGAAGGAAGGAAGGAAGGGAGGGAGGGAGGGAGGGAGGGAAAAAGGAAGGAAGGAAAGAAGAGAGGGAGGAAGGAAGGGAGGGAGGAAGGAAAGAAGGACGGGAGGAAGGAAGGGAGGGAGAGAGGAAGAGAGGGAGGGAGGGAGGAAGAGAGGAAGGAAGGGAGGGAGGGAAGGAGGAAGGAAGGGAGGGAAGGAGGAAGGAAAGAAGAGGGGGAGGAAGGGAGGGAGGAATCAAGGGAGGGAGGGAAAAATGAAGGAAGGAAAGAAGAGAGGGAGGGAGGGAGGGAAGAAGGAAGGAAGGAAGGAAGGAAGGAAGGAAGGAAGGAAGGAAAGGCGGGAGGAAGAGAGGGAAGGAGGGAAGGAAGGAAAAGAAAAAACAGTGACACCTGAAACATGGTTACAGAAGTGCTGAAGCCACTAAAGTGGGGAGGCTGCAAACGGTAGGATTGAATCAGAAGGGTCTTCTAGAGCAGGCGGTGGATGATCTTGTCATTGGGAGAGGAGAGGAGTTGAGGAAGAGCAGCAAGGTGTGCAGTTAGCACGTGGAGCAGCTGCTGGCTTATCCTGTAGGTTTTCCTATGGGATGAACATGAGGCAGGTTGTTGGGAGTTCCGAGCAGGATTAAGAGCCTTCAGTCTGAACTGCAGACATCCAACCTCAAGAGTTGCCTCCAGGTTGGGTGTGGTGGCTTACACCCGTAATCCCAGCACTTTGGGAGGCTGTGGCAGGAGGATCACTTGAGGTCAGAAGTTTGAGACCAGCCTGGCCAACGTGGTGAAACCCCATCTCTACTAAAAATACAAAAATGAGCACCCCACATGGTGGCGGGTGCTGGTAATCCCAACTACTCAGGAGGCTGAGGCAGGAGAATCCCTTGAAACCAGGAGGCAGAGGTTGCAGTGAGCCGAGATTGCACCACTGCACTCCAGCATGGGTGACAGTGACTCTGTCTCAAAAAAAAATAAAAGAATATTCACACATGAAAAAGAGTTGCCTCCACTTGATAGCAAGGTGTGGCCTGCAGGCTCCGCCTCCCTGTCCATGTGTGAGTTGACCCAGTAACCAGAGCACCTGCTAAAGGACAGGCGACTCCGCCCCCTATGCTCCAGCCTCATCAGCTGGGCCTGTTTCCTGGCAGAGGATGCGCAGAGCCAGAGGGTGATATGGGGCAAGTACCCGCTTAGCAGATTTAGCCAGCAGGTCAACTAATTTTAAGTTCCACCTGGCTTTCTGTCTCGTTGTACTTGAAAAAGTCTTTATAATTTGCTGGCTGGGAAAATAGTTGCTTAAAGCATGGTGTATGGATGTTCTGCCTTAGAATCCATGGCGGACATCTTGAGATTGCAAATTCCTGGGCTGTGCACCAGACTTGCTGAGTCAGAACCTCAAGGGCTGGGGCCCTGTGATCTGCCATTTTGACAGGCTTTCCAGGGATTTGGATTGAGGGACATTGGTGATTGCAATTGGGAATACTTTGTGGGATGCTTGATTCCGTAAACTAGACCAATGAGCTCAGTTTAGGAGGTGGTTATGACCCAGAGCATTGAAGCTTCCTTCTTCCCTGTCAGTTCTCTTCTTTCCCTCTCTAAGCACAATAAATACAGTGGCCCTAAGAGGTGTCTTGAAAATATAATAACAGGCTGGGCACGGTGGCTCATGCCTGTAATCCCAGCACTTTGGGAGGCCAAGGTAGGTGGATCACTTAAGGTCAGGTGTTCAAGACCAGCCTGGCCAACACGGCAAAACCCCGTGTTTACCAAAAATACAAAAATTAGCTGGGTGTGGTGGTGGGCATCTGTAGTCCCAGCTACTTGGGAGGCTGAGGCAGGAGAATTGCTTGAACCCAGGAGGTGGTGGTTGCAGTGAGCCAAGATCACACCACTGCACTCCAGCCTGGGTGACAGAGCCTCAGTCTCAAAAAAAAGAAGGAGGAGGAGGAGGAGGAGGAGGAAGAGGAAGAAGAAGAAAAAGGAGGAGGAGGAGGAGGAGAAGAAAGAAAGAAACATCTGAGACTAGGTAATTTATAAAGAAAAGAGGTTTAAGGCTGGACATGGTGCCTCACACCCATAATCCCACCACTTTGAGAGGCAGAGGCAGGCGGATCACAAGGTCAGGAGTTTGAGACCAGCCTGACCAATATGGTGAGACCATGTCTCTACTAAAACTACAAAAATTAGCCAGGTGTGGTGGCAGGCGCCTGTAGTCCCAGCTACTCGGGAGGCTGAGGTAGGATAATCAGTTGAACCCAAGAGGTGGAGGTTGCAGTGAGCCGAGATCGCGCCACTGCACTCTAGCCTGGGCGACAGAGAGAAACTCTGTCTCAAAAAAAAAAAAAAAAAAAAAAAAAAGAGGTTTAATTGGCTCATGGTTCTGCAGGCTTTATGGGAAGCATGATGCTGACATGTGCTCAGCTTCCGGGGAAGCCTCAGGAAGCTTGCAGTTATGGCAGAAGGCAAAGGGGAAGCAGGCATGTCACATGGCCAGGGCAGGAGCAAAGGTGGGGGTGCCACACATTTTTATTTATTTATTTATTTATTTATTTATTTATTTATTTTTATTTATGAGACAGAGTTTCACTCTTTTTGCCCAGGCTGGAGTGCAATGGCGTGATCTCGGCTCACTGCAACCTCCACCTCCCAGGTTCAAGTGATTCTCCTGCCTCAGCCTCCTGAGTAGCTGGGATTACAGGCAGGTGCCAACACCCCCAGCTAATTTTGTATTTTTAGTAGAGACAGGGTTTCACCATGTTGGGCAGTCTGGCCTCAAACTCATGACCTCAGGTGATCTGCCCCCTCGGTCTCCCAAAGTGCTGGGATTACAGGCGTGAGCTACCACGCCCAGTCATCACACACTTTTAAATGACCAGATCTCACAAGAACTCACCACCACAAGGACAGAACCAAGTGGATGGCGCTGAACCATTCATAAGAAACCATCTCCATGATCCAATTACCTCCAACCAGGCCCTACCTCCAACACTGGGAAGTACAATTCAATGTGAGATTTGGGTGAGGACCAATGTGAGATTTGGGTGGGGACAAATATACAAACTACATCAACACCCCGAATTCCTTCTGAGCGTTCTGTCTCCCTCCCTGTGGGCAATCTCTTGTAGAGGTCAATCAAAGTGATTTGTAGCATATGACCTAAGCCAGGCCAATCAAATTCTCTCTTTCGGAGCCTCTCCTGGGCTCCCCAGTGGGATGCCACAAGGATGGAAACCCAGTTGGTCTTGATTCCTCCAGCACCTGTCTCCTATCAAGTCTCCCCTTCAGCCTCTTCTCTGATTTTCTCCTTGCTGTGTGTTGAGACTTGTCTAGCCCACACGGGGCTACCCAGTGTGCTTCCCCCAGCTCCTCTCCTGATTAAGTTCTGGTTCTCTCAGCAACTCTGAGAAGGTTTTCTCTCTTTTTTCTTTCTTTCTTCTTCTTCTTTTTTTTTTTTTGAGACAGAGTCTCGCTCTGTTATCCAGGCTGGAGTACAGTGGCACAACCTCGGCTCACTGCAACCTCTGCCTCCCGGGTTCAAATGATTCTTGTGCCTCAGCCTCCCTAGTAGCTAGGACTACAGGTGGATGTCACCATGCCTGGCTAATTTTTTTTGTATTTTTAGTAGAGACAGGGTTTCACCATGTTGGCCAGGCTGGTCTCGAACTCCTGACCTCAAGTGATCCTCCTGCCTTGTCCTTTCAAAGTCCTGGGATTACAGGTGTGAGCCACCACACCTGGCAGAAAATGTTCTCTCTTATTCCATGACTACATCCTGCTGCAATGCTCTAGAAACCTTTGTCCTGTTTTATATTTTCGCAGGGAGCAGAAAAGAGTTGAGGTTTCCTATGTGGTTTATTTGGCCACATTCGACTTAGTCCGTCAGATAAGCTTTGTCATCATCGACTATATAGACTACATGGCTTCTGTGGTTTCAATGAGATTGGAACACTTTTCCACTTGTGTTGGATTTGCAGCTTAAACTAATTTATTTTAATCGACATCATTCAATTCCAATTTTATAAAAGGATCAACGCACGACGGAAAACAGTAGGGAAAGTTGCTGATGAGAAAATCCACCAGCAAGGACGCTGGGTTCTAAGCAGAATTGAAGCTCTGGAATTAAGAAAACAGCCAAAGAAAAGCTTTGTAGTCTGAGTTTAGAGAAGCTGACTGACTCGTAAGGCAATTCCAGGTAAGATTTGTGAATGACGTTAAGAATAAAAAGCAACTGAGATCAACATGGAGGCCTGCAAGGTAAGGGCCACATTTTATCTAGATACTAGCTTAGAGACTTGCTACATTGGCACTATATTTTAAATGTTATTTAGTAGCATTGTGAAATCAACTGGTTTCAGCACTGAAAAGGATAAAAATAGCTTATGAAAACCAAATGGTTTTTTTTTTAAAAAAGGATAAGATGTATGTTTAATTTCAATTGCAGAAATGAAGGGAAGAGGCACTCCTGCCACCTGGTGGGCATTTAGCCAAATTGTTTGTTCAGGTGTTTTAGGGGTGAAATTCGTGTCGTTGAATCTAAGTTGAACACAGAAACATTCCAGCTGCAGCCGTGGTTGGGTCTCATTTCCTTCCCCTTAACCTGGGATCTGTACCTTTCTGTTTCCAACTAAGGCCTTTATAAACGAAAGCAACCTGGTTTGGCCAGATAAAAGTTCATGTCTCCTTGCCCCTGTCCTCGTGAACTGTATCACAGTGCTCTCTGGAGATCTCGTGTACTTTTCACTTGTCAACCTCCTGTGTCCCCCACTAGAAGGTCAGCTGCAAGAAGGCAGGGATTCTGTCTGGTCTTGCTATCCATCATAGTGCCTGGTACCAGTGCCCGGCATATTGGTTGATAGTTCCCTGATGAATGAAAATTTAACAAATAGGTGAAAATAGAGTTTTGGGTTGCCGGAGTGGCATGTTCCAGGCCTTTACTATGTCATAAACCTCTTCGTTCAACTGCTAATAGTTTCTCCTGTGTCTTGGGTTACAATCAACCTAGCCAAGTTTGGCCTCCATCTTGCTGCAAGAAGTAACCCCTGCCCATAGATGTACCAGATCAGATTGATACAGGACCCGCTGGCCTGAACGACCTCCAATCCTACTACTTAAGAATCCCAAATATCTCTCTGCTTGCTACTCATGGCTCCTGACTTGCAAGCAAGGGGTGGGTGAGTGTCCCTGGCTCATGGGACATTTTTTTTTTTTTTTATAAGGAGATAAGTGGTAGATAAGTAAAATTAGCCCAGTGGGAGCTGATTTCAAGCTGTGGAGTGGTGATGAGGGTAATTTGTGGGTAGTCCAGGCAATGCCCCATGATCCTAAATAATTACCATCATGTGTTGTTGCGATAGTGGTCAGATGGGTTTGAATTGATCGTTGGCTCTGATTAGGGAGTCTCCCGTGCTGACCCATGTCCTTCCTTCAGAGGCATCTGGAACATCAATCCTGCAGATTATTCAGATCATTAGGAATTCCCCGTGGAGGCTCAACACTTTCCTGAATCTGAATAGTTAAACCTCTGTGTTGCAAAAATCAAATACCATCTGGCTTTTGTGTTATCTTGGCTAAATCCAGTCAATCCCAGCTTCTTCAATGGCATTTATGATAGTCGGCTCCCCCAGATCTGGAGAATCATAACTGGGTTAGAAACAGTTTTATTTAATCTTGGGTGTAGAAAGATTGTTTTCACAGATCAGACAGCATTTACCTCCATCAGAGTAAGAAAAAAGAATGTCCAGGTGTGTCCTTGCCCCAGTGATCACAGCATCTGTTGATATGTTCCTTGATATCAGCCTTATAGATCAGACTTACTGTCATCTTTAAAGAAGTTTACTTCATCCAAGTGCGGTGGCTCACGCCTGTAAAACCAGCACTTTGGGAGGCCGAGGTGGATGGATCACTTGAGGTCAGGAGTCCGAGACCAGCCTGGCCAACATGGTAAAACCCTGTCTCTACTGAAAAAGTACAAAAATTAGCCAGGCATGGTGGCACGTGCCTGTAGTCCCAGCTACTTGGGAGCCTGAGGCACGAGAATTGCTTGAACCTGGGAGGTAGAGGCTGCAGTGAGCCAAGATCGTGCCACTGCACTGCAGCTTGGGTGACAAAGTGAGACTCCATCTCAAAAAATAAATAAATAAATAAATAACTTAATGGCATTGACAAACAGTTGTCCATCCCACAAACCACCCACTCGCCCTAGTATCAAAATTATGGGAAATTATTCCTTTCAAAGAGACTTCAGAAAAATACTGTATCCTGGTATAAAATGGATTGTTATTTCATTGTCTACATGAAAGGGCCTTGCTTGTTGACCAGTAATAGTTTGCATTTTAATTAATTTTTGTCCTTTCCCACTATCTAAATAGCGAATCTGTTATAACTCCTGTGGTTACTGTCTTTTTAGACTTTGCCTGTGTGTTTGGATGTTTGGATTCCAGTAGAGAGGGTTCTTCCCCCGACACAGTCCCACCACTCATAGTTCAAGTGCAGGAGAGGAAAAACTTCATTCATCCTCTTAGACTCTGTGACCGGAGTCTGTAAATTAAACTGACAACAGGTAGATGAACAGGAGGAAAGACCAATTTTAATAGTTTTATATGCATGGGGGCTTCACATACAAGGAGCAAAAATGCAAAGCAGTGGTTAGACCTGGGGGGCTTATGTATCATTTTCCTTTTTTTTTTTTTTTTTGAGATGGAGTCTTGCCCTGTCACTCAGGCTGGAATGCAATGGCATGATCTTGGCTCACTGCAACCTCTGCCTTCCGGATTCAAACAATTCTCCTGCCTCAGCCTCCCGAGTAGCTGGGACTACAGGCTTAAGCCACCACGTCTGGCTAATTTTTTGTATTTTCAGTAGAGACGAGGTTTTACCATGTTGGCCAGGCTGGTCTCGAACTCCTAACCTCAGGTGATCCGCCTGCCTTGGCCTCCCAAAGTGCTGGGATTAGAGGCATGAGCCACCGTGCCCGGTCAAAAAAAAAAAGAATTTTTTTAAATTAGTCAGGAGTGGTGGTGTGTGCCTCTAGTCCCAGATAGGAGGCTGAAGTGGGGGGGTCTCTTGAGCCCAAGAGTTGGAGGCTGCAGTGAGCCATGATTGTGTCACTGCACTCTAGCCTAGGTGACACAGACTGAGAAAGAGGGAGGGAGGGAGGGAGAGTTGGGGTTCCTAGGGGTGGTAAATTGCGGAAAGATGACTAGGAAGTGGTGGGTAAGGGTTGTTCAGTAATGTTTGTCATGCCAACTCATCTCTGTGCCAGTCACCCTGCTACAGAATAGAGAAACATCTTTACATGGGAAATTTCCCTGCTTTTAGGCAGAAAGGGAGTGGGTAGAGAGCTCTTTTTGTCTGCAGTTTCTCAATTGCCCTCAGATCAAAATAATCTTTATGCTAAAGTGGCCTGTTTTGGGGTAATGTATTCTGATCCCCTCCAACATGGATAGAAAATCAAGGTAGATGAACACGGCTCCTCCCAAAGTCTCATGAGGGTGAAAGGCGGGAACTGACAGGATTATATTTGTCTTCCTTACAGGGCTCGCTCTCTCTCTTTATTTTTTATTTTTTTATTTTTATTTATTTATTTTGTTGTCGTTGTTGAGATGGACTGTTGCTCTGTCGCCTAGGCTGGAGTGCAGTGGCATGATCCCAGCTCACTGCAACCTTTGCCTCCCGGGTTCAAGCAATTCTCCTGCCTCAGGCTCCTTGCAGGCACCCTCCACCACACCCAGCTAATTTTTTGTATTTTTAGTAGAGACAAGGTTTCACCGTGTTGGCCAGACTGGTCTCACACTCCTGACCTCAAATGATCCACCTGCCTCCACCTCCCAAAGTGTTGGGATTACAGGCATGAGCCACCACACCCATCCTCTTATTTTTCCTCTGAGTTCAGTTCTTCCACTCTGTCATCCTGGATTTGTGGTAATGGGTACCATGTAAAATCGTTAGTCTGTCTCCGCTTTTGCAACCTTCACTGCCATCTGACAATTCAGGATAAGGCCTCCCTGCTTTCATGATGCTGGGCACATCTGACTGAGGTAAGACCTCTTGAGGGGATTGATGGAGGGCTTTGCAGCTTCCTTATTGGTGGGTAAAAGGTCTCCCAGCAAATGTGGGTGTCTAAGAGTATCCAGGGGGACCCACCTCCATGGCATATGGGGTGAGGGCCTGGTATCATTTCTTTGAACAAGCCATGGCTCCCAGTGGAGATGGAATGTATTAGTCAGGCTAGTGCTGCTGTAACAAAGTACCATAAACAGCCAAGTGCGGTGGCTCACGCCTGAAACCCCAGCACTTTGGGAGGCTGAGGTGGGCAGTTCACCTGAGGTCAGGAGTTCGAGACCAGCCTGGCCAACATGGCACTCCGTCTCTACTAAAAATACAAAAATTAGCCAAGCATGGTGGCACACACCTGTAATTCCAGCTACTCAGGAGGCTGAGGCAGGAGAATCACTTGAACCCGGGAGGCAGAGGTTGGAGTGAGCCAAGATCACACCACTGCACTCTAGCCTGGGCAACAGAGTGAGACTCTATCTCAAAAACAAACAAACAAACAAACAAACAAAAACAAACTATAACACAACAGAAATTATTTTTCTCGCCATTCTGGAGGCCAAGGTATCCACAGGACTATGCCCCCTCTGGAGGCCCTCATGGAGAACTTATCCTTGCTTCTTTCAGCTTCTGGTGGCCCCAGGCATTCCCTGGCTTTTGGTTGCATTGCTCCAATCTCCATATCTGTCTTCATATTGCATCTCTTCTCTCTTTCATCTCTGTGTGTCTCTTATCAGGACACTTGTCATTTAATTTGGGCCCAGCTCATCCAAGATGATCTCATCTGGAGATTCTTAATTACATCTGCGAAGATCCCCTCCCCTCCCTTCCCCTCCCCTCCCCTCCCTTCCCCTCCCCTCCCCTCCCCTCCCTTCCCCTCCCCTCCCCTCCTCTCCCCTTCTCTCCTCTCCCTCTCCCCTTCTCTCCCCTCCTCTCCCCTCCCCTCCCCTCCCCTCCCCTCCCCTCCCCTCCCCTCCCCTCCCCTCCCCTCCCTTCCCCTCCCCTCCCCTCCCCTCCCTTCCCCTCCCCTCCCTTCCCCTCCCCTCCCCTCCCTTCCCCTCCCCTCTTCATTTTTAAGACAGAGTCTCGCTCTATCGCCCAGGCTGGAGTACAGTGTGGTATGATCATAGCTCATGGAGTCTCAACCTCCTGGACTCAGGCAATCCTCCCAACTCAGCCTCCTGAGTAGCTGGGAGCAGGTGTGGGCCACCATGCTCGGGTAATTTTTTATTTTTTTTAGAAATGGGGTCTCGCTATGTTGCTGGTCTCAAACTCCTGGGCACAAGTAATCCTCCTGCCTTGGCCTCCCAAAGTGCTGTGATTACAGGCATGAGCCGCCGTGCCTGGCTGATCCTTTCTTCCAAATAAGGTCACATTCACAGGTTCTAGGATGAAGACATCTCTTGGGGTGGGGGATCCAGTTCAACCAGCTGCACACGGGATGCAGATAAATGCTGGAAAGGCTCAGAAGACGCTTCTTGATGATGGAGTAGAGTTTCTCTTTCTTCATTAGCAAGGGAACCACACACCTTTGTAGAGCAGTGCCCCTTAAAAGTCATTTATATTTTCAGTTCCTGTCTCAGCAACCAAATGAAGTCTTGAGTGGAGTCCCTTCCATTAATCTGATGGGAGTGGTGTGTTCCTTCAACATTACCACCAGGTGGCAGCCAAGAACCTAGAGTTAGGCGGGATCATGCTTGCTGCCTGACCAAAGTACATGGTCTTAGCTCCTGAACTGAGATCCAAGTTTCCAAATAAAGACAGAGGATGCCAATTCAGCTTTGCTCTGGCCTATTCAGTAACATGTCACTTAATAGGCAGAATTACCAGATCAGTCCACCAGCCAGCCTAGTGTGGCAATAACTTACCCCAACTGTTTAAGCATTTACATAGTACACACCGGTTTTTTGTTTCTTTTATTTCTGAGAGGGAGTTTCGCTCATTGTTACCCCGGCTGGAGTGCAATGACGCGATCTCGGCTCACTGCAACCTCCGCCTCCTGGATTCAAGTGATTATCCTGCCTCAGCCTCCCGAGTAGCTGGAATTACAGGCATGTGCCACCACACCCAGCTAATTTTGTATTTTTAGTAGAGACGGGATTTCTCCATGTTGGTCAGGCTGGTCTCAAACTCCCGACCTCAGGTGATCCACCCACCTCAGCCTCCCAAAGTGCTGGGATTACAGGCGTGAGCCACCACACCCGGCACACACACCTGTTAATTTTGCCTGTTTGGCATTTCTTTCCTTACCTTGGGGTAGGTTGAGAATGTTAATCACATTAGCCCATTCCCTAGCACAGTTTTTTTTTTTTTTTTTTTTTTTTTTTTTTTTGAGACGGAGTCTCGCTCTGTCGCCCAGGCTGGAGTGCAGTGGCCGGATCTCAGCTCACTGCAAGCTCCGCCTCCCGGGTTCACGCCGTTCTCCTGCCTCAGCCTCCCGAGTAGCTGGGACCACAGGCGCCCACCAGCTCGCCCGGCTAGTTTTTTGTATTTTTTAGTAGAGACGGGGTTTCACTGTGTTAGCCAGGATGGTCTCGATCTCCTGACCTTGTGATCCACCCGTCTCGGCCTCCCAAAGTGCTGGGATTACAGGCTTGAGCCACCGCGCCCGGCCTAGCCTAGCACAGTTATTATTTCAAAGATTGGCATATCATGTCATTCCAGTGGGAGCATCACAAAGAAAATCGGATATTGTTTTCTTTCTGTGAATCAACCTATAGCTTTCTTGTAAGATATTCCCCCAACACACTTGCTTGCAATCACAGGGCTCTCAATGATGGGATCTGCATTTTGTTAACAGTTAGTTTAAGGCGGTCAACTGTAGCACAGGCCAGGCCAAAAGTCAAAAACTCTTCATTACTGCATGAATATCCTAGGTAGATTATACAAGGATGTCCTTATACTACAAAAGAATGATCTTTTATAATATAAAAGGATGTCCTTATTCAGATGTCCTTAGACCAATTACTTAAACTTTTGGAATGTCCAACTACAGCCAAAATTGATGCCCGAATTGTTTCTAGAACTGACAGCTTTTATTAAAATAGCAAAAGGGTCTCTCTTTTCCTTTCTCCGCCATCGTGGTGTGCTCTTACCTCCGCTTCTGGCCATGTCTTCTCACAAGACTTTCAGGGTTAAGTGATTCCTGGCCAAGAAACAAAAGCAAAATTGTCCCATTCCCCAGTGGATTCGGATGAAAACTGGAAATAAAATCAGGTACAACTCCAAAAGGAGACATTGGAGAAGCACCAAGCTGGGTCTATAAGGAATTGCACTTGAGATGGCACACATACTTGTGCTGTCTGAAGGTCACGATCACATTACCATGTCAAACTGAAAATGTCACCAGTATCTGGAGAGTTTGATGTGTTTTCCTCTCTGAATCTATTATGAATGTGTTGGTTGACTGGGTTCAGTAATAAATATGTGAGGCCTTTCGTTTCAAAAAAATAAAAATAAAATAAAATAGCAAAAGGAAGAAGTGATAGGTTACATGAAGCCTATAGCTACAGAGATTTATTATTGAATTTGTTCAAAACATTTTTGTGTTTTAGATGTTTCTCAGATGATTCTGATATGTGACCAGGGTTGAGGACCAGTATTTCTCCATGGGAGCTAGATCACGTGCGAATTTCAGAATTAGAGGTGTTTAATTTGACTGTTATCTCTTTCTCTTTCTACTTTTTGTGCCTGGAATACTCTTAGTTAAAATAAATTAAGCACAGTGGCTCACACCTGTAATCTTAGCACTTTGGGAGTTGGAAGCAAGCAGATTACCTGAGGTCAGGAGTTCAAGAGGAGCCTGGACAACGTGGTGAAACCCTGACTCTACTAAAAAAAAAAAAAAAAAAAAAAAAAATACAAAAATTAGCCAGGTGTGGTGGTGTGTGTGCCTGTAGTCCCAGCTGCTCGGGAGGCTGAGGCAGGATTGTTTGAACCTGGGAGGCGGAGATTGCAGTGAGCTGAGATCGCACCACTGCACTGCAGCCTGGGCGACAGAGTGAGACTCCCTCTTAAAAAATAATTAAATAAAACCAGTTAATCTCAGGAGACCTGATTCTCTCTGGCTGAGATAGGTAGAGAGAAATCATTTGGCAACTAAACCTGTTACTCTACCATTCTCTCTGTTTTCCGAAAATCCTATCTAAGCTCTACTTATCTGAATTCGATGTGAAACTATCCCCCCTTATTGTTCTTCTAAGCCACCTCATCTTAAAGTCTATATATTGATAGAGAAGTGCAAGAGCTCAAGGCAGAACCTGTGGAAAGAGAGCAAGAGAATTGTTGAAGTCTTGGAAGAAGTGAGGGTAAACAGACTGGATATCTTTCCAAGCCAAAGCAGTTTGGAACCAAGGCTGATGGTAAAGAGAATATTGCACAGTTTGTTAGATATCCATTAATGAGAAGAATCTGGCAATTCCTGGAACCATAATTTGAGGGTGGAATAAAAATATATCAGATACACCCACAATCAGGTAATTTAATACCTATAGCCCCTAATTGAAAGAAAAAGTGTGGGATGCAAGAAAATGGTAAATATAGAAATGTAATAAAAATGCCAGTAAATTAAACAATTATTGACTGGAAACAGCCGTAATGAGCACTTTTTGCTTTTAAAAGATGGGTCTAAACTTATTGATAAAAATAACAAATAGGCTGGGTGCAGCAGCTCACGCCTGTAATGCCAGCACTTTGGGAGACCGAGGTGGGTGGATCACCTGAGGTCAAGAGTTTGAGACCAGCCTGGCCAACATGGTGAAATCCCATCTCTACTAAATACAAAAAATTAGCTAGGTGTTGTGGAACATACCTGTAATCCAAGCTACACAGGAGGCTGAGGCAGGAAAATTGCTTGAACCTAGGAGGCAGAGGTTGCAGTGAGCCGAGATTGCACCACTACACTCCAGCCTGGGCAACAAGAGCAAAAACTCTGTCTCAATAAATAAATAAATAACAAATAGGTGTTTGTCTGGGGTAGGGAACCTGTAGGTAAGGCATTTTCTTGTAAGATCCTTTTCTTATCTGGAAGGATGTTAGAGATATGGATATGATGATTAGACTTTGTTGGGGAAAAAAGGTTTTGAATGTATATTGATATTAAAACATTATGAATAAAATGACATATCACAGATCTGTATCACAATAATTCAGTGACTGATGGGAGCTGAGAGGGTATACGGGGTTTAGATGAAACAAGGTTGACATGAGTTGAAAATTGTGGCCGGGTGTGGTAGCTCACACCTGTAATCCCAGCACTTTGGGAGACCGAGGTGGGTGGATCACCTGAGGTCAGGAGTTCGAGACCAGTCTGACCAACATGGAAATACCCCGTCTTTACTAAAAAATACAAAATTAGCTGGGCGTGGAGGCGCATGCCTGTAATCCCAGCTACTTGGGAGGCTGAGGCAGGAGAATCGCTTGAACCTGGGAGGTGGAGGTTGCAGTGACCCGAGATGTGCCATTGCACTCCAGCCTGGGCAACGAGAGTGAAACTCCGTCTCAAAAAAAGGAAAAAGAAAATTGTTAAACGTGAGCGATGGATAAACATCACAATATTGAGCTTCATATGTGCTTCTGGAAAATAGCGATGGTTAAGAATTACCCCCGACCTTAGTGTTACTGGTAATTTCCTGGTAATTACCTATTACCCAGGAAATGGCTTACTGCAAAGAAACCCACTCTTCCCCATGAGACTCGGATAAGACCCATTGTTTGACCTTATAATAAGGACAGACACAGACCCTGCAAATTCTCATTGTTTGTCACATAAATGATTAGGTGAACTATCTGTTCCTATTGACCAATCTAGACAAAACGCCTGCTAGTTGACCATATTTTAGGCAGGCATCTCTCTTTCCCCTGGATCCTGAACTCTGGCCACACTTCAATTTCAGTGAGCAATGGAATGTGTAACACCTCCTACTCCACCCTCCCCATTAACAACTCCTCCCAAGAACCTGCTGATTGAGGCATTTTCTGTCCAACTGCTGGAGCACCCCACTCCCCCACACCTAGTAATTTCTAGATTTACTTAACTTCTTCCTATAAAGGAAAACCATTCCCACCTTTATTCTGAGACACTTGTAGATCTTGTGTTTGGAGCATTTTTTCTATTATGATAAGTCTTTTATTAATAAAGTGTCTCCTTCCCTAAGGCTAGATTTGTTTTTTACTTGACAGATACATGGGATTTATTATATTGGTCTTTCTACTTTTGTATATGTTTGAAATTTTCCATAACAAAAAGGTTTAAAGTAGTATATGTTGGCTGGGTGCAGTGGCTCATGCCTGTAATCCCAGCACTTTGGGAGGCCAAGGTGGGTGGATCATTCAAGGTCAGGAGTTCGAGACCAGTGTGGCCAAAGTGGTGAAATCCTGTCTCTATTAGGAATACAAAACTTAGCCAAGCATGGTGGCAGGCACCTATCGTCCCAGCTTCTCGGGAGGCTGAAGCAGGAGAATCGCTTGAACCTGGGTGGCGGAGGTTGCAGTGAGCCAAGATCGTACCACTGCACTCCAGCCTGGGTGACAGAGCAAGACTCTGTCTCAAAAACAAAACAAAACAAAACCAAAAAAACAGTAATATATGTTGACATTTGAGGGAAGTCACTGAAAGAACAGAATAACAATGAAATTGCTGTAAACAAGCAGAAGGAAGTAAAGAAAGGTTTCAACAGAAGGAAGAGGAGGAGAAAAATAAGCAAACAAAAAGGATAATAAACAAAAAAATACACAAAATAACATGGTATAAAATAAGTCTCACTGCACATTTCAATTGTGAACCCAAAAGTATCAAAGACAGATCGCAATTTAGAAAGTATATTTTGCCAAGGTTAAGGATGTGCGTGTGACACACAGTCTCAGTGTTTCAGGAAAGGGGTCCCAATCCAGACTCCAGGAGAGGGTTCTTGGACCCCACACAAGAAAGAATTTAGGGTGAGTCCATAGATTAAAGGAAAAGCAAGTTTATTAGGAAAGTAAGGGAATAAAAGAATGGATGGCTACTCCGTAGACAGAACAACCCTGATGGCTGCTGGTTGCCCCCCGCTTTTTCTTTTTTTTTTTTTTTTTGAGACAGAGTCTTGCTCTGTCACCCGGGTTGGACTGCAATGGCATGATTCTCCTGCCTCAGCCTCCCAAGTAGCTGGGACTACAGGCGGATACGCCATCACACCTGGCTAATTTTTGCATTTTTAGTAGAAATGGGGTTTCACCATATTGGCCAAACTGGTCTCGAACTGCTGACCTCAAGTGACCCACGCACCTCGACCTCCCAAAGTGCTGGGATTACAGGCATGAGCCTGTAAAAAATGGTTGCCCATTTTTATGGTTATTTCTCGATTATATGCTAAACAAGGGGTGGATTAGTCATGCCTCCCCTTTTTTAGACCATATAGGGTAACTATCACATGTGTCTGTGTGAAGAGACCACCAAACAGGCTTTGTGTGAGCAATAAAGCTTTTTAATCACGTGGCTGCAGGTGGGCTGAGTCTGAATAGAGAGTCAGCAAAGGGAGATGGGGTGGGGCCATTTTTATAGGGTTTGGGTAGGTAAAGGAAAATTACAGTCAAAGGGGGTTGTTGTCTGGCAGGCAGGGGTGGGGGTCACAAGGTGCTCAGTAGGGGAGCTTTTGAGCCAGGATGAGCCAGGAGAAGGAATTTCACAAGGTAATGTTGTCAATTAAGGCAGAAACAGGCCATTTTCACTTCTTTTGTGATTCTTCAGTTACTTCCGGCCATCTGGATGAATACCTGCAGACCTGGGCTCAGAGGCCTGACAGTAACTTCCTGTTTCCATGGCATTTGTAAGCTCTCATGGCGCTGGTGGGAGTGTAGCAGTGAGGACAACCAGAAGTCACTCTCGTAGCCATCTTGGTTTTGTTGGGTTTTAGCCGGCTTCTTTACTGCAATCTGTTTTATCAGCAAGGTCTTTATGACCTGTATCTTGTGCTGACCTCCTATGTTGTCCTGTGACTTAGAACGACTTAATCGTCTGGGAATGCAGCCCAGAAGGTCTCAGCCTTATTTTATCCAGCCCCTATCAAGATGGAATTGCTCTGGTTCACACACTTCTAACATTAGGAGGTCCTGATGACAGGTGCCCTGTGGTCGGGGCACAGCTTGGATTCATACGTTTTAGGGAGATATGAGACATCAATCAATAAGTGTGAGATGTACATTGGTTTGGCCTGGAAAGGTGGTGTTAGAAATAAGAGCTCAGAGTCATAAAGAAAATGAGCACTCAAACAAAAGATCTCTCAGCAAGCCAAATTTACTCCTGCAGAAGAGTGTGGCTTGCGCCAGTCACGACTGCAAGAGCACACCAAGCCGGGTAGGGCAGGGGTTTTTATCCCTGACGCAGTTCCTAGCACTTCTGTGTCCTTTCCCCATTGGCTGAGGTTGGACTTCACAATCTAAGCTAACTGGATTGGCTAAGGTTTAAAATTGAATAGGGTCTATTAGGTGGGAAGGAAGAGGGACTGTCCTTTACTAGGCCAGAAGGACTTGTCTGGGTGCTGCAAAGGTGGGAAGGTTGTTTACAGAACAGGTAGGAGACAACAACAGGTAGGCTGTTTACAGGCAGGTAGGACGTACAAGGAAGTTGGTCGTAAGAAACAAAGCACGGGGAACTAAAGCTTTTTGAAGATTAATTATCTTTGACATTGGGACAACGGGGTGTAGGGTGGGAATTTCCAGGTCACAGGTAGACAAGAGACAAAGGGTTGCACTCCTTTGAGTCTCTGATTAGCCTTTCACTGAATATGCAGTTTACATGTGAGAGGAGGGTAGAGGAAGAGTCACTTACGGTTTAGTGAAACAATAGGGCAGAGGAAGCAGTCAGGTAGGCATTTGTCTCAAGTGACAATTACTTGAGACAAATGCCTACCTGACTGCTTTGTGTCCTTTGTCCACAAGTAATTTCCTTCTCGGTAAATTGTGAGGGAGGTATGTAGCTTTTTTTTGTTGTTGCTGTTGTTATTAAATCTTTGTAGTTATGTTATTTAGAAATAAAATGGGAGGCAGGTTTGCCTGACATAGTTCCCAGCTTGACTTTTCCCTTTAGCTTAGTGATTTTTGGGGTCCTGAGATTTAGTTTCCTTTCACACAGTTATCACTATAAATAGAGTCTGAGGACAGAATCTATCAGATTGGACTGAAATAAACAAACTGTAAAGGAGACCATAAGAACCTCACCCAACTCTCCCAAAGTAAGAGCTCCCAGATTCTTGAGCTCTGATATAACTTGTGTGTTTTTGATTTTTTTTTTTTTTAAGATGGAGTCTCGCTCTGTTGCCCAGGCTGGAGTGCAGTGGCACAATCTCGGCTTACTGCTGTAACCTCTGCCTCCCGGGTTCAAGCAATTCTCCTACCTCAGGCTCCTGAGTAGCTGGGACTACAGGTGTCCACGACCATGCATGCCTGGCTAATTTTTGTATTTTTAGTAGAGACGGAGTTTCACCATGCTGGCCAGGCTGGTCTTAAACTCCTGACCTCAGGTGATTCACCACCCCGGCTAATGTTTTGTATTTTTAGTAGTGACGGGGTTTCACCTTGTTAGCAAGAATGGTCTCGATCTCCTGACCTTGTGATCCACCTGCCTCGGCCTCCCAAGGTGCTAGGATTACAGGCATGAGCCACTGCGCCTAGCTGTGTGTTTTGGATTTTTTTGAGGGTCTGAACTACAAGAGACTTTGGAGATCTAAATCCTCTCATTGTAGTTGAGGAAACCGATTTAAGAAGGGAAAGCTACTTATTCAGGGTTACATATTAAACGAGAGCCAGGGAAACCAGAAACCAGAATCTCCTTCCAATCCAACAATTTTTCCTATTCACCTGAGATTCCTGATTCGTCAAATGCAGGACATAAGATTAGTCTAGAGCAGATGTCATTGGTAAGGGGTCCCAATCCAGACCCCAAGAGAGGATTCTTGGACCTGGTGTAAAAAAGAAGTGAGAGCAAGTTTATTAGAGAAGGAATAAAATATGACTACTCTGGCTGGGTGCAGTGGCTCATATCTGTAATCCCAGCACCTTAGGAGGCTGAGGCAGGTGGATCACAAGGTCAGGAGTTTGAGACCAGCCTGGCCAATATGGTGAAACCCCATCTCTACTAAAAATACAAAAATTAGCCAGGCATGGTGGTGGGTGCCTGTAGTCCCAGCTACTCGGGAGGCTGAGACAGGAGAATTGCTTGAACCTGGGAGGCAGAGGTTGCAGTGAATTGAGATCACGCCACTGTGCTCCAGCCTGGGTGAGAGAGCGAGACTGTCTCAATTAAAAGAAAATAAAAAAAAAAGAATGACTACCCCATAGGCAGAGCAGTGGCACGGGTTGCTCAAATGAGTATATTTATAGTTATTTCTCAGTTATATGCTAAACAAGGGGTAGATTATTCATGAGTTTTCTGAGAATTCCTGAAACTCAGCATTTCTTCCCCTTTTAGACCATATAGGGTAATTCCTTGGCGTTGCCATGGCATTTGGAAACTGTCATGGTGTTAGTGGAGTGTCTTTTGGCATGCTAATGTATTATAATTAGTGTATAATAAGTGGTGAGGGTGACCAGAGGCCACTTTCATGGTCTTCTTGGTTCTGGTGGGGTTTTGGCCAGTTTCTGTAGCGCATGCTGTTTTATCAGCCAGGTCTTTGTGACCTGTATCTTGTGCTGACCTATCTCATCCTGTGACTAAGAATGCCTTAATCTCCTGGGAATGCAGCCTAGTAGGTCTCAGTCTCATTTTACCCAGCCCCTGTTCAAGATGGAGTTGCTCTGTTTCAAACATCTCTGACACAGACACAGAATATCCTCAGATTTAAAATTTTGCCTCGCTTTATTGACAATAAAAAACCAATGATGGGGAGGGCATACTCCATTCTCTGTTGAAAGTGTGGAGTGGTGAAACCTTGAGAGCAATCTGTCAGGATTCTACACAGATAAGTGCCCTGAAAAGCCTGGAAGAAAATATACCCAACTGGTAAGAGTAGTTACCTCCTCAACAGAAGTGTTCCCGCACCAAACGGAGGGTCGGGCTGCTTATTCTTGTGGCCCAATAACAAGATGCAGATGAACTGGGAAAGGAGGGAATTTTTATTTGGGTAACTGGTTACAGGGAGAAGGCCTGGAAAATATCACCAGACTAACTCAAAATTAGAAAGTTTTCCAGAGTTTATATACCTTCTAAGCTATATGTCTACATGTAAGTGTGCATTTATCTAAAGATATAAGTGATTAACTTTTTTTTCTTTTTTTGAGACAGAGTCTTGTTCTGTTGTCCAGGCTGGAGTATGGTAGCACTATCTTGGCTCACTGCAACCTCTGCCTCCTAGGTTCAAGTGATTCTCCTTGCCTCAGCCACCCAAGTAGCTGGGATTACAGGTATGTGCCACCACGCCCAGCTAATTTTTGTATTTTTAGTAGAGACAGGGTTTCACCATGTTGGTCAGGCTGGTCTTGAACTCCTGACCTCAGGTGATGCACACACCTCAGCCTCCCAAAGTGCTGGGATTACAGGCTGGAGCCACCGCACTGGGTTAACTTCTTTTAGTCTGTAACTAAGATCTCAATCCTGAAGACCTTCCTCTGTAAATTTACTTAATCTAAATGGCTCCAGGTACTGGGGTGATTACCCTTATCTTGTCTCCTGCTAAATCATGGAGGTTTGGGGAGTTTCTTAGTCTTGATAGGACAAGAGTACCACCATCTTAACAAGACTCCACCACCTTAAAGTATCAAGTTTCCATTTCTCAGAACTGCCCATTGCCACCTGACCAAACCGCAAAAGTCAGCCCCACCTATATCTTCAACAGAGCATAACAACCCTAACCAAGCATATCAAAGTCCCCAGCAGTCTCCAACCAGCCAGCACTCCCCTAACCCTTCCCCAGTAGGACCACACCCAGAGCACACTTCCCCCACTGGGCCCTTTTTAAACTCCTCAGGCTATAAGAGAAGTTTGCCCCTGATCCTGCTAGCCAGAAGCCCTTCTCAGGTTTACTCTCAATAAACCTGTCTCAAGTGTTTGAGCCACTCCTCTTGTTTCGTTTTCCTTCTCGTCTCTCCCTCTGCTCTAATAGGACCCCCAGTAAACTTCTTTTTGAAGGCCTGGGGAGTTTTTTCAGACCTCCCAATAAAACTTGTTTAATCCTAAACAGGTCCCATTAAGAATTCCTTCGTTATTTTGTCATGCTTTATAAGGCCCAGGAAAGGCCTAGGCAAAACTCTTGTTGGGCTTTTGTTACATTCTAGCCTTTCAGTGCTGAAACAGTTGTTATGGAGGCCTGTGTTAGTGAGACCTGGCCTGCCATGGAAAGACTGAGTTGGGAGTGAGTGGTGCTAAAATGAGACTTTTGATTTTTTTTAAGTGCTGTATTTATAATTTTCTATTGGGAATATGATCACATATTGTGATTTTTTTAAAAGAGGCTGCCGGGCGCAGTGGCTCACGCCTGTAATCCTAGCACTTTGGGAGGCTGAGGTGGGCGGATCACAAGCCAGGAGATTGAGACTATCCTGGCTAATTCGGTGAAACCCCGTCTCTAATAAAAATGCAAAAAAATTAGCTGGGCGTGGTGGCAGGCACCCATAGTCCCAGCTACTCAGGAGGCTGAGGCAGGAGAATGGTGTGAACCCGGGAGGCGGAGCTCGCAGTGAGCCGAGGTCCACTGCACTCTAGTCTGGGTGACAGACTGAGACTCCATCTCAAAAAAAAAAAAAAAAAGAAAGAAAAGAGGCCAAGCACACCTGTCATCCCAGAAAATTAGGAGTCCAAGGCAGGTGGATTGCTTGAGCTCAGGAGTTCAAGATCAGCCTGGCCAACATGATGAAACCCCATCTCTACAAAAAATACAAAAATTAGCCGGGCATGGTGGCACACATCTGTAATTTCAGCTACTTGGGGGGTGAAAGTCTTGCTTGAACCTGGGAGGTCAAAGCTACAGTGAGCCAAGATTGTACCACTGCACTCCAGCTGGGGCAACAGAGTGAAACACCCTGTCTCAAAAACCAAATAAAATATATTTATATTTTAATATATGTATCTTTATATTTTATATATATAATATTTAACATATATCAATAGGAGATGGCAAATCACTTAGAAGTAGTCATGGAGGTAAATATATATATCACTTATTTATTTTTATACATATAATAAAAATAAAAAATATATACATTATATATAATATATAAAAATACACCAGGCGCGGTGACTCATGCCTGTAATCCCAGCACTTTGGGAGGCCAAGGCGGACGGATCACAAGGTCAGGAGATTGAGACCATCCTGGCTAACACGGTGAAACCCTGTCTCCACTAAAAATATAAAAAATTAGCCGGGTGTGGTGGTGGGCCCCTGCAGTCCCAGCTACTCTGGAGGCTGAGGCAGGAGGATGGTGTGAACCTGGGAAGCAGAGCTTGCAGTGAACCGAGATCGTGCCACTGTACTCCAGCCTGGGAGACAGCAAGACTCTGTCTCAAAAAAAAAAAAAAAACAGACTCAACTTATATAATATATATGTATTATCTATAATACATATTATATAAAAACCCAATATATATATTTATAATATATAATATTAATATATAAATATATAATATATAATTTAATGATATATAGCTTTTATGTAATTATATATTGTTATATATCTTTTTTATAAATAAAATAAAAGATATATATTATGTAATATATATGTAACATAATATATAATATAATATATATTATGTAATATTATGTAATATATATCTTTTATTTTTATTATATATAAAATAAATATATAATAAAGTGCTATATAAAATTAATGATAATTATATAATATATATCTTTTATTTATTTTTATTATACATAAAAATAAATATAAAAATAAGTGATATATATATTTATTTCCATGACTACTTCTGAGTGACTTGCTGTCTCCTGTTGACCTTCTTGTCTCAGTAAATTAGCAGTTAGGAAACAAGGTCTTTTTCATTCTCCCCCTCCCCTAGCCTTTTTGCCTTGTCCTGGGTATTTCACCTTATCTCATTGTTGGGATTTTGCTGTGACTTGGTCTTGAAGTCTCTCTCGGGCGAGGATGTATAAACTCTAGCCCTGTCCTGATGGGGCTTCAGGGGAAGTGGGCGTTTGGACAGTGCCTTTCATGGGATTCTTCTTTCTCTGGTAGACAACCTGAAGCCTGTGTCCAACTGGTTACCAGGTGTCCCTCTCCCAGGAGACTTATTTGTACTGGCAGGCACCCTTTTGCTCGTGTCTGACCTGTGTCCAGTTTGTTCTTACCAACACAGCCACTCTCTGGGAGGAGAGCCCTGACCAGGAGGAGAGTCAGGCTCAAGTGTGTGGGTCAGGTGACACAGAGGCAGCAGTGCAACAAAACACAGGAAATCACAGCAGTGCTTTCTTACTCACAGATCCAAGGAGAAGAGTGGTGACCACAGGGTTGATGGGATGTTCAGAGGCAGCAGGGAGCTCATCCAGTGGATGGGGAGCAAGAGAGAGAAGGATCTGCAGGACTAAAGCCTTTACTCAGGTCCAGAGCATCACCGCAGCAGGTTTCCTGTGGGGAGTTCCCACTGGTGGCTTTAAAACAAGCTTGTCCAACTCACGGTCCACGGGCTGCATGTGGCCTAGGATGGCTTTGAATGTGGCCCAACACAAATTCATAAACTTTCTTAAGACACTATGAGATTTTTTTTGCATTTTTTTGTGTCTTTTTTTTTTAGCTTATCAGCTTTCATTAGCATTAGTGTATTTTATGTGTGGCCCAAGATGACTCCTCTTCTCATGTGGCCCAGAGAAGCCAAAAGGTTGAACAGCCCTGGTTTAAAGCAAGTAGGCACGGGTTGGGCTGTGACTGAAAGGTGGTCACTGCGGCATACCTGCACAGCACTTGCAGGCTGTGAGGTTTACTGGAGTGAGTCAGGAAGATTGTATCTAGCTATCCCGTGGGGAGGTGGTCACCGGGATAGGGCAGACATCTTCATGGATGACACTGAGGAACTGGGAGGAGGTGGAGAACTGCAAATTGGAATTAAGCCCTGCTTCTGGTACAGGAAAGTGTAACTTGTATTCAAAATGGAACCATACAAATGCAAATTAAAACCACAATGAGATTCCACCTTATTTCTGCAAGAATGGCCATAATTAGAGTCAAAAAACAATATATATTGGCATGGATGTGGTGAAAAGGGAACATGTTTACACTGCTGATGGCAATGTAAATTAGAACAAATACTTTGTAAAATAGTATGCCTCAAAGAACTAAAAGTAGACCTACCATTTGATCCAGCAATCCCACTACTAGGTATCTACACAAAGGAAAAAAAGTCATTTGAAAAAGACACATGCATTCATGTTTATAGCAGCACAATTTGCAATTGCAAAGATATGAAACCGACCTACATGCCCATTGACCAAGGAGTAAATAAAGAAAATGTGGTATATATACACCATGGAATACTCAGTCATAAAAAGGAACAAAACAATGTCTTTTGCAGCAACTTGGATGGATCTGGAGGCCATTACTCTAAGTGAAGTAGCAGGAATGGAAAACTAAATACTGTACATTCTCACTGTTTTTTTGTTTTGTTTTGTTTTGTTTTGAGATAGAGTCTCACTCTGTCACCTGGGCTGGAGTGCAGTGGGGCAATCTCACTGCAACCTCTGCCTCCCGGCTTCAAGCAATTCTCCTGCCTCAGTCTGCCAAGTAGCTGGGATTACAGGTGTGCGCCATCAGGCTAGGCTGATTTTTATATTTTTAGTAGAGACAGGGTTTCACCATGTTGTTTAAGCTGGTCTTGAAACCCTGACCTCAAGCAATCCACCCACCTTGGACTCCCAAACTGCTGGGATTTCAGGCATGAGCCACCATACCCAGCCAAAAAAATATGGAATGCTTCACGAATTTGAGTATCATTCTTGCACAGGCGCCATGCTAATCTTCTCTGTATCATTCCAATTTTAGTATATATGCTACCAAAGCAAGCACTGTTTTTACTTTTAAGTGGAAGCTAAGTTATGAGGATGCAAAAACATATGGAGTGATATAATGAACTTTGGGGACTTGAGGTGGGCTGAGATTGGGAGTTGGGTGAGAGATAAAAGACTACATACTGGGTCTAGTGTATACTGCTTGGATGACAGGTATAATAAAATCTCAGAATTCACCAGTAAAGAATTCATCCATGTAACCAAAAACTACCCATACCCCAAAAACTATTGAACTAAAAAAAGCAAACAGAACCATAAAACTGTAAGAATTTACCACACTGATTTATTCCTTACAATGGCACTGTATGTATCTATCAGGATTCTTAGTCTTACTTTTTTTTAATTTTTATTTTTTGAGACAGAGTTTTGCTCTTGTCACCCAGGCTGAAGTGCAGTGGCATGATCTCAGCTCATGCAACCTCTGCCTCCCAGGTTCAAGCACTTCTCCTGCCTCAGCCTCCTGAGTATCTGGGATTACAGTTGTGCGTCACCACACCCGGCTAATTTGTTTTTTTTTTTTTTTTCCATTACAGAGGGGGTTTTGCCATGTTGGCCAGGTGGGTCTCAAACTTCTGACCTTAGGTGATCTGCCTGCCCCAGCTTCCCAAAGTGCTGGGATTACAGGCATGAGCCACCACACCTGGCCTAGTCTCACCTCTTAATAAAAGAAGAACCGATTAATTATGGAAAAAGAAATGGAGAAAAAGAGGGAGAAGGAAGGAGGAAAGAAGGGGGAAAGAGAAAAGAGAAGGGCAGAGAAGGAAAGGAAACTGTTACAAAATGTAGGCGGCCAGTACTGTGTACATTTTGCACATAGAGAAAAAGAAGGCTGAGAGACATAAAACATGTTGCCTAAATCAGTTAAGTGTTGGAACTGACTTTCAGACCCAAGGGTGTATTTATGAAGTCCATATTCTAGCACACACCAGTGAATGAGATATGCTGCTTTCCAGGATAGGTTGGGAAGCTACTGCCCTCCTCAACTCCTCAGAGCAAGGTTGCTCTTCCTGTGTTCTGGGAGTCCCCATCATCTCAGGGAGGGAGCCATCGAGGCTATAGAAAGTTATAAATAATTTTTTGGTGCCACAAAAGAAATAGCACTCGAACATACATTTAATTTTCTCAGCAAGGCAATTTTACTTCTATAGAAGGGTGTGACTCACGATGGAGCAATGAATGGCAAGAGCACACCTGAACAAGGGAGGGGAAGGGTTTTTTATTCATGATGTAGGTAGCCCCTACTGCCGTGTCCACTATTGGCTAGGGTTGGACCACACAGTCTAAGCTAATTCTGAATGGCTGTTTTAAAGAGAGCAGGGGTATGAACTGGAGTGGTGGGGTGAATAGTTTGGCAGGAAGGGCGGTTACAGAACAGGTGACTCAGGATGACTCAGGACAGAGCAGGTGACCAGGGGTGACTCAGGACAGAGCAGGTGACCAGGGGAACAGATATGAACTACTGATTAGAACTGGTGGAAAAGGTTGTTTATTGAAACTAGGGGCAAGGAGAACGAGGAAGTTAAACTTTAAAATGGAGAACAAAGAACTGAACATACTGACATAATGATTCTTTGAAGAGAAATTTAGAATTCATTATATTCAACAACTCCATCCTCTTGAGTTTTACAGTTCTTTCTCTTCAAACTTCCCTAACATGTCTTGTCTTAGTTGTTCTGCTTGATTCTCTAAAAGAAGAAGCTTCTCTGAATAAGGTCGAGGAGAGTTAAGGGAGGTTTTAGTAAGTGCTATCTCTATGAGTCTCTGCACCAGCCCACGGATGCATGGTACGACACAACACCCAACAAGAATGAGTACACCTATTACAGCTGCAAGAGGAGTAAGAATTGAGGCTATGATTTCTTTCCATTTAGTGAACCACCTTTCTAGCCACCCTGAGAAAGTGTTATTTACTTCTGAGTTTTTGGCTAATTCATTGGACAGAAAGGTTAGACTTTGCAATGCCTTGGTTATACTTCCATCAGGGGTGGTATTGTTTGGGATGAAGGTACAATACTGAGTTTTAATCATGATGCAAATTCCTACTCTTTCTGCTAATATCATGGCTAAGGTTATTCTATTTTCCCAAGCCATCTGGCTAGTAGCCCCTAATTGCTCAGCTATTCCTTTAACAGCATCTCTAGTGTAGTTAATAAACCGCTGTTGGTTGTAATAAGTGTAATTTATCCAATCTACATTCTTATTGTCACCCACCAAAATATTGACTCAAATCCTGCAGATATTTGATCTTGGGCTTTAAATTTATCTAGTGTTCCTCATGGGACTCTAGTTGCATCTAAATAAACATGAGGGTTGAAAGACCCTTAAAGGGCTTCCCTTGTTTTACGATGTTGTATTTTCCCTCTCTCTGGTTGATGAAATGCCAAGGTGAAAGGGATAGCCAGTTGGACTAGAGCACAAGTGCTGCTCCAGTTACTTGGCAGAGTGTCCAGTAAAGGCCCACCACAATACTGCCACACATCTGCTCGGGGATGAACAAGGGCTGACTGGTAAGCTCCTGAAAAGTCTTAAGCTCAGTGCATCCTTTCAGGTCTCCAAGGAATGCTAAGTTCCCTCCTTGTCATGAGAGACACGAAATGAACTTAGTGTCAGGAGATGGAGGTTGGATGGCCCTCGTGGGCTGACCCACAGGGTGTCAAACTTTGGGATATAGCAGAGAGACAGCTTGGCATTACTTGTTACCCCAGGCGGTGGGATCCTGGAAAAGAGCTACTGTCCAGCCCATGCGTGGTCGACTGGAGGACCATCCTAGTGGAAAGGGGACAATCTGGGCCCCTGGCCTGCCGTGAGCACAGGCGTAACAATTGCTTTGTTTAGCGTGCGAACAGAATATTGGATCCATTCCAACCAGGCATTTGCATCTCAATATCCTGTCTCTATTGCTAAAGTTTATTTTAAATCATTTACTTTTCCAACGTCTACTTTGGTCCTATCACTGCGTATATAACGAGAGAAGGTTTGGTTAGTGGAGAACTTAGGGGAGGGAGAAGGCGGTGCAGGAGGTGAGGAGGCAATGAAGCACATTTCTAAGGATCTTATGGGATCCTTCTCTGAGATTTCTGTTCCTATAGCATAGAAACAGCTTAATGAAGGGGAAGACCTCTGGGGAGAAGAGATGGTAACCTGTACTGGATTACACTGGTTCAGCTGACAATGGGGAGGGTTAACTCCTTTAGTAAAACAAATATATGGTTTCAAGAAGCTGCAAGTACTAGTTGGGGCGGTCCATCCTTGCTCTTTAGTATTTTGTAGAGCATTGGACCAACTTCGTCAGAGAAGTTCTGCTCTAGGAGGACAAGATTCCCAGTTTATACTGGAATCTTCATCAAACTCTTCCCAAACTAACTTATCCCAGTTAACAGACTTCTAGTCTGAGGAGAGCTAGGAAGGATAAAAATACTTTTCTGAGGTGGTGAGTTGCCTCTGGTTTGGCAAATCTCCACAGGGTATCACAAGGCAAGCATCAAAAGTAATAGTTTGGGGTGAACTTGACCTAGTTACATTAATAACGAGAGGACTAGCAATAGAAGGGGAAAAGAAAGAGATGCAATATAAGAAGATCAAACCCGTTTTAGCTGTAGCTTGGTTGGAATTGGCCCTGGAATAGCTATCCATGATTTTGGAGGGGGTGTTGCTCTTTTGACCCAGCTGTGATGAGTCACTTATTCGAACTGTGATCTCGGTGGTTAGAAGCACTAGGTAGAGTCCTTCCCAAGCCAGTTTGAGTTTTCCTTCCATCCAACATTCGACGAGGTTGTGGTGAAGGGTGCAACTCGTGGGTGGAGCAATGGTGAGAGCCCACCTGAACAAGGGAGGAGAAAGGGGTTTTTATTCTGACACAGGTAGCCCCTACTGCTGTGTCATTCCCTTATTGGCTAGGGTTGGACGACACAGTGTAAGCTAATTCCGAGTGGCTGTTTTAAAGACAGCAGGGATACGAGCTGGAGTGGTGGGGTGAGTAGTTTGGCAGGAAGGGCGGTTACAGAACAGGTGACTCAGGATGACTCAGGTCAGAGCAGGTGACCAGGGTGACTCAGGACAGAACAGGAGAACAGAGCTGAACTACTGATTAGAACTGGTGGAAAAGGTTGTTTACTGAAACTAGGGGTGAGGAGAATGAGGAAGTTAAGCTTTAAAATGGAGAACAAAGAACTGAATATACTGACATACTGATTGTTTGAAGAGAAATTTAGAACTCATGGTATTCAACAAGACATCTCTCTCATGGAGTTAGATTTGTTCCTATGCATGAGAGCTGGTAGAGAAGTCCACACAAACTGTTCCTTTTGTGTCTATTGTGAAGCCTGGAGTCACCATCAGTCAGCCAGGCAGGCTGTTGGGGAGGAAGGATGGATGTGGTTGGGACCAAGTACAAACTGGAACCTGTGTCACCAATCCCACCTTGACGCCATGGGAATAATGGGCTGTAGGAAAAACACACAGCAGCACCCATACGTGTCCTGTACTTGGATAGGCTAGAGATGGCTTTGATGGCAGCTGCAGGAGCTGCAGGTCCATCAACTCGCAGATCAGCAACAGCGCACATCAGCTGCCTCATTCTGATGTCCTGCACTGCCCTTTGGAACCTAAGACATGTAATGCCATTTCACTTCTGCTCTTCAAATCTCAGCATAATGTCTTGTGATCAATGCTAACCTTGAACCAGCCAGGGAAAGAAATTCTGGGTAGGTAGTTCTAGCTTAGCTACAGGACACAGTGCAGAACCACCACACTTACCTTGTGTATACCTCTCACTGAAGATTAGAAATACCAGAGATTTGCTTTTCCAATTCACCTTGCAACTTGAACGTATGCCCTAGGATAAGCCAATCAGATGCTGGGATTTCAATCTGGAGCCACAAGGCAGCAGAGTGTGAATTCTAACCGTTCCTTCAGTGTAGTTCCCAGACAGCAGAGCATGGTGTACACAGCATGAATCAGAACCATGTAGCTGGTTTTGAATCCCGACTGTAGTTATTCCCTGGGCCTCTGTGACCTTGCACCAGTCTCCTAAGCTCTCTAGGCCTGTCTCTCCATCTTTAAAATGGGCATAAAATGTCCAACATATCATTATGTAGAATGTGAATTGCATAAAATGTATGAGGTTTGAAACTTGGTTGGGTTGTTGCAAAGTATTTTTTTCCTTGAGTCTCTAGGATTCCTGGTAATTCCTTGGGCCACTCCATAGCCTTTTCTCAATGTATTCAATTTTCAGTCATTACTCAGTTTGATTCTGTTAACTAATGAAGGTATAAAGGTTTCCCACTGGAAGTATAGGAAGCATTTCATAGGGTGGGGTCAGGGTGTGGGTTCTCTGTACTGTGTGACTGTGTTATTGGCAGGACTTTTTCGTCCTTAGGCTGGCTAGCTCCTTCCTGGTGTCACTGATGTGTTAACAGTTGAGGATTTGCCTATAATCCAAGCACTTTAGGAGGCCGAGGCGGAAGGATCCCTTGAGCTCAAGACCAGGCTGGGCAATGTAGTGAGACCTCAGCAATACTAAAATTCAAACAAATTAGCCGTGCATGGTGGTGCACACCTGTAGTCTCAGCTACTTGAAAGGCTAAGGTGGGAGGATCACTTGAGCTCAAGAAATCGAGGCTGCAGGGACGCTGATGGTGGTGCCACTGCACTCCGGCCTGGGTAACAGAGATCCTATCTCAAAAACAAATGAACAAACAGTTGATCTTGCCCCTGCCTCTCCAAAAGGCAAAACAGTAATGCTTTCTGAGGTACCACCTCTAAGATGTTTGCTGTCAGCCTTTCTCTCTCCTCCTTTGATCATAAAGGCTCATTTGCTAGAGACTTGAGCATCGATCATCTTTCCAGATGGCCCAGTAGTTGCAGATGTAGGTTCACTTGGTGATGGGTACCAAAATCTTGTTTATGGGCTGCGTCTTTGGGCTTCACAGTGAGTGAATGTGTAGTCCATGACAATCCCAGGGTGAAATCTTCACCCAGGGTGGCTCTGAGCAGGAAATGGGAACCCACAGGGCAGTTCCTCTCATGAATCAGTAATTTTCTTAAAAATAAAGACATAGAAGACTGCAGAAAATAACAGCTTTATTACTGCAGATGTGAGAGCATTTACAAAATGCCAAGGAAAACCGTTCCCTGTTTTGAGCCTCTGGAGCCTGAACTTTCACCATGTACCAGGAAAGAATGCCCCTCTTTCGAACTTTCAAACAGTTGGGATTTTTTATCATCCCAGTTATTTTCTCAAGTTTGCCTCCATTGGGTCCTGTTCAGAGTTTCTTGGGCTGCTTGTACTAGTCACAGCTCCACTTCTTCTCAGGAAGAGGTGGGCACAAGACACATCTGAGCCCCTTAGTATTGGGATGGCAGCCAGGAAATGATCAAAGGGTAGCATTTAGGAAATCAGCAAACTAAAGCCTCACATCTAAGATGGACAAATCCATTCTCAACTCAAACAGCAGGTTGGGTAATGCTTTCATGAGAGATACTATTATGTTTTTGTGTACACAGCACACATTTTATTAGTCTACGAACAGATTCAGGAAAGACCTCCAGGCTTTTTCCCCAAATGATTGACATAGTGCAAAACAAAACAAAAAAGAGGAGGGGCACAAATGAATAGCTCACTTAGAAGCTGAATAGAATGGGAAGCCATTTCTTTTCATAAAATCTTTTAGTTTTTGGCCAGGTGTGGTGGCTCATGCCTGTAATCCCAGCACTTCGGGAGGCTGAGGTGGGTGGATCCCCTGAGGTCAGGAGTTTGAGACCAGCCTGACCAACAAGGTGAAACCTCATCTCCACTAAAAATAAATTAGCTGGGCGTGGTGGCAAGCTACTGTAGTCCCAGCTACTCAGGAGGCTGATACCGGAGAATTGCTTGAACCTGGGAGATGGAGGTTGCAGTGAGCTGATATTGTGCCACTGTACTCCACCCTGGGCAATGGAACAAGATTCCATCTCAAAAAAAAAAAAATTAATTTTTATATTAATTTGTATTATGCAGTCCAACATGTCATCTTTTCATAAAATCTTGGTAGAGGTGCACTCCAGGGATGATCTGGCCCTCAGTCAAGGGCTGACTTTTCCTGTAGCTATGCTGACCATAGCAGGTCACTAAAAGCTGATTGTTAATGGAGGAAACAGTGGCTGCTTGTATCCTAGGTCTTCTGATAGAAGCAGCAGTTTCACAGTCACCAAAGGTATTGTTCACAACACACCTCAGCAACACACGACCAAGATAGCATATGTTTTAGAACTTATCCATTGGAAGGACATATTTAATACAAACCAGAAATTCATCAAATTACTGGCCACTTAAAACATATAGAAGAGGACTGTCCCAATAGAAAGGGCTCACAATCTGAGCTGGCCTTTTACAACGGCAAATAGTATTACAGTAACATTGTAAACAAACAAACAAATATGAAAAAAAAAGTAGTATAATATGTAATTATTAAAGACCTCTCTTTTAGGTAAGATTTTCAGAAAACCCAGGGACAGATTTTATGTCACAGAATGGTCCATATCGTCCAAAAATATCTTTTGACTGGACAGTAAAATAGTATCTGTTGGAAGCTAAAAACTGAGATAAAGTACAGGCCATGGGGAGTGGTAAAGCTTTAATTTCTCCAATCTTCTTCCAAATCAATTTATTATTAGAGTTCTCATGACACAGGAAGAGGTGGTAGCTTTCTACAGGAGCGCACTTGGGATTGATTTTGGTTATATTCCAAGTCAGGGCAATGCCATTTGGTCTGAAAACCCGTTTCACTTTGAGCTCAGGCTTCTGGGGAGGAAGTGTGTCTCGGGTTTTGTCTACTAATTCAGGTAGTGGTGCTGGTGGTTCTGGGAGAGGTGGCAGGTGCTCAAAGGACTCAGGAACCTAAAAACACAATTATAAGAAAGTATAGCTTTTAAAGTGGTCAATTGCAGTTGTAGAAATATATACTTCCCATTCTTCAATCCATTTATCAAAATAATAAAAGGGTATTTCAATAATATGTGAGGCTGGATCCAGTCCTTTAAGCATAATCCTCTTTTGGATTTAAGATTTCTACACCCTGGAATGTCAATAATCCAGAATGGGTTAGGTTCTAGACATGTGGGATAAATATTCCATCTCATTTCCAAATTGCGTTCTCAAACACTGTACTAATTTACATGAAAAGTGTCAGCGTGGCTGGGTGCGTTGCCTCACCTGAGGTCAGGAGTTTGAGACCAGCCTGGCCAACATCGCGAAACCCGGTCTCTACTAAAAATACAAAAATTAGCTGGGTGTGGTGGTGCACGCCTGTAATCCCAGCTACTTGGGAGGCTGAGGCAGGGGACTCACTTGAACCCAGGAGGTAGATGTTGCAGTGAGCCATGATCACGCCACTGCACTATAGCCTGGGCGACAGGGCAAGATTCGGTATAGTCTGGGCAAGATGTGGTGTCAAAAAAAAAAAAAGTGTCAGTGTATGAGAACACCCTTTTCCTCCCATCCTCATCAACAATGGCTATTGCTTCTTTTCCAATTTGTTCAATTTAAAAAAAGTATTTGTTTTAACTTCTGTAGCTTCTGTAAAACTCAACTGAATGATTTTAACTGTATAAATAAGTAGATTAACAACAGCATATTAAATTGTTTTCTAAGCTGAAATGTGACCCAAATGTTTCTTCAAGAGTAAGATAGGTACTTCCCACTCAATTTGGAATAAATATCCCTTACAGAGCACTCTGAATCAGTACCTGGGCTGCATTTTGTGCCAATGGGGTTGTTTCTTTTGAGTTTGTAACAGCTTTCGAATGTGACTCCAGGGGGGATACTGGACTTTCTGTGAACAACACAAGGTTTAAGAAGTAAATTTTATCTGCAAGAATCAATTCCATAGCCTTTAAGATATAGTTTACATCTTTGGTGATAATTAAATGTGAATTAAAATTATAAAACTGAATTATGAAGATACACTTTTAGTTAAAGTTCAAGATACAGAGGTACCAAAAATAGAAAATTTTTAGGGTGACAAAAATTCCGCTTAAGGTAAACACTTTAGACACTGTGTAGCTGGGAACCAGATATGTTTACACATGAGACACAGACCTCTCTGATCAACGATCTTAGAGGCAAATTTTCTCGTTAGGCCAACAAAGATGTTCAAACACAGAGCCATTTATAATCTATACCCAAGTTTTAGAAATTCAAACTAAAAATCATGTGGGTTGGGATTAAAAAAATCTCAACTAATGAGGTCTGTGCTCATCTGGAAGGAATTACATATAAAATGTGGAGCGGGGAAAAGAAGAGGGGGAGGAGGAGAAACGAAAAGGAAAATAGATGGTGAGAATAAGAAAGGAGGCGAATAGGAAAAATGTGGGTGGGCGGGAGGGAAAGAAGGTACAAGTAGGTAAAAGAATGGATTGAAAACAACTGGGGAGGCTGGGCATAGAGGCTCATGCCTATCATCCCAGCACTTTAGGACACAGATGTCTTGAGGTCAGAAGTTCCAAATCAGCCTGGGCAACATGGTGAAATCTCATCTCTATTGAAAATACAAAATTAGCCGGGCATGGTGGTGCATGCCTGTAGTCCCAGCTACTCGGGAGGCTGACACAGAAGAATTGCTTAAACCTGGGAGGCAGAGGTTGAAGTGAGCTGAGATCAAGCCACTGCATTCTAGCCTGGGTGACAGAGGACAGAGCGAGACTGTCTCAAAAAAAAAAAAAAAAAAAAAGTATTTCCAGTTCTAAATCACTGAGACTGTCTTCCACAATGGTGGAACTAATTTACATTCCCACCAACAGTGTAAACGCATTCCTATTTCTCCATATCCTCACCAGCATCTGTTGTTTTTTGACTTTAATAATCGCCATTCTGACAGGCATGAGGTGGTATTTCACTGTGGTTTTGATCTGCATTTCTCTGACGATCAGTGATGTTGAGCTTTTTTTCATGTTTGTTGGCCAAATGTATGTCTTCTTTTGAGAAATGTCTGTTCGTGTCCTTTGCCCACTCTTTTTTTTTTTTGAGATGGAGTCTCACTCTGTCGCCCAGGCTGGAGTGCCGTGGCCGGATCTCAGCTCACTGCAAGCTCCGCCTCCCGGGTTTATGCCATTCTCCTGCCTCAGCCTCCCGAGTAGCTGGGACTACAGGCACCCGCAACCTCGCCAGGCTAGTTTTTTGTATTTTTTTTAGTAAAGACAGGGTTTCACCATGTTAGCCAGGATGGTCTCGATCTCCTGACCTCGTGATCCGCCCGTCTCGGCCTCCGAAAGTGCTGGGATTACAGGCTTGAGCCACCGCGCCCGGCCCTTTGCCCACTTTTTAATGGGGTTACTTTTCTTGTAAATTTGCTTAAGTTCCTTGTAGATTCTGGGTATTAGACCTTTGTCAGATAGACAGATTGCAAAAATTTTCTCCCATTCTATAGGTTGTCTGTCTGCTGATGACAGTTTCTTCTGCAGTACAGAGGCTCTTTAATTAGATCCCATTTGTCAGTATTTGCTTTTGTTGCAATTGCTTTTGACGATTTCATCATAAAATTGTCATTTGGCCTAGCAGTCTCATTACTGGGTATATACCCAAAGGAATATTAATCATTCTACTATAAAGATACATGCATGTATATGTTAATTGCAGCACTATTCACAATAGCAAAGACATGGAATCAACCCAAAAGCCCATCCATGATAGCCTAGATAAAGAAAATGTGGTACATATACACATGGAATACTATGCAGCCATAAAAAGAAATGAGATCCTGGCTGGGCGCGGTGGCTCAAGCCTGTAATCCCAGCACTTTGGGAGGCCGAAACGGGTGGATCACGAGGTCAGGAGATCGAGACCATCCTGGCGAACACCGTGAAACCCCGTCTCTACTAAAAAATACAAAAAAACTAGCCGGGCGAGGTGGCGGGCGCCTGTAGTCCCAGCTACTCGGGAGGCTGAGGCAGGAGAAGGGCGTAAACCTGGGAGGCGAGGCGGAGCTTGCAGTGAGCTGAGATCTGGCCACTGCACTCCAGCCCGGCTACAGAGCGAGACTCCGTCTCAAAAAAAAAAAAAAAAAAAAAAAAAAAAAAAAAAAAGAGAAATGAGATCCTATTCTTTGCAGGGACATGGATCGAGCTAGAAGCCATTATCCTCAGCAAAGTAATCCAGGAACAGAAAACTAAACACCACATGTTCTCACTTGTAAGTGGAAGCTAAACAATGAGAACACATGGACATAGGGAGGGGAATAACACGCACTGGGCCTGTTGGGGGAGGGTGGGGGGTGGAGAGAACATCAGGAAAAATAGTTAATGCATGCCAGGCTTAACACATAGGTGATGGGTTGATAGGTGCAGCAAACTACCATGGCACACATTTACCTATGTAACAAATCTGCACGTCCTGAACATGTACACCAGAACATAAAGTTAAAACACACACACACACACACACACACACACACACAAAACTGGGGAGAGTAAATACAGGGATGGTTAAGAAAAGGGGGTTTATACTGGAAAGTATGAAAGCTGGGTAGCTAAAAATCCCAGAATTAAGCAGTAAAAACCATTTTAGATCCTTTATATCCTATGATATAACTACTACATTTTATGAATCCTCCAAATGATATTTACTTGTATTTTTCTTTTGACAAAGATGAACAAGATTCTGTACTGTTGTTTCAGAGTTAGTCCCTTGTTTACTGGTATTTTTACAAAAACCTTCCTAGAAGAATTGATGAGTTTATTATTTTAGAGAGTCTGTTCAGCTCTTTTGTACTAGCTTTAAGAGACAGATTTGTAAAATTATAATCTGTAGGTTAAGAACTAATACAAATAACCTTTAAATTTTTAGCCAACAGCTGAATATTTAAAATATCCTAGCAAATATAATTTCTTGTAAACAATATTCCTTCTTTCAAAGCAGTAAGTCAAGAGGCCCTTAGCAAATTAAAACAGACTGCAATAGAAGCTCAACTTTATGATAATAAGAGACAAGACAGGACTTTCATTCCAACCCAATTAATGTTTATTTCCTTTTTAAAGTACATCTCTTGTAATCACAGTTGAGACTTGTATTGTTCTCCAGTCTAACAATGCTTTTCAATGGAGTGTTTGGACCACTTATATTTATTATCAGTGTGGTCAGGTTTAAATTGATTCTTTTGCCTTTTGTTCTCTATTAGTCTTGTTTGTTCTTCCTCTGCTGTTTTTTTCTCTTATTTTTTATTTTTTTCTGGCTTCTTAGATTGGGTATTTTAAAAATTTCGTTTATCTCCACTACTGGTTTTTTAGCTTTACTTCTATGTAAAAGACAAAACTGTTGCTCTAGACATTACCATATATATCTCTAGCTTCAAACAACATGACACCACTCCACTTAAGAGCCTTATAACAGCATACTTTCAATCCTGTGACTATCTTTTGCACTACTGTTTTCATCTACTGACTTCTATATACATTCTATAATAGTTTTATTCCTTTGTGTAGATCTGCTTTCTATCTGGTATCTTTTACTATCACTTGAAGAACTTCCTTTATTTCTGATAGCAAAGGTCTGCTGGCAATGCATTTTGTTGATGTGAAAAATTTTAATTTTGATTTATTCTTATTTTTGTAGAGATGGGGTTTCGTTATGTTGCCTAGGCTGGTCTCAAACTCCTGGCCTCAAGCCATCCTCCTGGCCTCAAGCCATCCTCCTGACCTGACCTCCCAAAGTTGCTTTCATTTTTGAAAGATATTTTCTAGATAAAGAATTACAGGTTGATAGTTATTTTCCTCCAGCCTTTTAATGAAGTCATTCAATTGTCTTTTGGCTTGCGTTGTTCTAGCCTAGAAACCTGTGAATTCTCTGTTCTTTCACCCACATTGTATCTTCACTTTTCTCCTTATCACTGGATTTCAGGAACTTGACTATGATATGTCTTGGTATGACTTCTTTTGCGCGTATCCTGGAGTTTATTAAACATCTTGGATATGTGGGTTTATACTTCTCATTAAATTTGAATGAGACCTTGTAAGTGATCCCCAGCCCCATGATTGTATTTCACTTCTTCTTCCTTAAATCTGTGAAAGACACTGTTGTCACTCTCCCTCTACATTTTCATGTTATACCCCAGTTTCTGTCTCTCTGTGCGTCCTCTCAGTAGCTATTGTTGTGGTTAGGGAAAAAAGTATGTACCACAGGAAGAAAAGAAATTTGTAAAAGTCCCCAACATGCCAGATGTCTTTCAGTGGGTTTATGAATAAACAAATTATGATGCATCCACACCACGGGCTACTCTTGCCAATAAAGAGGACCCCACTACTGATACACAACAATGTGGATGACCCTCAGAATTATGCTGAGTGGAAGAAGTCAATCTCAGAAGAACACATATTGCATTACCTAATTTATATAAATTTGTGAAATAACAGTTATAGTACAGAACAGATTCGTGTTTGCCAGGGATTGGGGCAGAAACAAGGTGTGAGTATAAAGGGGTAGCATGAAGGAGCCTTGTGGCTACAGGTTCTGTACTTTGACTGTGATGGCAGTTACATGAATCTGCACATGTGCTAAAACTGCATAGAGATATAAACATCTGCACACTAACATATTAAAACAAACTTCATAAGTAAACCCAGTGCATTGTGAGTTGTTACCCTTCCCTCCTTTTTACAAAAGAAAGATCTAAAAAATCATTTTACCTGTATTGCAGTTGGATAGGCCTTCTTTTGTCAAATCAATTATAAAATCAAGTTTCTTCTGTACAGCCTAAAAAAATTGTAAATAATAAAGCTTTGCCTCAATAGCTGAAAATGTTTTTAAAAACTTCAACATTTGGTAATTTTAAATGGTAATTTTAAATTACCATTCAGAAAAATTTGGTAATTTTAAGTGGTAATTTCAAACCATCCTGTGGTTTAACTCTACTATTAAAAAGTTCTTGTAAAATACTATATGGTTTCTGAGAATAAGACTAAGGAGAACGTAAATGAATTTGGTAAATGAGTATCGTTATGAATTATGCTTATCATTAGCTGTCTGCTTTTCAATGTGTAAGCTGGACTAAAACTAAATCATCCAACATGTAGCAAACACTAAAGTTCCTAGAACTAACATGTTTAAATGAACAATATTCAGAGTTAGTATTTCTTACTTACCGTAACTTCAGCATTAGGAGAACTGCTAGAATTTCCTGATGTAGTTTTTCTGGTATCTGAAAGAAATGAGACATTTGACAAATTGATTACACAATATTTATGGGCTTTGTGAAATATGAATGCTAAAACAAAATAATGGGGATGCTAATTAGCTGTTAATTATATAGTGATAAAAAGTAACTCAATTGACTTTACCTATTCCAAAGACTGAATGAATTTTTTTAAAAAAATGTAACTTTGGGTCAAGCCATTTTTTCTTTCTGTAACTTTGCAACTATATTAGTAACTCTTTTTTTGAAAATCCTTCTACCTAGAAATTTGCATGAGAAAATACAGTTGGAAATGCACGCACTTTTAATTCACAGTATCTTTAGACTACAACTGCCTGACATGGCTGAGAAGCGCCCTTCCTGGAACCAGTAGGAAGCCTAAGATAAATGATTAACATCCTTTGTAATTCTCTGATTCACAATCTTAACAGCCCAAACTGTGGGGACAAGTAAGTAGCTATAAGTGGAGGCAAAGCTTTAAAATTACGATGCAAATACTCTAACATAGTAGAAAATGAAATGAAAATGGGGAATTTTGGATAAGAAATTATGAGCCAAACAAGATGGCTATTTTTGACAGAGAGAAAATTTTTTTTTTGAGAAATGTTATCATTGGAAATGTAAGGTTAATTTTTTTTTTTTGAGACAGAGTCTTGCTCTGTTACCCAGGCTGGAGAGCAGTAGCATGATCTCAGCTCACTGCAGTCTCTGCCTCCCAGGTTCAAGCAATTCTCCTGCCTCAGCCTCCCGAATAACTGGGATTACAGGTACATGCCACCACGCCTGGCTAATTTTTGTATTTTTAATACAGATGGGGTTTCACTTTGTTGGCCAGGCTGGTCTTAAACTCCTCACCTAAGGTGATCTGTCTGCCTCGGCCTCCCAAAATGCTGGGATTACAGGCATGAGCCACCACACCCAGACTGACAAGAAAAACTTTAAATCTTAAGTTGACTATAAGATAACTTAATAAATAAAAAATAAAAACACAAAAAACAAACCATTACTACCATCAACAAAAGGCCAGGGCAAACGATTAAAAATAAGTAGTTTGACAACTTATAAAGTCATTAAACATATAAAAGAAACAAAAAGGCCATAAACTGATAAAACAGAAGGTTAAAATGAAATCTCAATTACATTAAGGAATCATTCATTTAGGTAATATTAACCATGATATAAGTTAGAACATTTGAGAGTACATTTAAATTTTTCATTTTATTAAAAGATATTATTCAATTTTTCACTTTTAAGCAAACATTGATTTAAGGCCTTCTAACTTGATAGATCATATTCTAATCAGCTATAAGATACCTGTTGGATTTGATGTAATTGGAGTTGTCAAATTAGGCCTTTCCACAGAAATCAACATAACATCATCATTGTTACTAAAATGATAAAAAGAAATTAAAAACAAAAACTAAACATGCATTATCAGGCTTAAACATGCAATTAGTGGTTAGGAGTCCTCTAACTTAACATTTCATAATGTTTTAATTGAACAATCGTGGGGGCAAATAGAAATGATAAAACCAAATACCCAAAAAAACTCCATTTATTACCAATTCAGTTATATGACCAAAGGTTCATCACAATCCAGTAATTAGATCCCTACCACGTTTTATGGGTCCTTCACAATGACTCAAAATACATATAAATATACAATGGACATAAATGTATAAAACATGCAAATTCATTTGAGCATATATACTTGCTTCTATAAAAATGAAACATCATTTAATAATGGAAATCTATTAAGACCCATAAAGACACCTGGACTCCTAAAGGTAGAAAACTATAACAAAGAAAATTATTTTAAAAAGAACTGCTCCTGTATCTCTCCAGTAGCAATATTGACCACAAATTTAATTGAGGCAATGATGATAAATGATGCTGATTATGGTTATAGAATATTTCAAGCCATTTTGACCCTGTTCTTTTATGAGTGACTTTTTTGTTTTTTTGAGATGGAGTTTTGCTGTTGTCCCCCAGACTGAAGCGCAATGGCGCAATCTTGGGCTCACTGAAACCTCTGCCTCCTGTGTTCAAGTGACTCTCCTGCCTCAGCCTCTTGAGTAGCTGGGATTATAGGCATATGCCACCACGCCTGGCTTTTATATTTTTAGTAGAGACAGAGTTTCACCATGTTGGTCAGGCTGCTCTTGAACTCCTGACCTCAGGTGATCCGCCCACCTTGGCCTCTCAGAGTGGTTGGGATTACAGGCGTGAGTCACCGTGCCCAGTCCAATTATACCATTTTCTTGCAGACATCTTATATTTTTACTGTTTGTATTTAGGTGTATGATCCATTTTGAGTTAATTTTTGTTTATGGTATGAAGTAAGAGCTGAGGTTCACTTTTCCCTCTATTTCAGCAACATTTGTTGAAAAGAACATATTTTCCTGTTAAACTACGTTGGTACCTTTGTCGTAAACCAATGAACTGCATGTGCACTCTCTAGTGTGCCCATTGGTCAACATGCCTATCTCTATGCCAACAACACTGTCTTAATACTACAGCTTTATAGTTAAGTCTTGAACAAAGATAGTATAGTCTTCTAACTTTATTCTTTGCCAACATTGTTTTCATTTTCTAGGTCTCTGCATTTTCAATGTATATAAAATTTTTTATTTTAAGAGACAAACTCTTGCTCTGTATCCCAGGCTGGAGTGCAGTGGTGCAAATGTATCTTGCTGAAGCCTAGACCTCCTGGGCTCAAAGAATCCTCTCACCTCGGCCTCCTAAGTAGCTGGGAAGATAGCATGTGTCACCAGGCCTGGCTAACTTTAAACAAAAAAAATTTTTTTTAATGTTTTTTATGTTGGCCAGGCTGGTTTTGAACTCCTGACCTCAAGTGATCCTCCTGCCCTGGCCTCCCAAGGTTCTGTGATTATAGGTGTAAGCCATCACACCTGGCCTTAAGTTTTTAACTAGTTTGTTACTTTCTACAAAAATGGCTGAGGCATTGATAGATATACGATTTGGGGTGAAGTAACATCTTAATGAATTCATGAAAGTTGCATATATATCTCACCACTTATTCAGGTCTCCTTTAATTTCTTCAGTAATACTTTGTAATTTTAGGTTAGGTAGTTTTGGTTTATTCCTACATATATTATGATCTCTGAAGTTATTGTAAATGGTATCCATTTTAAATTTCAAATTCCAATTGTTTCTTGCTTGTATGTGTGTATATATATAATTTCTAAACTATATATTGTACATATATAGGATGTAGTGTTTCCATATAGTGTGTGTGTGTATACACTATTTTAGAAACAAAAATATTTTCTATTTGCCTACATATTTACAATGTCTGTCAGTCTATATTACTTTGTGCAGATCCAAATTTCTATTTAATACTATTTTCCTTTTGCCTGAAAAATCTCCAAATTTTCTTGTAGTGTAGGTCTGTTGATGTATTCTTCTCACCTTTTTTTGGCTTAAAAAAATCTGTTTTCCCCCTACACTTTGGAAACATATTTTCACTGCATATAGAATTCTGAATGGACCTTTTTTTTTTTTTTTTTTTTTTAACCTGTCAATACTTTAGAAGTATCTATGATCTCAATTTTAGAGATGTCTTCTAGTTTGCACAGCTTACAGCATGAAGTCTGGTGCCATTCTACTTTTTGTTCCCTTTTTTTTTTTTTGAGATGGTGTTTCGCTCTTGTTGCCCAGGCCGGAGTGCAGTGGCACGATCTCGGCTCACCACAACCTCTGACTCCTGGATTCAAACTGATTCTCCTGCCTCAGCCTTCTGAATAGCTGGGATTACAGGCATGTGCCACAATGCCAGGCTAATTTTGTATTTTTAGCAGAGATGCAGTTTCTCCATGTTGGTCAGACTTTCTGTTCCTTTCTATGTGATGTGTCTTCTGTGAGGCCACTTTTAAAAATTTTCCCTTCCTCATTGACTTTCAGCAATCTGATGATGTGGTTTTGTATGCTTTTATGTTTCTTCTGCTTGAATTTAAGTTTTTTTTCATTTATGGATTGAGAGTTTGCATCAAGTATGGAAAATTTTCAGACATTGTATCTTCAAACATTTGCTCAGCCCCTGCCTTAGTGATACTCCAATAATATGTGTATTAGACTCCTTGATACTGTTCCATAGGTCTCTGATGCTCTGTTCATTGTTTTTTCGGTCTTTTTCCTCTCCATGCTTTAGGCTGAACATTTTCTATACCTATTTCACTGATATATTGGCAATAGCTCTTCTATGTCATCTGCTAAGTCCAAATTATTTCTAGGTAGATCACTTCATTCTTCTCCTTGTTAATGGGTCATTTTTTTTTTTACTATGTTGCATGCCTGGGAATTTCTCATTAGATGTCAGACACTGTAAAATTTATGCTGTTGGGTAATGGATGTTGTTCCATTCCTTCAAAAGAGTGTTAGACTTTGTTCTGGCATGCAATTAAATTACTTAGGATTACCCTGATTCCTTTGAAGCTTGATTTTGGCTTTTCTGTGTATAGATTCTTTGTAATCTCTGGGACTAATTGAGCCCCACTAAAGCAATCCCCATCTGTGGAACCTACCTGTTACTTCTGATTACAAATTTTCTTCATTTTAGCCAAGGGGAAAGCAAAATGTTCCCAATCCTCCTAGCCAGAGGGAAAAGAAGATGTATGACTTCTAGGAATCAATCACTTGGCCTTCTTTCCAATAGTTCTTTCCCCAGTCTCTCGTAGTTTCATCTTTTGCATGCAGATCTGTATTCAGCCAATATTTCAAGGACCCTTTGCAGATCTTCAGAGCTCTATCTAAATTTTTTTCTCTTCACTGTTCCACCTCATAACTTCTAGCCAACTCAGACTCTCCAATCTCTGACCTAAACTCAGCAAGACCACAAGGCTCTGTTTGGAATCCCTCCTCCATCCCTGCTGCTCTTGACCTGGAAAATGCGTCCAGGCAGTAAGCTGGGACAATGGTAGAGTTCATTTCATTCGTTTTACCAGTCATGATCCTGAACTCCTGGTTGAACAGTATCTGAAAACAATTTTTTTTTTTAGCCCGATTCGCCTTGTTTACAGCAAAATGTCAGTTCCTGTAGCTGTTGACTGCACGGGGAGAGGCAAGAATCATGTTCATTTTTCAGTTCATGCTCAACAGTTTTCCATGCAGATTTAAAAAAACACAAATTCAACAACTTTTTAAATAACACATTTCTCAGTGGGACTCTAACATTTGCCATTATTTCTAACTAAGAAACACAAATATTTAAATCTAAATTTTATTAAGAATATTTGATTTGGGCCAGGCGCAGTGGCTCAGCCTGTAATCCCAGCACTTTGGGAGGTGGAGGTGGGAGGATCACCTGAGGTCAGGAGGTCCAGACCAGCCTGACCAACATGGAGAAACCTCGTCTCTACTAAAAAATACAGAATTAGTTGGGCGTGGTGGCACAGGCCTTTAATCCCAGCTACTTGGGAGGCTGAGGCAGGAGAATCGCTTAAACCTGGGAGGCAGAAGTTGTGGTGAGCCGAGATCGTGACATTGCACTCTAGCCTGGGCAACTAGAGAAAAACTCCATCTCAAAAAAAAAAAAAGAATATTTGATTTTTGGCTGGGCGCCATGGCTCACGCCTGTAATCCCAGCACTTTGTGGGGTTGAGGTGGTTGGATCACCTGAGGTCAGGAGTTCGAGACCTGCCTGGACAACATGGCAAAACCCCGTCTCTGCTAAAAATACAAAAAATTACCAGGCGTGGTGGGAGCTCTACTCAGGAGGCTGAGGCAGGAGAATTGCTTGAACCCGTGAGGCACAGGTTGCAGTGAGCCAAGATTACACCACTGCACTCCAGCCTGGGTGACAGAGAGAGAATCCATCTCAAAAAAGAAAAAAAAAAAAAGAATATTTGATTTTCTATCCACTTTTACCCTCTAAATTGTCAAATTTCTTTTATATATATTTTTGTCTTCAAGTAATAGTCATAAATTGGATGAAAGACTGATAGCTGTATTTTTCGTTGCTAATCTGTAAGAAAATTTTAAGTAATTCTTCTCAGATGTTCATTATATGACAGTCAAAATACTTTATCAATCTCAAAATCCTTCACTTAATTTTTCTTTGGTTGAAGCTACAGTACTTCCAATTAATGCTATTTGAGAGTGTAAGAAACTGAGCAAAAAGTCTTTAAAAAGGAAGAATTTTTGGCAGTCTCACTATATTTACGAGGTAAATAATAATATTTGGGACCCACCAAGGTGAAGGAGCCCTGGCAAACAGTCCAAACTTTCAGATGGGATCCATGGTAGGCTATGTCTTAGAGACCAGAATGAACTAGAGGCAGAAGGAGCCTTACCAAGATTACTAAAAGGCTTGTGATACCATTCCCCGAGTAGATTAGGTGATCAAACCCCTACTCTATTTGGTAAGCAGAGGATTAGCCTTGTCTTTTGGCAAGACATCACTTAGAGCCTCAACAATTTTTCAGAAACTATCAAGCATGCCAAAACAAACAAAAAAACCAGAAACTGACAGAAAAACAATAGGAACAGATGCACAGGTGATCCAAATACTGGAGTTAAAACAAGAGCATTAAAACTATGATTAATAATTTTAAAAATATGGAAGATGGAGCATTCATGAGAAAGGCATACAGTCTATGAAAAAAAGACTACACTGAAATTAAGTACAGTCAGTTCATATAAAGACACCATCAGGGAAACAACATGACTTTGGGTCAGGAAAGTATTTATAATAAATGTATCTGTCAAAAAAACTTGAAAAGACAAAGCAAAAATCTTCATAAAAGAAGATATCCAAATGGCTAACATGTAAATTCACTTAATTTTCATTATTAGAAGGAAATACAAATTAAAACCACAATGTGATGCTATACACCAGTATGGCTAAAAAGAAAGAGATACCGCCAAGAGTTGGCAAGGATATGCAGCAACAAAAATCTGTACTTATAGTGGGAGTATAACTTGGTACAACTTCTTTGGTAAACTGGTTGGTGGTATCAGACCAAGATACACATACCTTATGACCTAGCAATTCCATTTCTAGGCATATGTCCAACAGAAGTGTATGTATGTACATTCACCAAAAGACATGTAAAAGAATGTTCACAGCAGCACCATTTATACTTTCCCCAACCTGCAAACAATCCAAATGGCCATGAACTAAACAGATTAACTGTGGCACGTTCATATGATAGATATTACACAATTGTGGCATATTCATATGATAGATATTATATAGCAATGAATAAACTGCTGAATAGCAACAGCACGGACGGATCTCACAACGCATAATGTGGGATGAAAGAAGACATAAAAGAGCTCACTGAGTATGATTCCATTTCTATAAAGGCAAAAACAAAGCAAAAGCAATTTATGGTGTTAGAAGACTGATGACTAGGAGAACAGGCATAAGGCAGGCTGGATGCCATTGGTGTTTCTTAATCTGGGTCATTTGTCACTTTGTGAAAATTCATCAGGCTAACACACTGTTCATGCAGCTTTCAGTAGATATTACATGTCAACTATATTTTTAAAATTATGTCTGTATATAAAGCTGTTAATGCTTATCCTGAAAAATCCATTTGTAAAACGGCAAACTTATAGTCTAACTGGAATTCCACTAGATTTTGATGTAATGATATGAAACTATTCAATTAACTGCTACCAGTGAAAGCTCTTTTTTGTTTTTGGGCCAGAGTCTCGTTCTGTCGCCCAGGCTAGAGTGCAGTGGCGCGATCTCAGGTGACTCTAACCTCCACCTCCCGGGTTCAAGCAATTCTCCTGCCTCAGCCTCCCGAGTAGCTGGGACTACAGGCGCACACCACCATGCCCAGCTAATTCTTTGTGTTTTTAGTAGAGATGGGGTTTCACCGTGTTGCCCAGGCTGGTGTCAAACTCCTGAGCTCAGGAGCCTCGGCCTCCCAAAATGCTGGGATTACAGGCGTGAGCCACCGTGCCCAGCCCAGCTCTTTTTTAATGAACCACATCTGGGAGGAAAACTGAGGAAACTGGTAATTTTTATGGAAGCCTGAGTGTGACTAACATATGTTATCTACTTGTAGTTTACCTTGGAGAAACACTTCTATGTCTAAAATTAGTAATTCATTTCTCCAGGCATTGTTATTATGTAGTAGGTAAGAGCATAGGTTCTGAAGACAGAATGTTTAGATCCAAATCCAGGCTCTGCCATTTACTACTTGAGTGTTTTGGGGCAAGAAACTCTGCTTTGATTTCCTCATCTGTAAAAGAGGGATACATTTATTATTAGGATTAAATACATTTTAATAAACAATGAGTAGGATGGACAGGCGTGGTGGCTCACGCCTATAATTCCAGCACTTTGGGAGGCTGAGGCAGGCGGATCACCTGAGGTGACGAGTTCAAGAGCAGCCTGGCCAACATGGTGAAACCCTATCTCTATTAAAAACACAAAATTAGCCGGGCGTGGCAACACATGCCTGTAATCCCAGCTACTCAGGAGGCTGAGGCTGAAGAATCGCCTAAATCCGGGAGGTGAAGGTTGCAGTGAGCTAAGATCGTGCCACATTGCACTCCAGCCTGGGCCAAAAGAGCGAAACTCCGTCTCCCAAACATCAACAACATCAACAACAGCAGCAACAAAAGAATGAGTATGGAGGAACACATGCAAAATAGTAGTAACTTTCTTAAGATACTGTGGCTCGTAACTCCTTCCTGTCCCCCTTTCTATCTCTGTAAACATTTCTTTATCACATGAAATTCAATGTGAGATTTTTTTAGGCCGTATTAATATTTTATTCAATCAGTATTGGTGAAATGGTCTGCTCTTGGGTGCCTTAGACCCTGCTGCTTACTCTTTGGAAGTAATTGCATATAAAGGCATTTTCTTCCAACTTAAGCAAGTTTCATTTTTGTCATGTGTTCTGGGCCATAAACTTTCTCTTCTATGAGCTTCTGCAGCTCAGTTGTTATTGCCTTTCCTATTTCCTCTTGACTCTAAAAACAAAAATGCTTAAACTTCTAAATCCAGCCATACTACAGACACAGACAACAGTGGCACTAATTCCTTCAATACCTGGGGCATGAGAAAAAACAATGATAAAATCCGGTTTTCTCTAGAGCCAGGATAATAACAGGGGGAACAATATATGTCTTTTTTCCTTTGTAAGGGTTCCTTTATTTCTTAAATGTTTTTAAAAATTTAAAAATAGATAATGTATACAAAAGTACATGAATGACATGTAGAACAGCTATGATGGAGTCCCACACTTAAGGAATCTGAAAAATTGGGGGAAAAAATATCTGTTTGAAGACATTAGAAGGCTGTGGAGGCAGCCATAACCTGAGAGACCAATAACTAGAGAGACCAAGATCCAAGAGACGTGAGCTAGACACTTGGCCAGTGTTCTTCTCTCAAGGCATTTGTCAACTCAGGCACACAGGATGCTATGAAACCAAGCAAAAAGTGACTGAAATCACAGAGGGCTGGTATTGAGGAGCCAAGAACTGGAATATAAGACCAGCAATAGGAGGGGAGCCACAGACCATATCCCAGGCAAGAGGGCTGTAACACAAGAATGGGGGAAAATAAGAAATCACCAAGTCTTATAAAATCTGCAGATCAGCCTCAGTTCTGCTCAATTTCTGAACAGATTGAAATGTTGTACTGTATCTCTATTGCCACATAATAATTTACTCCAAAACATAATGGCCTAAAAATCCAAACATTCATTATCTCAATTCCTGTGGGTAAATAAGTAGGAAGTCGTGGAGTCAAGGGTTCTGGCTCACGTTTTCTCATGAGGTTGCAGTCAGGATGCTGGCAGGTGCTGTAGTCACTTGCTCCAGAGCAAGTGATCTAAGAGAGAACAAGGAAGCTAATGTATTTTATGATCTACTAAAATAATGTCACTTGTGCCATATTCTATGCATTAGAAGTGAGTCACTAAGTATAGTCCAAGATGGAATTAGGCTCCACATTTTAAAGGAGCGGTAATGAAAATTTGTGGACATATCTAAAATCCAGCACAGGTGCTGTGTCTCTCTGCTGCTTTACAGAGTACAGGGTGAGTCTAGTCTAGGGGAAGACATCATTCAGAGCCTTTACAATTTCCAATATACAATATCCAGTAATCAAACACAAAATTAGCAACTGTCCTAACAGACAGGACAAAGATGTAAAACAGCAAACACAAATAGAATTCAAAGTGACCCAGATAGGAGAGTTGTCAGAAATAGATCTGAAAATCTCAGTGACTAAAATGTTCAACACATGGATGGCAAGGTAAATAATTTCACCAGAGAATGTGAATCTGTAAAAAATAACCAAGAACTGAAAAATATACAAATTGAAATTAAGAATTCAATACATGAGTTTAATAGCTACTTGGATCAAGTAAAAGAAAGGATTAGGATTAATAAACTGGAACACGATATAGGTTAGTTGAAGATACCCAGACAAAAGTATCTAGAGCAAAACAGATGCAGTATATAGAAAAGCACATAATTAGAAACCAGTAAGATAGAAGACATGGAATGCTCCAGAAGCAGTATCTGAAGCAATATTGATAATTTTCCCAAGACAATGAAAGGTATCAAGCTACAGATTCAAGAAGGGCCAAGTATACTCCCCACCACCTAACATCTTATATTAATAGTATATTGATGAAAACCAAAGTAGATTATCTTAAAAGCAGCTGGAGACATATCTTCGAAAAAGCAAAACTAAAACAAATGTTGAAACATTTCAACAGAAATAGAAGTCAGAAAGCAATGTGATGAAAATAACAGTGCTCAAAGAAAATAGTTGCCAACCTATAATTCTATACCCAAGTTAACATACCCTTCAAAAATAAAGACAACATGAAGTCATTTCCGGATAAAAACTGACCGCATTTTTTTCTAAGCAGAATTAAAAGCAAAAGAAATAATAAATAGAGATCTTCATGTGGAAAAAAAAAATGAGCCCAGATGGAAAGATGAAACTACAGGAAGAAATGGGCAAGAGAAAACATAAATATGTGGGTAACTCTAAATAAACAATGATGGTACATAGTAGTCATCCTCTGGGACTTAATGTAAAATTGAAGTGCACAAAAACACATAAGATGGGGAAAACAGTAAACAAAGCTGAAGTATTCTAAGATCAAGCATTGTCTATAAAAGAGCAGAAGTAGTACTCCAATGAGTAAAGAATACATGTCATCAGGATAACTTCTAAGGGAATAATGAAAACGGTAAAATTAACAAGGTAATGGGGAATGGAAAAAAAGATTAATTCAAAAGACGGCTAAAACAGAGAGACAGATACATATGAGGAAAAGGACCATAAAACTGGGCAAATAGAAAACAGATAGTAAGATTGTAATTATAAATCCACACACATCAGTCAGATTACACTAAGCATACATCACTTTGCTGATTAAATACAATGCTAGTGTCCATGCAGCCATATTCAGGTAAGTAAATTTTAAATTATCAGCACTTCAGAAATCCATATGCCTCTATCCTGTATCATAAACTTCCTCACCATAAATGGCATATGTGGTACTAATCTCCTTGTTTTACTCTCTAGATTTACTATGCAGCTTAGAATCCCTGAATCATACACTTTGCTTTATGGCTATTTTTGAACTTCATTTAAATGGAATCATACACGTCTTTTGTGTCTGCTTTCCAATCATACTTTGTGGGAATAATCCATACTGTTGCATGTGACTGCAGTTCCTTCATTTTCTTTCATGCACAATATTCCACTGTACAGATTTACTGTAATTTCCTTTTCAACTGTAGATGGACACTTTCCTTTCAGTTTTTGGCCGTTATAAAAAATGCTGCTAATAAACATTCCTATACATATATTCTATGGCATATGAACATGCAATAGGCATACCTCTAACTAGGGAATATCAAGAGATGGGACTGCCAGGTCAAAGGATATTCATATCTTTGATATTTCCAGATAATGCCAATTTTCTTTTAGACTACTATACCAATTTACTCACCCAAGAACAAAATATTAAATACAACTTCCTTTATTTCAAAACCTCACCAATACCCAGTAGTCAGATTTTTAAATGTATTTTTTCCTTACCTGATATGAAATGATATCTCATTGTGGTTTTAATTTGCATTTCCCTGATTACTAATGAAGATGAACACCTTTTCATATGTTTATTGGCCATTTCGAACTCCTCTTTTGTGAAGTGGATGCACAAGTCTTTTGCCCATTTTTCTTTTGTATTATTTGGCTTTTACTCATTGACTTGTTGAAGTTCTTTATATATATTCTGCGTACTAGTCCTCTACAGGTTATATGTGTTGCGAGTATCTTCTCCAACTCGGATGGCCTGTCTTCTCACTATCTTTATAGTGCCTTTTGAGAAAAGAAGTTTCTAATTTTAATGTGGTAAAATTAATCCATTTTTCTTTTATGGCAAGGGCATTTATGTCTTAAGAAATCTTTCCCTACCCAAGTTCATGAAGACATTATATATTCTAAAAGCTCTATAATTATAATATTCTAATATTCTATTCTAATATAATTCTAATATCTAAAGCTTTATAATACATATTCTAAAAGCTTTATAATTTCCTTTAGATATTTTTAGTTCCTTAATCCACATGAGTTTGTTTTTATAGCTTTACATAGGGGTCCAATTTCATATTTCCCCCAACATAAACAGCAAACAAGATGGTACCATTTACTAAAAGTCAATCATTTCCCAAATGATTGACTGCCACACAGTCTCCACCACATATCACACGTACATACATACATGGGTTTCTGGACTCTCTACTGTTACACTGATCTACTTGTCCAGCACGTGCCCATCTCATACTCTGCTATTACTGTAGCTTTGTAATATCCTAACATCTGATGGCAAATTCCTTCCATTTTGTTTCTCTAAACAGTATCCTGAGCTCTGAACCCATTGCATTTTAGAATCACGTTAAGTTCTATAAAATTACACACTGAGATACTGACTGAAATTGTACTCTATGATGTGGACAAAGGAGTATTATATTTATATAGTATATCTTTTAAATTGCTTTTTCTTTAATATCTAACATTTTATATTTTCTTCAGCTATTGTTTGTCTTATTAAATGTATTCCCAGGTACCTGATAAGTTTTGGGGCTTCTATAATGGTATTACAGCTTTTCCAAAATTTTATTTCCTAATTATTTCTATCTTGTATTCTCAACAGGAATACAAAAGATTTCTTAAGATATCTGAATTCAGCAATCTTCTTTTACTCTTATTAATTTTAATAATCTGTAGGCTTCACTGGATTTCATACATACACACCCCAGTCACCCAAAAATAGTAATAATATTGTTCCTTCTTTACTATACTTTGTATTTTTCTTTTTCCCCCAATTTTTTTGGCATTCTTGCATTAGCTAAGACATTCAGTATGTTATATAAAATGGTGACAGCAGGCGTCTTTCTTTTGTATCTCCAAGGAACACTTCCAATGTTTCACCATCAGATTTGTCTTAGGGTTTTTCTAGATAATTTTTGTCAGATTAAAGAAGTTACCTCTTATTCCGAGTTTGCCAAGAATTTATTTTAATCATAAATGGGTATTTTATCAAGTCCTGTATCTATAGTGAGTTGTGAGTTGATAATGGTTTTTCTCCAGGCAAATCACATTATTTATTTTATTTTTTGAGACAGTCTTACTCTGTTGCCCAGGCTGGAGTACAGTGGCATGATGTCAGCTCACTGCAACCTCTGCCTCCTGGGTTCAAGCGATTCTCCTGCATCAGCCTCCCGAGTAGCTAGGACTGCAGGTTCGTGCCACCATGCCTAGTTAATTTTTTTTTTTTTTTTTTTTTTTTTTTTGAGATGGAGTTTTGCTCTTGTTGCTCAGGCTAGAGTGCAATGGTGTGATCCTGGCTTACTGCAACCTCTGCCTCCTGGGTTCAAGCAATTCTCCTGCGTCAGCCTCCCGAGTAGCTGGGATTACAGGCATGCACCATCATGCCCAGCTAATTTTGTATTTTTTTTTCTTTTTGAGATGGAGTCTAGCTCTGTCCCCCAGACTGGAGCGCAGTGGCAAGATCCCGGCTCACTGCAAGCTCCGCCTCCCAGGTTCACGCCATTCTCCTGCCTCAGCCTCCTGAGTAGCTGGGACTATAGGTGCCCACCACCATGCCTGGCTAATTTTTTGTATTTTTAGTAGAGACGGGGTTTCACCGTGTTGGCCAGGATGGTCTCGATCTCCTGACCTCGTGATCCACCTTGGCCTCCTGAAGTGCTGGGATTACAGGCGTGAGCCACCGCACCCGGCCTAATTTTGTATTTTTAGTAGAGACAGGGTTTCTCCATGTTGGTCAGGCTAGTCTTGAACTCCTGACCTCAGGTGGTCTGCCCGCCTGGGCCTCCCAAAGAGCTGGGATTACAGGCATGAGCCACCGTGCCTGGCCAATTTTTTAATTTTTATTTTTTTTTTTTAGTACAGATGGCGTTTCACCATGTTGGTCAGGCTGGTCTCAAACTCCTGACCTCAAGTGATCCACCTGCCTCAGCCTCCCAAAGTGCTGGGATTACAGGCATGAGCCACCACGCCCAGCCACATGAATTGATGTTGAATTGTTAAACCAAGGTTCCCATACTCTTGAGTCAAACTCAACTTTTGTAGACTATTGAACTTGGTTTACTAGTTATCTTGTTTAGGACACCTGCATCTATTTTGTGGTTTAAAGCGGGCTGTAATTTTCCATTTCTGTAAAATTTTAAAATTGATTTTATAATAGTATTAGGGTTATGCTAGTCTCATAAAATGAGCTGAAGAACGTTCCCTTTTTTTCTGTTCTTTGGAAGAGTTTGCTTAAAGCTGGTGTTATTTCTTGCTTAAATATTTTATAAAACTCACCATTAAAGCCATCAGATTCAAGTTACACATTTGTTACACCTATCCGCACATTCACCATGGGCTGAGAGTGCTGCCTCAGTTTTATAAATCCCAGGGTTCTTCCTTCAGAATAGAACATGAGATAGATTTGTTCATATAACAGACACAAACCACTGCTAAATTGGATATATTTTTCTATAAAGTGCTATTTTAATGGTGTCTTTTTCACTTCCATCACTACCACTTTTTATTTTTTGTTACTTCATGAGTTTCAGCACATGCATCAATACGGGGCCACACTACAAAGTGTCACTGAAATGCGGCTCTTGCCTTCATCAACTAAATGGCTTAAAACAAAATGTGGTCACAACTGCATGTTAAATCCCCCAACACAAACATAAATGGTTTAGATCTGTAATGCTTCTCCTTTGTTTTAGAGCCTCCTTGTGTACGCATAGTTATTTGTGGGAGAGGGTGTTCTTCAAACAATGGCCATCATTCAATCTACTTATCTTTGATTTTATGTTTTCCTCTTTTTAAAAACTCAAGTATAGGGCCAGGTACAGTGGCTCATGCCTGTAATCCCAGCACTCTGGGAGGCAGAGGCAGAGGCAGGCAGATTGCCTGAGCCCAGGAGTTCCAGACCAGGCTGGGCAACATGGTGAAGCCCTGCCCCTACAAAAAAATACAAAAAATTAGCCCAGTATGGTGATTGCACACCTGTAGTCCCAGTTACCTGGGAGGCTGAGGTGGAAGATCACTTGAGCCCAGGAGGTCGAGGCTGCAGTGAGCCGTGATTGTACTAGTATACGCCAGCCTGGGCAACAAAGTGAGACCCTATCTCAAAAACACCCACAAAACCCTAAAACCAAAAAAAACCCACAACTGAAGTATAATATGTAAAAGTAAAACTATAGGACATTTTAAGAGTCAATGTTAAGAATAATCAATATTATAAAGATCCAAAACTGTGATGAAGAAAAAATTCATTATTATAGATTTAGATAAATTTATGCATGTTTGCAGAAACACCTACCTTTCAGAAACAGACTTATTTTGATCTGCTGATAAATTAATTTTTTTACTTCCTTTTTCTGAAGGGTTAGAAGGCTCATAATTCACAGAAGACCTTTCAACTGGACTATTAACTGACTCCAGATTCTTATCCAAAATCATAGCCTCTGAATTTGCAACCTATTAAATACGTGAGAAAAAAGCAGTTGAGGGGAATTTTACCAATCATATCCTTCCAAACAAAATAAGGATTTTCAAAGTATTCTTGCATACATATGGCAAAACATAAGTTAAATCACATGTATTTCGATGGCTGATGACCATGATTGTGATTTGCCTGCCAAAATGAATTTTTAAAAACTCTGAAGAAATAAAAATGATGGTATACATCAACTTCCTAGCTTGGATGGAAAGAAGGAAAAACAAATGTTCAGGTACTTAGACAACACTGTATTCCTGTTAGACTAAGTTTTAGGAACTAATAACTTAAGAAAATTTTACTTTTGTTATACTTCTAATAAGACTAAAAATAACTCAGATTGCTAACTTGCTCTTCCAATTGCTGAGTTTATTTAAAACTTGAAGCTGAAACATTCAGTGTTCTCAGCTTTGGTTAAGAATTTGCAGCATTTTATATATATGTAAATATATATGTACATTAATTCAAAAGGATCAAGGGACAGCATGAACAAAAATGTACTGGGTGCCATGGAAGCCAGGGCACCTGTCTGTTGCCCCAAACCCGTAGCAGTGGTGGCTAACCCCCCAATTCTATACTTGCAGGATCGGGGGCCCAGTTCACCACAGCAGCACTATCAGTTGGGTGCTCATCTGACATCTGGGGCAATGGCAGGCCCAATCCGTTGCAGTGGTAGTGACCATAGGCCAACTTTTCCTGAATTTCCCACCCAATAGCACTGGGGATTGAGGTGGCAACTGCAGGGGCTAAATGGGAGACCCTGTGGAGCCAGAAGAGTGAAGCTAAGCAGTATGGCACTGTAAGAGCTCTGAAAAGTAAACTGTCATTGAAACCGCAGCTTAAAAGAAGAGGCCAGTATCTACACACTAAAGCTAAACAGGGGAACTTCCTGCTGAAAGAGAGTCCTATGCTTAGTGTTTTCAAAGAGCCCTCCATGTGACTGGATACTGAGACACGGGATCCTTCCAAGGCACTAGCAAAAGGGTGTCCAGGCAAAATCTTGCCTTTCTCTGCATACTCTTCTGACAGTGAGCCTCCTAGAGTCTTCTGCAATCTGGACAGGTTGAGAATTGCCTAAATCATTAAGTCCTGATTCCTTTCTGCTAAACAGTTTCTTCTTCAGTTTTTCTTTTACTCACATTGTAAAAAGAAGCAAGAGGAAATCAGGCCAAACCTTCAACACTTTGCTCAGAAAACTCACACGCCCCGTAATCCCAGCTACTCAGGAGGCTAAGGCACGAGAATTGATTGAATCCAGGAGGCAGATGTTGCAGTGAGCCGAGATTGTGCCACTGCACTCCAGCCTGGGCAACAGAGCCAGACTTTGACTCCAAAAAATAAAAATAAAAGAAGAAATAAAATCTCATAAGTCAAACAAAATCCAAATTCATTGTTTACAAGTTCTGCTTTCCATGTAACTGTAAGATACAATGCAACTAAACTTCCTGCCACTATATAACACAAATCCCCTTTCCTCCTGTTTCCAATAACATGTTCCTCACTTCCTTTCAAGTCCTCACCAACAATGTTTTTAATGTCTATATTTCTACCAAAAGTTTGTTTATGATCTAGGTATTAAGTCCATGGTAGGTTTTCTCCACTGTGCTCCTCATTTCCTTTTAACTCCCACGGGCAGTCTTTAACTTCCAAATTTCTACTAAGAGTCTGTTCAAGGCAATCTAGCCTTTTTATAAAGCATGCTCCTCAAAACTCTTCTAGTCTCTAAGCACTACCCTACTCCAAAGCCACTTTCACATTTTTAGGTATTGGTTACAGCAGCACCCCATACTTCCCGATACCAAATTCTCTGTAAGTTTCCTGAAGTTACCTTAACAAATTACCACAAACTGCATGGCTTATTTTATCACAGTTTTAGAAGCCAAAAGTTTGAAATCAGTTTTACTAAGCTAAAATCAAGGTACTGGCCTTCCTTCTGGAGGCTGCCTGTTTCTGGACTTGAGGCCCTCCTCCATCTTCAGTGTACTTGATTCTCTATCCTTTGCTTCCATTGTCTCATTTCTTTTTTCTGCTTTTGACCTTGCCACATGTTTTGTAAGAACCCTTTTGATTAAAATGAGCCCACACAGATAATCCAGGATTAATTACCCATCATCTCAAGGTACTTAATAATACCTACAAAAACTCTTTTCATCATGTAAGGTAACATATGCACAAGTTCTCAGAATTAGGTCATGGACATCTTGCAGGGACCATTTTTTCCATCTACCACAGCAGTAGAAGGTCGAAAAATCACTATCAACTATCTTGACACAATTAACTCAAACATGACATTTATAGAACATTACAGCCAACATTCTGTACATGGAACATTCATCAAGTGAATATGCTGGCCTATAAAATAAGTTCAACTTTCAAAATTTAAGGTTTACATAGTACGTTCTCTGACTAAATGAAATCAGGTATTAGAAAAATAAAATACCTAGAAGTCACAAATATTTTGAAATTAAACACACACTTCCAAATAATTCACAGGTCAAAGAATACAAGGAACATTATAAATCATGTTGAACTGATGAAAAACAAAGATATGACAGAACCCATGACAAAAACCACATGATTATCTCAAAAGATGCAGAAAAGGCCTTTGACAAAATTCAACACTTCATGCTAAAAACTCTCAATAAACTAGGTATTGATGGAACGTATCTCAAAATAATAAGAGCTATTTATGACAAACCCACAGCCAATATCATACTGAATGGGCAAAAACTGGAAGCATTCCCTTTGAAAACTGGCACAAGAGAAGGATGCCCTCTCTCTCACTACTATTCAACATAGTATTGGAAGTTCTGGCCAGGGCAATCAGGCAAGAGAAAGAAATATGGGGTATTCAAATAAGAAGAGAGGAAATCAAATTATTTTTCTTTGTAGATAACATGACTGTATATTTAGAAAACCCCATCATCTCAGCCCCAAATCTCCTTAAGCTGATAAGCAACTTAAGCAAAGTCTCAGGATACAAAATCAATGTGCGAAAATCACAAGCATTCCTATACACCAATAACAGACAGAACCAAATCATGAGTGAACTCCCATTCACAATTACTACAAAGAGAATACCTAGGAATCCAACTTACAAGGGATGTGAAGGGCCTCTTCAAGGAGAACTACAAACCACTGCTCAAGGAAGTAAGAGAGGACACAAATAAATGGAAAAACATTCCATGCTAATGGATAGGAAGAATCAATACTATGAAAATGGCCATACCGCCCAAAGTAATTTATAGATTCAATGCTATCCCCATCAAGCTACTATTGACTTTCTTCACAGAACTGGAAAAAAATACTTAAAATTTCATATGGAACCAAAAAAGAGCCCACATAGCCAAGACAATCCTAAGCAAATAGAACAAAGCTGGAGGCATCACGCTACCTGACTTCAAACTATACTACAAGGCTACAGTAACCAAAACAGCATGGTACTGGTACCAAAACAGATATATAGACCAATGGAACAGAACAGAGGCCTCAGAAATAACACCACCTATCTACAACCATCTGACCTTTGACAAACCTGACAAAAACAAGCAATGGGGAAAGGATTCCCTATTTAATAAATGGTGTTGGGAAACCTGGCTAGCCATATGCAGAAAACTGAAACTGGACCCCTTCCTTACACCTTATACAAAAATTAACTCAAGATGGATTAAAGACTTAATCGTAAGACCTAAAACCATAAAAGCCCTAGAAGAAAACCTAGGTGTTAGGAACAGTTTCTCTTCAAAGGGTTTGACCCCCCTTGTTCTTTGTTCTATTTTATAAGTAATCTTTCCTGCCTTTAACATGCCCAGGCATGCCTCCATCCACCAAGATTGTAGCCGACCCACACTGCCTTAAAGTTAATAGGTACAAACAATAAACTTCCTGGTTCTCTATCCTATTCTAAATGCTAAATCTAGTCAATCAGGATCAGTTTAGATTGTGAGCTCTGACCCCAATTAACGGGGGAGGTGGGGGGGAGGCAGGGAGGACACAGAAACGGTAACAACATTAGGAATAAAAACCCTTGCTTTCCGGCCGGGCGCGGTGGCTCAAGCCTGTAATCCCAGCACTTTGGGAGGCCGAGATGGGCGGATCACGAGGTCAGGAGATCGAGACCATCCTGGCTAACACAATGAAACCCCGTCTCCACTAAAAATACAAAAAAATTAGCCGGGCGTGGTGGCGGTGCCTAGTCCCAGCTACTCGGGAGGCTGAGGCAGGAGAATGGCGGGAACCCGGGAGGCGGAGCTTGCAGTGAGCCGAGATCGCGCCACTGCACTCCAGCCTGGGCGACAGAGCGAGACTCCGCCTCAAAAAAAAAAAAAAAACCCTTGCTTTCCTTTGTTTGGTGTGCTCTTCTGATTGTGACTGACACAGGCAGCACCCTTCTCAGAAGTAAATCTGCCTTGCTGAGAAGTCTTTTGAGTGTTCGTTTTCTTTGCGACTCCCAGCTCATTTCTAACAATTTGGGGGCCCGGCCCAGGATCCCATTCTCCTCCAGGGAAGGGTCTCTGGTCATCTTCTGGGAGGGGACGCATCCCACTGACTCAGTGCAGTGGCCTCAAAGGCTGGAGATAGAGACCCACCTGCTGTGACGAATAACCTGGAATCTCAGCAATGCGAGAAGAGAAGGCCTACAAATACCATGGCGACCAGGTAACTCTGTGCACAGACCAAGGTAAGAAAAGCCACTGGGGCAGTGAAGTGCTTCCTTGATGGTCTGGGTATCTTGGAGGTTGAAAGTGCGTGAATGGTAACAAGCACTACTGCTGTGCGGAGTGAGTGAGTCCAATCTACCGTTCCGTGGTCAACTCATATGGCTTATGGTGGCCCTTCAGAGGTCCCATAAGGGGTTTATACTGATCCACCAATGTTAAGAGGGACCTAAATTTCCTCTGGGGAAGTGGCCAGAGAAGATGAAGCAAAAGGAGAAGAGTGCAAGAAACCTCCAGTGGTGGGAGTCCGTGGAGGCTCCAGGAAAGGAAAGGCAAGAAATCTCCAGTAGGGGGCACTGAGCCTCACACAAACCTCCAATAGTCGGGAAGGCAAGAAATTTCCAACAGGGAAAATTAAGCCTTACCACAAAACCCCCAAGATGGGAAATACCCCAAATAAGGTAGGGCATAAAAAGGATAATGCTAGCAGGAATAACATTCCCCGATTGCTCCCTAGGGCTTATGTTAAAATATTGGAAAGATAATGAAAGGACTAAACACAAGAAAAAGCAACAGATGACAAAATATTTTTGTTACATCTAGACTCAGGAACCAATCCTCGAACCCTCCGTTTTCTGGCCAAAGTTTGGGTCATATGAGGATTGGCTCTGTCAGTTTTCAATAGGACACATTAATTGTAAGAGCCCTACCTCCCAAGAGGAAATAGGTTATGCCATATGTTGGTGGCAAGGACCTGTACACTCCTTTATCCCTGAAAGACTGGAGGGAACAAGTCAAAAACTAACCTTCGGTGGAAAGTTGGTTGTAATCACACCTCATCAAGTTAGAACCATCTTAAAAGGCAGGAAGGTGGCTTACCAACTTACTTAAAATATGAAGCTATCCTGTTAGAAAGAGATTATTTAACACTATCCAGTGATAATTCACTTAACCCAGCAGATTTCTTGACTGGAGATTCAAATCTAAAGAGACATGAACATGAGTGTTTAGATTTAATTAATTACCATACAAAAGTTAGGCCTAATTTAAGAGAGACCCCTTTCAAAACAGGGCAGCACTTATTTATAGATGGCTCTTCCCAAGTAATTGAAGGAAAAAGATATAATGGGTACTCAGTAGTCAATCGTTGGGAAAGCCCTTGAAGAAGTAGAGTCAGGAAGACTGCCCAATAATGGTCTGCCCAAACATGTGAATTGTTTGCATTATATCAAGCCTAAAGCACTTGCAGAACCAAGAAGGGACTACTTATACTGATTCCAACTACACTTTCGGGGTAGCTCACACTTTTGGAAAAATTTGGACCAAACAAGGCCTTATTAATAGCAAAGGTCAAAACCTAGTTCACAAAGAGTTAATCACCCATGTATTGAATAATCTCCAGGGCCAGGCGCGGTGGCTCATGCCTGTAATCCCAGTACTTTGGGAGGCCGAAGTGGGTGGATCACCTGAGATCGGGAGTTCGAGACCAGCCTGACCAACATAAACAAACCCTGTCTCTACTAAAAATACAAAAAAATCAGACGGGCACGGTGGCACATGCCTGTAATCCCAGCTACTCGGGAGACTGAGGCAGGAGAATTGCTTGAACCCGGGAGGCAGATATTGCTGTGAGCCAAGATCACGCCATTGCACTCCAGCCTGGGCAACAAGAGTGAAACCCTGTCTCAAGATAAATAAATAGATAAATAAATAAATAATCTCCAGTTGACAGAATAAATAGCCATTGTCCATGTCCCAGGACACCAGAAAAGCCTTTCTTTTGAAAGTCGGGGAAATAACCTTGCAGATCAAATAGCCAAACAAGTGGCTGTTTCCTCTGAGAGGCCTGTTTTTCACTTAACTCCTTGCCTTCCTCCCCCTACCGCAGTCCCCATTTTCTCTTCTACTGAAAAAGAAGGTGCATGGGTGGTTCAGTGGTAGAATTCTCGCCTGCCACGCGGGAGGCCTGGGTTCGTTTCCCGGCCCATGCAGCACGCCCTCCCACTGGCCGGGCGCGGTGGCTCAAGCCTGTAATCCCAGCACTTTGGGAGGCCGAGACGGGCGGATCACGAGTTCAGGAGATCGAGACCATCCTGGCGAACACGGTGAAACCCCGTCTCTACTAAAAAAATACAAAAAACTAGCCGGGCGAGGTGGCGGGCGCCTGTAGTCCCAGCTACACAGGAGGCTGAGGCAGGAGAATGGCGTAAACCCAGGAGGCGGAGCTTGCAGTGAGCTGAGATCCGGCCACTGCGCTCCAGCCCCGGCGACAGAGCGAGACTCCGTCTCAAAAAAAAAAAAAAACAAAAAAAAAAAAAAAAAAAAAAAACTGAAAAATTAATAAAAACAGGGGCTAAAGAAAATTGAGAAGGGAAATGGGTATTAACAGACCAAAGAGAAATGTTATCCAAACCCCTCATGAGGGAGGTCTTGTCTCAGCTGCATCAAGGAGCCCACTGGGGACCCCAAGCTATGTGTGATGCAGTTCTCAGAGTTTATGGGTGTATAGGAGTTTATACCCTAGCCAAACAAGTTACAGATAGTTGCTTAATATGTAAGAATACTAATAAGCAAACGCTAAAAAAAAATCACCCCTTGGGGGAAGACGTCCAGGACTAAGACCATTCCATAGTATCCACACTGATTATACAGAAATGCCTCAATTGGTTGCCTAAAATACCTATTAGTAATAGTAGATCACCTCACTCGCTGGGTAGAAGCTATTCCCTTTTCAAACACAACTGCTAATAATCTAGTTAAGGCATTAATTGAAAATATTGTACCCAGGTTTGAAATAATAAAAAACATTGATTCAGATAATGGAATTCACTTTACTGCAAATATTGTTAAAGGGCTTACTCAAACTCTAGGAATAAATTGTGAATAACATATTCCATGGCATCCACCTTCATCAAGGAAGGTAGAAAAAAATGAACCAAACTTTAAAGAATCATTTAAATTGATTTTGAAAACTTGATTGCCTTGGACCACCTGTCTCCCCATTGCCTTGCTCGGAATTCGAACTGCCCCTCAAAAAGACATTATATATTTGGTTTATGTTCTACTTTGTCTTCTCTTAGGACCCAGGGTCTCTTAGCACAAACACCACCTCTTGAGCTCCCAGTGCATCCATGTCGATCTGGAGATTATGTCCTCATCAAAAGCCGGAAAGAAGAAAAACTCGAACCAACCTGGGAGGGACCTTATCTAGTGCTCCTAGCCACTGAGACAGCAGTCTGGACCTAAGTTAGGGTAGACCCACCACACTCAGGTGAAAAAGGCATCACCCCCTTTGGAGTCATGGGTCATCACTCCCGGGCCAACACCTTCCAAACTAATATTCAGAAAAGCTTAACCTGTCTAACTTGCTTCCTCTTTCTTCCGTTAGCTACCCAGGAACATTTTATTATCAAAGTAACCCGATCATCATTTCCTCAAACAATTACATTTGATGCTTGTCTTGTTATGCCCTGTGGGAACCTACAAACCCAAAGGTAACTAGCCTCTTTAGGGAAGTCCCTTTGCCCTGGTCCTCTAGAACACACAGAACCCACCCCTAACTCTCACCGTTGTGACCATCTAGCATGGTACTTGAAATCTTGTAGCTCTTGGGAACATTTTTATTGGACCACTCAGTACCAAGGCTGGACTTTCACGGAAGGTCCCTGTGCCGCCCTAAAGCCTTATCTCCACATCGCTAAATGAACCACCCCCTCTAATCGTCAATCCTACCAATGTAACCCAGTCCTAATCTCCACTACTGCTTCTACTTCCATTGACCCTAAGCCCACCTTAGGCTGTCTCTACGGTTTAGGAGCAAATGTTGCTGGAAGGGACCCTATAGCCTCCTTGAAATACATTTTGTCCACCATTCTCCACCTCCTCCCACTTCACCTTCCCTAAATCCACCAAATCAAATAGTGGGTGCCACTCCTCACCCCCTTCCCAATGACAAAACTAAAGTAGCTATTTTAAAAGTAAAAGATTTAGAACAGACTTTAGCAATTGAGACTCGATACCAAGAAGCAAATGCCTGCATGGAATGAACTGAATATTCTGTTAACACTCTAAACAAAAGCAGTTGTTACACTTGTGCACATGGTAGGCCAGAGGCCCAGGTTGTCCCCTTTCTACTCGCATGGCCTTCAAATCAACCGGGCATGGACTGTATGGTAGCTCTCTTCTAGCACCCCACAGCCTGGGGTAATAAGTCATGCCAAGCTCTTTCTCTGTTATTCCCCGAAGTCCAGCACCCTGTAGGTCAGTCCCTGAGGGCCACCCAGCTTCCATCTTCTGATGCCAATTTTACTTTGTGTCTCTCATGACAGGGAGAAAATTGAGCCTTCCTTGGAGACCTAAAGGGATGCAGTGAGCTTAAGCCTTTCCAAGAGCTTACCAATCAGTCTGCCCTTACTCATCCTTGAGTGGATGTATGGTGGTACTGTGGTGGACCCTTACTGGACACTGCCAAACAACTGGAGCAGTACTTGCACTCTAATTCAATTGGCCATCCCTTTCACCCTGGCATTCCATCAACCAGAAAAAGGAAAAACAACACCATAAAACAAGAAAGGCCCCTCATGGATCTTTTGATTCTCACGTTTATACAGATACCATTGGAGTCCCACAAGGGGTACCAGATAAATTAAAACATGAAACTAAACAGCTGCAAGGTTTGAATCCTTGTTCTGGTGGGTAACTGTTAATAAAAACGTGGATTTGATAAATTATATCTACTATAACCAACAACAATTTGTCAGTTATACTAAGGATGCCATTAAAGGAATTAGCTAAGCAATTAGGGCCTACTAGCCAAATGGCCTGTGAAAATAGGATGGCACTAGATATGATACTAGCAGAAAAAGATGGAGTCTGTATCATGATAGGAACCCAATGTTGTACCTTCATCCCTAACAATACAGCCCCTGATAGAACAATCACTAAACCTCTACAAGGTCTCACCTCCTTATCTAATGAGTTAAACCAGGAATTCTGGGGTAAATGACCCTTTACAGGATGATTAGAAAGGTGGTTTGGTAAATGGAAAGGACTCACGGCTTCTATTTTTACTTCCCTCGCAATTATAGTTAGGGTACTCATTCCCACTGGCTGCTCTATCATACCTTCTATTCATGGATTAGTTCAATAAAACAATAACTTATAAAAACAGCCCCTACTGGCTGGGCACGGTGGCTCAAGCCTGTAATCCCAGCACTTTGGGAGGCCGAGGCGGGTGGATCACAAGGTCAGGAGTTTGAGAACTGCCTGGCCAAGATGTTGAAACCCTGTCTCTACTGAAAATACAAAAATTAGCAGGGCATGGTGGTGCGTGCCTGTAATCCCAGCTACTGGGGAGGCTGAGGCAGGAGAATGGCTTGAACCCAAGAGGTGGAGGTTGCAGTAAACTGAGATCATGCCACTGCACTACAGCCTGGGAGATAGAGCAAGGCTCCATCTCAAAAAACAAAACAGACCCTACTAAAACTTCATTTCTTTTCCACCCTATTCTGACAAGCTTTTACTTCTAGACAATCAAAAAGAACAGCAAAGTCAAGACATGTTAAATAAGTTTGAAGAAGAAAATGTATAAATTCTCAGAGGGGGAAAATTATTAGGAACAGTTTCTCTTCAAAGGGTTTCACCTTCCTTGTCCTTCATTCTATTTTGTAAGTAATCTTTCCTGCCTTTAACACGCCCAGGCATGCCTCCATTTACCATGGTTGTAGCTGACCCACACCACCTTACTTGAAGTTGTTAGGGACAAACAATAAACTTCCTGGTTCTTTGTCCTATTCTAAATGCTAAATCTAGTCAATTGGGATCAGTTTGGATTGTACAATCCGACCCCAATTAATGGCGGGAGGACACAGAAACAGGAATGGCATTAGGAATAAAAACCCCTGCTTTCCTTTGTTCAGTGTGCTCTTGCGATCATCACTGATGCAGATAGCACCTTTCTGTGGAAGTAAATTTACCTTGCTGAGAAATCTTTTGTTTGAGTGCTCATTTTCTTTGCGACTCCGAGCTCTTGTTTTTAACATAGGCAATAACATTCAGGACATAGGCATGGGCAGAGATTTCATGACTAAAACACCCAACGCAACAGCAACAAAAGCCAAACTTGACAAATGGGATCTAATTAAACTAAAGAGATTCTGCACAGCAAAGGAAACTATCATCAGAGTGAACAGGCAACCTACAGAACGGGAGAAAATTTCTGCAATCTATCCATCTGACAAAGAGCTAATATTCACAATCTATAAAGAACTTAAATTTACAAGAAAAAAACAACCCCATCAAAAAGTGGGTGAAGGATATGAACAGACACTTCTCAAAAGAAGACATTCATGTAGCCAACAAACATATGAAAAATAGCTCATCACTGGTCATTACAGAAATGCAAATCAAAACCACAGTAAGATACTATCTCATGCCAGTTAGAATGGCGATCATTAAAAAGTTGGGAAACATATGCTGGACAGGATGTGGAGAAATAGGAATGCTTTTTATACTGTTGGTGAAAGTGTAAATTAGTTCAACCATTGTGGAAGACAGTGTGGTGATTCCTTAAGGATTTACAGAACCAGAACTACCATATGATCCAGCAATCCCATTACTGGGTATATACCCAAAGTATTATAAATCATTCTAATATAAAGACACATGCACATGTACATTTATTGCAGCACTATTTACAATAGCAAAGACTAGGAATCAACCCAAATGCCCATCAATGATAGACTGGATAAAGACAAAGTGGCATGTATATAATTTGGACTACTATGCAGTCAAAAAAAAAAAGGAATTCATGTACTTTGCAGTGACATGAAGCTGAAAACCATCATTCTCAGCAAACTAACACAAGAACAGAAAACTAAACACATGTTCTCACTCATAAGTAGGAGATGAACAATGAGAACATGTGGAAACAGGGAGGGGAACATCACACACCAGGGGCTGTTGGGCGGTGGGGGGCTAGGGGAGGGATAACATTAGGAGAAATACCTAATGTAGATGACAGGTGCAACAAACCACCATGGCATGTGTATACCTATGTAATGCAACTGCACATTTTGCACATGTACCCCAGAACTTAAACTATAATTAAAAATAAGTAATTTCAACTTCGCTGTACATATTTGACACTTTTCATGATAAAATGGGGGTGGGGGAAGACAATCTTGGCAATCACCAATCCTCTTTCTGCTCCCTTTACTACAGAAATACAAGTGGCATTTACTACCTAAGGGTGTCTTCTCCAGAGACAGATTCATGGGAACACTCTAAGTAAAAACTTACTTACCTTTACACCTTCTGTCCTAGCTTGGAAATATATTCATTTCTTATAATCAAACCGCTTATATGAGTCAACTAAATTACTAAAATTCCTGTGTGTTTATACAAACCTTACAGGCTCCATTACTGGTTAACATGTTTGGTTTCAAACAATTCCTTTGAAATAATAATACTGTTTTAATACGTCTTTGAAGTTTTGCTATTTTTGCCTAGAAGAAAAAAAGAAAAGAAATAAATACTAAGCCAGAGTGCTATATATCATATAGAGATGGAGGGTCAATTATTTGCCAAAGTAGTTGTGTAAGACTTACGCATCTATCCAAATGAGAAATTCTAATATATGCAAAAGCTTGAAATAACATTTTATGCTATATATATATATATATATATATATATATTTTTTTTTTTTTTTTTTTTTTTTTTGAGACAGAGTTTTGCTCTTGTTGCTCAGGCTGGAATGCAATGGTGTGATCTCGACTCACTGCAACTTCCGCCTCCCAGGTTCAAGCCATTCTCCTGCCTCCGCCTCCCAAGTAGCTGGGATTACAGGCATGTGCCATCACACCTGGCTAATTTTGTATTTTTAGTAGAGACAGGGTTTCTCCATGTTGGTCAGGCTGGTTTTGAACTCCCGACCTCAGGTGATCCACCTACCTCTGCCTCCAACGGTGCTGGGATTACAGGCATGAGCCGCCATGCCCAGCCTATGCTTCTATAATATTAAAGTTAAAGAAGACAAAAATCTCAAACTTCGGCCAGGCGCAATGGCTCACGCCTGTAATCCCAGCACTTTCGGAGGCCAAGGTGGGCGGATCACTTGAGGTCAGGAGTTTGAAACCAGCCCAACCAACATGGAGAAACCCCATCTCTACTAAAAATACAAAAAATTAGCTGGATGTAGTGGCAGGGGCCTGTAATCCCAGCTACTCGGGAGGCTGAGGCAGGACACCCGCTTGAACCTGGGAGGTGGAGGTTGCAGTGAGCCAAGATCACGCCACTGCACTCCAGCCCTGGCGACAGAGTGAGACTCTGTTTTTTTTTTTTTTTTTTTTTTAAAAAAAAAGGCCAAGGGCAGTAGCTCATGTCTGGAATCCCAGCACTCTGGGAGGCCAAGGCAGGTAGATCACGAGGTCAGGAGATTGAGACCATCATGGCTAACACAGTGAAACCCGTCTCTACTAAAAATACAAAAAAATTAGCCAGGCGTGGTGGCGGGCGCCTGTAGTCCCAGCTACTGGGACTTGCAGTCCAGAGCTTGCAGTGAGCTGAGATCGCACCACTGCACTCCAGCCTGGGAGACTGAGCAAGACTCCATCTCAAACAAACAAAACAAAACTTCTAACTGGTCTACAATAAAATTAATGTGGGTAAAAACATCAGTCAGCAAGTAATCCTAGAAGAGGAAAACAAAAAGTAAAAAAAAGCTTGAAACAGGTTATATGAGTTCTAATAGAGGATATATTTAGATTTAAAAGAAAGTGCCTATGTAATTTTTTTGTTTTGTTTTTTGAGATGGAGTCTTGCTGTCAACAGACTGGAGTGCAGTGGTGCAATCTCAGGTCACTGCAACGTCTGCCTCCCTGGTTCAAGCAATTCTCCTGCCTCAGCCTCCCAAGTAGCTGGGACTACAGGCACATGCCACCATGCCCAACTAATTTTTGTATTTTTAGTAGAGACTGGGTTTCACCATGTTGTCCAGGATGGTCTCGATCTCTTGACCTTGTGATCCACCCGCCTTGGCCTCCCAAAGTGCTGGCATTACAGGCATGAGCCACTGCGCCCGGCCAAAATTGCCTAAGTATTAAGCCTGTCAATTGACACAGAATGCCTAACAGTTCTATGAATATTTCTCAAAAGCCAATATTGCTAAGCTATAATAAATTACATTGTCTATGATATGTTCTTACATTAGGCTAATGGCCAGGAATCAGGTATGTCTTCCCTTACTGTTTTCCTTTACGAATATGAAAAATACCACCAAATTCTTCCTTTTAAAAGGACTCAAATGGGCCAGGTGTGGTGACTCACACCTGTAGTCCCAGCACTCTGCGGGGCTGAGGCTAGAGAATCACTTGAGCTCAGGAGTTTGAGGGCAGCCTGGGCAACTGGTAAAACCTCATCTCTACAAAAAAATCCCCAAAATTAGCAGGGCATGGTGCTGTGCGCCTGTAGTCCCAGCTACTCTGGAGACTGAGGTGGGAGGACTGCTTGAGCTCAGGAGGCAGAGGCTGCAGTGAGCCACCGTACTGCAGCCTGAGCAACAGAGCAAGAACACCCCCCACTCCCCTAAAAAGGACTAAAATGAAATCAAAACTTACCAAGAGTTTATCAGCTATTCCTTCATGTTTATTTCTGCACTCTGTCTTCCCAATGCGTTGGTTCAATTCTTTCAGTTTCTTATCAAATAGTTCGTAATTTATACTATAGATCTCCAGTTGAATCAAATGTCTGACCTAGATTTTTAAAATAAAAACCAAAACACCCCACGTTTCAAATTTAGAAGCAATTTTACTTTCTACTTAAAAAAAAAAAGCCATGCTCTTTTCCAGATTTACTATAACCAATTATAGTTTATTTATTTATATTTGTATGTTTATATAACTATACCATTAAGTTTTATAAAACTTGAATATTAAACTCAGAACACACCCAATATTTAAGTATACTGGACATGTTAGAAATTAAATTTATTCTCATAATGCTAACTTTAGTTTCCTAGAGTTCCACTTGAATTCCATATTATACATTATAGAAACAATTAAAAGACTATATACCATTTATATTTTTTAATGTCTATAACTCCTAGTTAGTATTCCATATAAAGGAACTCTACTTATCTGAAAACCAGAGCCTGATGAAAATGGTTGGTCTGTAGTAGATATAGAACAAATTACACAAGTGTGAGACTGGACATTACCACTAATGAGCTACCTTTAGTCAGTCGCATTATTTTTGAGCTTCATTTTCCTTCTTGACAAATGAGTAGATAATATAACAAATGTTGAACAAGCGATACTCAAAGGATTTTTATAGGAACATAAAGTAATACGCAAAAGAGTACCATAAAATAAAAAACACTGAATTGATATGAAAGAAATAAATATGCAAGATAATCACCACTACTTCCATAACTTTTTAGGGCGTGGCTTTCTTACTGTTAAAATTTAAATATCAATCGGCTGGTTAGCTCAGCTAGTTAGAGCATGGTGCTAAAACTGAAAGAAGGGTACAATAGCTCATGCCTGTAATCCCAACACTCTGGGAGGCCGAGGTGGGCAGATCACGAGGTCAGGAGTTGAAGACCAGCCTGACCAACAGGGTGAAACCCCGACTCTACTAAAAATACAAAAATTAGCCAGGCATGGTGGCAGGCGACTATAGTCCTAGCTACTCAGGAGGCTGAGACAGGAGAACTGCTTGAACCCAGGAGGTGGAGGTTTCAGTGAGCCGAGATCACACCACTGTACTCCAGCCTGGGTGACTGAGCGAGACTCCATCTCAGAAAAAAAAAAAAAAAAAAAAAGTAGCGGGGAAGCCAAGGACAATTATGTAGTTACCAATGTTATCTGGCATCATGCATGCCGTTCTAACAAATCGTAGTAGTTATAATATGAAAAATTAACAAACTTCATTATCTTTTTTTTTTGAAAACAGACTGGCCCATTTTCAGGGAGAATAATTTCAATGCCACTGATAGGAGCAGCTCTGCTGAGCCATACATTGAAAATAACTTCAATGCCACTGATATGAGCAGCTCTGCTGAACCATACATTCAGAAACATTCACTGTAGTTTTTTACTCAGTGTGTATCCTTCTGGTAAGCAATTTTCATCACAGTGTATGTAGTCTTTGTTAATATGACCTGCTATGCTACATTTAACGTATTTAAAATATTTACATATTTTTTCCTCCAGTATCTTGCTTCATGATGCTCAAAACAGAACACATAGTTCCCATGTTAAACTCTTATATTGATATCACCTGGATGATTATATTCTTTAATTTTGATCATTCCCAAGGCTCTTCCTTCCTGTTTCCAAGCGTTCTCACTCTTCAACATTGTCTACTTGATCTCTTCTCTAATGCTTGCTTCACTAACATTTCTTCCATGGTTTCTCTACATTATTAGACATGATTGTCACTTTACTTTCATAACTTTTAAACAGGTGAGCAAATGAATGTGCTCAAAATGTATTATGTTTAAAAAAAGGCTTAGAAATACATACTATTATTATTATTTTTTTTTTTTTTTGAGACAGAGTCTTACTCTGTCGCTCAGGCTGCATTGCAGTGGCGTGATCCCAGCTCACTGCAACCTCCACCCACCAGGTTCAAGTGATTCTCCTGCCTCAGCCTCCCTAGTAGCTGAGACTACAGGCATGCTCCACCATACCCAGCTAATTTTTGTATTTAGCTGAGACAGAGTTTCACCATTGTTGGCCAGGTTGGTCTTGAACTCCTGACCTCAAGTGATCCACCCGCCTTGGCCTCCCAAAGTGCTAGGATTACAGGCATGAGCCACCATGTCCGGCCAATACTATTATTTTTACCGATGACCATTACCTATTATTCGTGTGGTGTTTTATGATCACATGTTTGTTAGTTCACTGGCTGGGTTCAATATGTGAAGCTCATACCCACATGAATCTTGGAGAAACAGATCTAAATGTTTTGAACGTGGAGACACTGTTTTGTACAGTGTTTCTCTAACAGTATTCCTCATCCTTGGTGAGGAACAATCACAGGGGATGGTTGTTAAAATCAAATTCCTAGGCCCCATCCTGGATCCACCAAACACAATCTTTTGGAAAGGAGCCTGGAAAGGTGTATACTAAATAGTTACTACAAATTGTTTTTATCAGGTACGTTTGAGAAAGCAGTAGCCTAAAACAACAGTCTTCAACTATGAGCTCAAGAAACCACAATTTAAACAAGTACTCCCTGGTGGTTCAGATTGGGACAGGTCCTTAAATTTGATCATTTTAGACTAAGTACCCACCATGGGGTAACTCCTGTCAGTTAGACTACACATTTGTTCTAATTTAATGGTAATGTTCCTTATACAAAAGGAAGACACAATAACCTCCATCAAATACCTCATAAATGTTTTTACCAATGGTAATGTGCCCATCAACAGGGAATCAGATTGAAGTCTTGGCTTCAAAGTGGAGATGGCAGCCAAACTGGCCTGAAGTTTGGAGAAAGTATAAACTTATCTCCAATCTGTGCCAACTTTCTGAGATAGTGGGTAGAGTGAATAACTTAAGACTGTAAAGGAAAAACCCTTCCTCTTCAGTAATTTAACTGGAATTAACCAGGCCATGCTCCTTATGAAACCTCAAAAGGCTAAGAAACAATCACTGTAGGACTCTTTCAGTAGGGGAGAACAATGTCAGAATGATGGGGAGGGCTATCTCATTGAGATTCAAACAAAGTAAACATATAGATATGGTTTAGAGAGATAACTGTTTGGACAGGAATAAGAAGTGAGGAAAAGCTAGCTATTTAGAGATGGTTATGTACACATCAGAACTTACTTCTGGCTGGGTGCGGTGGCTCACACCTGTAATCCCAGCACTTTGGGAGGCCGAGGCGGGCAGATCACTTGAGATCAGCAGTTCAAGACCAGCCTGGCCAACATGGCAAAACCTGTCTCTACTAAAAATACACACAAAAAATTAGCTGGGCGTGCTAGTGCACACCTTAGTCCCAACTACTCAGGAGGGGGAGGTAGCACTGAGCCAAGACTGTGCCACTGCACTCCAGTCTGGGTGACAAAGTGAGACTCTGCCAACAAATGAACAAACACAAACTTACTTCTCACTTCAGCTACTAATTACTGGAAACAAGACACAGCTGGAATCCCCAACCTTCTTCTTGAATAACATGGTCCTTAGGGCTAGGATCTATGCTTACCATACTTCTACCCTTTCCCTGCCAACAACAGAACACTTACATATTTTTTATTGTGTCTCCTTTGGTCTTCTTTGAAGAAAACCAAAAGGTAGACCGGGAAAAACTGCCGACTCACCCTTTAAGCTGGTTCTGCATAAGTCTTTCTCTTTATTTTCCCTTATTATTAGGTGAAGAATACACATTCATAGCATATGTAACTATGTAATTGTAATGGTCTGTTTTCAAAAGTAGTGTTTCTGTTTCTGAAACAGTTGCAGGGCAGTTTGGATGGGGACATTTTGGTCCATTACAGCTGGGAGACATTAGTCTACCACATAATGATTTATAGTGGTGGCATTCTAGTGGTAGTGAAATAGGAAAACATGGTCATCAGAACCCGTCCTGAGTATAGCCATTCTACTAGAACTGAAACACGCTACACTTCAGCTAAAAATTGATCAGACACATATTGAGACTGTAGTACAATGAGGTAAAATGAGGCCACAATGAAAGCAAGAAGTGTATTTAATGATGCTATAAAGCAAAATGTCAGATAATGCACCATATCCGTTTAAGTTTGGAAAATAGGGCAAGGAAACCTGAATGCAGAGGGACTTTGCAATGGACTTTCAGGTTGAGTCTTCTGGGTTGTGGTGAGATCTACAAACGGATATAGCTGCAGATCTAAGAAACCCATGACTAGTACAAAAGACACTGGATTGTTTAACAAAGCTGAAGGTCATGCAGTGTCTGACTTACAGACAAATCTGAGTGTAATATTGACTGAAAGCCCATTCTCTTTTTGCAACAGGACTCTACCTACACATGATCCCTAGGTTATTCTGCATGAGAACATTTTCAAGAAACCAGAGCTGTTTGGTGATGTAAATAATTCTCTCTCCCCAGTCTGTCTGATAACTTGGCTTTCACACACCAGCTGTGCATCAAGTCAAAGTTGTCTGTGTTATGTCATTGTGGAGACCAGATAATTAACTTTTACCATGTTTTACTAATCAAAAGTAAAAGTTTTATTTAAGCCCCAATATTTTACCTGTTCCAGGAATGCTGTTTGCCTTTCCAAACTTACACAAATATTTTCATTAATGTGCTCTGAAGTTTTCATGCGTTTAACATTTTCTTTGTTTTCTGAAAACATCCTCTTCTTTTGATAATGGCCTTGAGGAGATGGAAAAATTAGAAAGATATTTTAAAGAAAAAAACAAGTTCATCGTGGTGGCTCATGTCTGTAATCCCAGCACTCTGGGAGGCTAAGGAGGGATGATGGCTTAAGGCCAGGACTTCAAAACCAGCCTGGGCAACATAGTGAAAATTCATCTCTACAGAAAATTTAAAATTAGCTGGGTATGGTGGGACATGCCTGTAGTCTCAGCTACTCAGGAGGCTCAGGTGAGAGGATTGCTTGAGCCTGGGAAGTTGAGGTGGCAGTGAGCACCTCGACCACTGCACTCCAGCCTGGGCAACACAGTGAGACCCCGTTTCAAGGAAGAAAAAAAGAGAAGGAAATAGGAATTCTCTAACTTAGAGACCCTCTGAGCAAATGGAAAAACTAAAATGTGACACTGCAGCATTTTTTAGAATGTTCAATTGAATAAAAACATACCCACAAACTAATCTTAAAAAAAAATGAGTTATCTTAGGTAGGGTTCTGGTCTCAGACACACTGTCCCTTCAATCTTACTTAATAATTCAATACAAATATACGAACAAAAACTTAACAAATTATGGCATTTAATTCTCTATTTATAGTGACTTAAGTGGTTCTACGTTATTTTATATAAAGGTACTCTTTTTTCATTTTGAGAAGGAGTCTCGCTCTTGTCGCCCACACTACAGTAAAGTGGCGCGATCTCCGCTCAATGCAACTTCCGCCCCTCCAGGTTCAAGCAATTCTCCTGTCTCAGTCTCCCGAGTAGCTGGGATAATAGGTGCCCCCCACCATGCCTGGCTAATTTTTTTCGTATTTTTAGTAGAGACGGGGTTTCGCCATGTTGGCCAGGTTGGTCTTGAACTCCTGACCTCAGATAATCCACCTGCCTTGTCCTCCCAAAGTGCTGGGATTATAGTTGCTAGGCACAGTGCGTGTTTTTTTTTTTTTTTTAAAGAGACAAGGTCTTGGATCTGTTGCCCAGGCTGGTCTGGAGAGCTTAAGCGATCCTCCTGCCTTGGCCTTCCAAAGTGCTGCAATTACAGGCATGAGCCACCGCACCCAGCCAGTTGTATTATACATATTTTAAATAGATGATACTGTTATTATTTTTAAGTAATTTTAAATTCATCTTGTTAAAAGACCATTCTGTAGTCTAGACAAGAACACAACATTTATAGCATTAAATCAGTTTTTTTCTATTTCATTAACAAAACACCCTACTTCAAATGAAATTCACTTTTGCTATTTTAATGATGTTATAACCCAAGGACTTCATTTTACTATTTGGGGTGCTTCTCTTTCTCTACACACACATATATACACGTGTGAATATATTATCTATCATCTTATACTTAGCATGTGATTTACAGGTCAATTCTACAGAAAGAAATAGGGTTGGCTGGGTGTGGTGGCTCACGCCTGTAATCCCAGCACTTTGACAGGCAAAGGCGGGTGGATCACGAGGTCAGGAGTTCGAGACCAGCATGACCAACATGGTGAAACCCCATCTCTACTAAAAATACCAAAAAAAAAAAAAAAACTTAGCCAGGCGTAGTGGTGCCCACCTGTAATCCCAGCTACTCAGGAGGCTGAGGCAGGAGAATCACTTGAACCTGGGAGGTGGGGGTTGCAGTGAGCCGAGACTGCGCCACTGCACTCCAGCCTGGGCGACAGAGCAAGACTCCATCTCAAAAAAGAAAAAAAAAAAGAAAAAAAAGAAAGAAATAGGGTTACCAACAATTTTTAAAACCCACTCTCTTTAAACTAGCCTCCTTCTTAATCTAATAAAACTTCAAAATAAGAAGAGATGTATACGAAATGAACCAAATAATGGCTATAAACCACTTTTGATATTTTGTACTTAAGGAAAAGTGATTGATTCCTTCTTTGCAATAATTACCCTTTTAATATAGTGGATACCTGTCCCCCACCTCACCAAGAATGCTTCAGAAACAAGATATTGTTGTCATCATTTACCTTTTTCCTGTCTATATTCTACTTGTTCGTATATTTGAGACTTTAAAATACCCCAAGGAAAAGTGACTATTTTAATTTTTCTAAAAGGTGCATAAGTATATACTTACTGTTGTTATTAGTGTCAAGTGATGACTGCCATGTTGAGTCTGCACTTTCACAATTTGAAATACTGGAAGGACAGGTTCTACTACACTCATTGGTTTTCAAAATATCATCAGCACAGTGGTTAGAAGTGACTGAATTCACTAAATTAGGTGTTTTCTCAACAGGCACAAAACCTGAGTCTTCTGAACATAAAATGCTGTCACCTTGCCTTTTACCATGTGATTCTGAATTGGAGTTTGTTTCTAAATGGAAAACCATCTGGTCAGTTTTATCATCCACGGTACTGGTTACTGTAGACTCTGGCATCTGAACACCACCACTCAATACACTGGGTGGACAGCAACTGGACTTCAGACTACAAGCCCCTTCATGCTCAAAAAGGGATCTTGTTACATTTGTCTGACACTCAGAATCATTTTCAGAAGTGTTCAGTGAATCTTTTGCCTCTTCTATGAAGACTTTGCTGGGGGAATCTGTTGTTTTACTTGGCTTTTGGTCCGAACAAACAACTTGTTCCAATTTTGTTTCTGAATGAATGATTTCTTCTACTGGTTTTATGCAATTCTGAGAGAATACGTTACTTTTCTCTGATATTGAATTTTTATTAGAGTCCAATGAGGATGCACCATTTTCAGAAGGGCTACATTTGGTAGTTATGACACTAGGACTGAAACGCTGATTACCACTTGGAACATTACTCCCAATTGCTGCTGTTTTCAGTGCTTCAACATTCCTGGACTTATTCAGCATCTCTACTTGCTTCCGGCAACTTAGGGGCATTGTTTTTTTTGCTTTTAATATCTTCCGTTTAATTCTATCTGGACTTGCCATCTTTCATATCCTGGAATTTAAGACATCATATTTAAGTGCATTCCTCTAGCGAATAAAAGTTATTTACTACTGAAATAAAGTTATTTATTTAGAATATTAAAATAACATTGATACTGTCTCTCCAGATAATCACCTTAATGAAAATTATATCCATTTTCATGTCACTGAAAACAGAAATCATTTCTATTGTTTCTATAAATCAAAACTATATAAATTCAAAATCTGTATTCCTAGTAAGCCTCTACTTGATAGTTTTATCTAGCCACTTCTTGTTATATCACCTCAGTGCCATAACCATTCACTATTTACTCATCAAGGTAAGTCAGAGTTTAAATAATCTAAAGATTAAATTGTACTAATTCATAAAAACAAAAAAAAAAGTTTTGTATAAAACATTCCATTTTCTATACATAATGGCATCTGTTTAAGATTTCCTAATGTTCAAGTTTCTAAAATAAATGTGGCCGGGTGTGGTGGCTCATGCCTGTAATCCCAGCACTTTGGGAGGCCGAGGCGGAAGAATTATTTGCAGTCAGGAGTTCGAGACCAGTCTGGCCAACGTGATGAAACCCTGTCTCTACTAAAAATACAAAAATTAGCCAGGCATGGTGGCATGCACCTGTAATCCCAAGCTACTCGGGAGGCTGAGGCACAAGAATCACTTGAACCTGGGAGGTGGACGTTGCAGTGAGCCAACATCGCCCCACTATACTCCAGCCTGGGCAACAGGGTGAGATGGTCTCAAAAAAAATAAAATAAAATAAAACAAGCACTAAGATACATAACATTCCAGCTTAAATAAACAAGCCAACTAACCGGGCGCAGTGGCTCACGCCTGTAATCCTAGCACTTTGGGATGCTAAGGTAGGTGGATCACCTGAGGTCTGGAGTTCAGGCCAGCCTGGCCAACAGGGCAAAACACCATCTCTATTAAAAATACAAAACTTAGCCAGGCGTGGTGGCACATGCCTGTAATCCCACCTTCCGGGAGGCTGAGGCAAGTGAATCACTTGAACTCAGGAGGCAGAGGTTGCAGTGAGCCAAGATAGTGCCACTGTACCCCAGCCTGGGCTACAGAGCGAGACTCTGTCTTAAACAAACAAACAAACCTGATATGTATACTAAATAAATCCAGAAAAACAGAAGAACACTCTTCATTAATTAAGACCCTAATGTGCCTATATAATTATATTTTTCCTATAGGACTGTGTATTATTTGATTGTCTCTTCGTGAATACAATTCTTGTACTATTTTCCAAAGAAAATGAACAAATCAAATCTTTTCTCTAGCATGGTTTAATGATGTATTTGCTAAAACTGATAATCATGATGCATAAAACTAGCAGCTTTGCCTGAAGACACTGCTACAGTTTTGTGTCCTACAAATAAAAACATTCTTATATTATTTTAAAGGGAGAATTCAACCAAGTGTGGCACATGCCTGTGGTCCCAGCTACTGAGGAGGCTGATGCAGGAGGTTCACTTGAGCCCAGGAATTAGACACTGCCGTGATCTGTGATTGTACCACTGCACTCCAGCATGGGTGACAGAGCGAGACCTTGTCTCAAAGAAAGAAAAAGAAAAAAAAAAAAAGCAGGATTCCTATAAAAAAAAGAAAATAAAAATATGGTGAATTTATAATTGAATGTGCTATGTTGTTATTTCTGACAGGAGAAAAGTGCTGTTTTGACTGGAAATTGATGAGAACGAAATCCTATACTTAAAATTTTAAACATCAGATAATTGGGAATTTTTTCCTGATTACCTCTGGTTTCATAAATTTCAAACTTTGGCTTCTCTAATACTCACATATTACAGGTGCCAGGCACCAGAGACCACATTCCCAACACAATCAGGCTGACAGGCTATAATTACCTACATCCAGAAATGACTCTGAATCACAAACACATCCCACTAAACACAAACAAAGCCACCAATCACAAAATGCCTGAAACCACTCTACTGCCAGCTGACACAAAGAAGAAATCAAGGTGAAGAGAGACAGGGGTCTTAAATGACTATACTTAAAATATCTTACTATTGTAAATCTGATGAAAACGTCCAACCACGCGAACATATTGTTACTATGGCCCTTCTAAGGGCCTTTGGAAAAGGCCCAAACTAGTAAAAAGTGCTGGAATTTAAGCTCTAGAGTAAAAAAGTACCTCTACATTTGATGCATACAAAAGACTTGTAATATGTGTTAATTACAAAGTATAATAAAGTGAACATCTTTGAAACACCCACAACAAATAAGTAGAATACTATCAGTAACCTGCATTTACTCATGTTTCTCCAAACAATGCCCCTTGCACCTCTTCTCCATCCTGATGAAGTTTCCTAAACTTAGTTTATAATTCTATTACTTTTTCTACAGTTTCATCATAAATGTCATATGTAAACAAATATACTGTTTAATTTTGTTGAGCAAATTATAGCTAATACTTGTTTTTTCAGTTATATGTATAAAATTCATCCATGTGCTTCTGTATAGCAATAATTCATGTTCTTCTTTGCACTGTAATAATTCATTGGGCAGATATTCCAAAATTTGTTTATCTGATCATTTGTGAAAGATCTTTGGGTCACCTCCAGTTGCTTTTTTTTTTTTTTTTTGAGACAGGGTTTTGCTGCTGTGTTACCCAGGCTGGAGTGCAGCATGGCTCACGGCAGCTTCAACCTCCCAGGCTCAAGCTATCCTCCCACCTCAGCCTCCTAAGAGGCTGGGATTACAGGCATGCACCACCACACTTGGCTAATTTGTAAAAAAAATTTTGTGGATATTGGGTCTTACTATGTTGCCCAGGCTAGTCTGAAACTCCTGGACTCAAGTGATCCTCATGCCTCAGCCTCCCAAAGTGCTGGGATTACATCTCCAGTTCTTGTTGATGTTCTGACACAACAACATTATTCTGAACACTTCTGTCTCAAGGTGCTTATGTGTAAGCATTTCCTGGGTGAATTTCTGGATACTAATAAGGTATCTATGTTCAACTTTTCAAGAAAGCCAAATTATTTCCTGGAGCAGTTCTACCAGTTTGCATCTATACAGTCAATATATAAGAGTTACCACTGAGCCACATCCTCTTGAACCCTTGGTACTGCCAGACTTGATTTTAGTCAATCTACTTGGATAAAGAATTAGCTCTCATTGTCTTAATTTGCCTTTCCCTAATTACTGTCATCTTTTCCTATGTTTATTAGCTATGTTTACTTGTCTGTAAAAATTCCTGGTTATTTCCTGCTCATGACTTCTTGGGGTGTTTTTCCTCTCTCATTTTTAAAGCATACTTAACATATTATAAACCATATTCCAGCCAGGTGTGGTGGCTCACGCCTGTAATCCCAGCACTTTGGGAGGCTGACGTGAATGGATCACCTGAGGCGAGTTCGAGACCACCCTGGCCAACAGGGTGAAACCCTGTCTCTACTAAAAACTACAAAAATTTGCTGGGCGTGGTGGCACACGCCTGTATTCCCAGCTACTTGGAAGGATGAGGCAAGAGAACCACTTGAACCCAGGAGGTGGAGGTTGTAGTGAGCTGAGATCACATCATTGTACTTTAGCCAGGGCAACAGAGTTGGACGTTGTCTTAAAAAAACAAAAACCAAAAACAAAAACATATTCCTTCGTCAATCCTTTGTTATATGAGTTACAGGTGTCTTATCAGGCTCTTCCTAATTTTCATATAGTCAAATTAAATATTTTTTTTTCTTTTATGGTTAAAGTTTCATCTCTCTTCCTTGTGACATCCTTCTCTACCCCATGATGTTGTGTGAAATAGTGAAGCCTACTGGTGGTAAAGAAGCCTTTCACTGATGTAAGTCATTTAAGGACATGGTGCTATACCACAGCTGTGCAATTATTACAATATACAGTAGGACTGCAGAGTGCCAGCTCAGAGTACATTATTGTTAAACTTCATAAAAAACATGAACTAAATGGTCATTAACATTACATACTTCGTAACTGGTTAAACTTACGGCTCTGAGGAGAGGTATTTCACCTGGAAAACGTCTGCATGAGAATGCTTAGGGGAGACAAGCAAAACTGCCAATAAAAGGTGCAAGTAAGTTAAATATTTCTAACTATATAGTTTGCCTATCATTGAAACTGTTTAGTGAAGTTGAATTCATTGCTGAGAATAAAAAATAACCGCCCAAACTAATTGGGGATCCCTACCATCACCAGAACTCCTCTCTTTAGCCAACTTGAATTCTTTGCTGTCACATAAAGCAAAACTCACAGATCTTTGAGATGGAAACACTGTCCTATAAACACACTGCAAAAGATGAATTATATTTTCTCAAGTTTTAATTATATTTTCTCAAGTCTTTTACAATTTAAGTCCTTAATCCATCTAGAATTTATTTTAGCACATAGAGGAAAGGACTTATTTTCATTTTTCCCTCAGATGTACAATTGCTTGGCTGTATCCTCACTGTTAACTTCATTTTAAAATCATAAAATAATCTAATCTGTACTTTTCATCTGTTTTATGATGATGTAAATTCTACTGAATATGATGTTGACCATCCTTTACCTTTAACTTTTTTTTTTTTTTTGAGACGGAGTTTCACTCTTGTTGCCTAGGCTGGAGTGCAATGGTGCGATCTCGGCTCATCACATCCTCTGCCTCCAGGGTTCAAGTGATTCTCCTGCCTCTCGAGTAGCTGGGATTACAGGCGTGTGGCACCACGCCTGGCTAGTTTTGTATTTTTAATACAGATGGGGTTCCTCAATGCTGGTCAGGCTGGTCTCAAACTCCCGATCTCAGGTGATTTGCCCACTTTAGCCTCCCAAAGTGCTGGGATTACAGATGTGAGCCACCACACCCGGCCTACCTTTAACTTTTTTTTATCAATTTGTTTCTTGTAATACCCAAAAATTTTCACCTAATGCCTTTCAACAGAATTTAATCCATTTACATTAGTTATACATGACATATTAAAACCTTAATTTACATTATTGTTTCTACATTATTTAATATTAAGGTGTCTTTTTTTTTTTTTTTTTTTTAAAGATCTGACTCTGCTTCACAATTGCATGGAACTGACTACCTTTAAAGATTTCTGGCTAGGCACAGTGGCTCACGCCTGTAATCCCAGCAGTTTGGGAGGCCAAGGCGGGTGGATCACTTGAGGTCAGGAGTTCAAGACCAGCCTGGCCAACATGGTGAAATCTCGTCTCTACTAAAAATACCAAAAAAAAAAAAAAAAAAAAAAAAATTAGCCGGACATGGTGATAGGCGCCTGTAATCCCAGCTACTCAGGAGGCTGAGGTGGGATAATCACTTGAACCCGGGAGGCAGAGGTTGCAGTGAGCCAAGACTGAGCCATTGCACGCTAGCCTGGAACACAGGAGCGAAACAGTCGCAAAAAAAAAAAAGAAAAAAAAATTGATATAAACATTCATGTACAAGTTTTTATGTGGACATAATGTTTTCATGTTTCTTTGTTCTATACACCTAGCTGCAGAATTATTTGGTCATGTGGTAACTCTAGATTTAACCTTCTGAGAAACTACCAAGACTGTTTTCCAAAATGTCTGGAACAACTTACACTCACACCAGCAGTGAATGAGAGTTCCAATTTTAACACCCTTTTCACCAACACTTTTTATCTGTTTGTCTTAGTATAGTTATCCTGTTGCAACTGATGTGGTGCCTTATTGCTATTTTGATTTGCATTTACCTGATGGCTAATGATGTTGAGCATCTTTTCATGTACTTCTTGGAGGCTTGTGCATCTTCTTTAGATAAATGTCTATGCAGATTCTTTGAGAATTTAAAAACTGTGTTATTTGCCTTTTTATTACTGGCTTGTAAGAGTTCCTTATATATTTTAGATTAAGTCCCTTATAAGATATAATTTATAAACTTTCCCTCATATTCTATGGATTATCTTTCCCATTCCTTGATGGCATGCTTTGAAAACAGTGTAAAATTTTCATAAAGCATAATTTCTAAAGATTTGAAAACACATTTACATGTGTTTTTAGCAAAGATATCACAGCCTAATCCAAGGTCCTAAGAATTTTGAAGTTTTGTAAGTGCTTATATTTAGGTTTTTGATCCATTTTCGTTAAGTTTTGCATATGGTGAGAGATAGGGGTCTGTTGGAAACAGGCCCCCAAATCTGGCCATAAACAGGCCCCAAAACTGGACATAAACAAAATCTCTGCAGCACTGTGACATGATTGTGATGGCTATGACGCCCACACTGAACGTTGTTGGTTTACCAGAATAAGGGCAAGGAACACCTGGCCCATCCAGGGCGGAAAATCCCTTAAGGTGTTCCAGAACCGTGAACAACAGCATGAGCCATCTGTGCCTTAAAGACATGTTCCTGCTGCAGATAACTAGCCAGAGCCCACCCCTTTGTTTCCCGTTTTAGTTAAATTATAATCTATAGAAACAATGCTTATCACTGGCTTGCTGTAAATAAATATGTGGATAAAACTGTGTTTGTGGCACTCAGCTAGGAAGGCTGTCAGCCCCAATTCCCACTCTGCACTCTATATTTCTATGTGTCTTTAATTCCTTTAGTGTCGCTGGGTTAGGGTCTCCATGACTGAGCTGGTCTCAGCAAGTGGTGCCCATATGTGGGGCTTGAACCCAGGTTGAAGGGTCGCCAGAGCAATGGTTGGAGAACGTGGAACTACGCTGGAGGACACCCGAGTACTCTTAAGCAATCCCTGTGGTGAGTAAGAAGGGGAGCTTAGAAGCATCAGGATAACACAATGGGACAAGTGTGGGCTCTGGTTCGTTCCACCTTGGAACCTTTTCACACTGATGAGGAGGAAGGAGGGTATAACAAAGTAACATAAGAGGTGACAGAGCAGGTCTGTTGACCAGCTAAAGCTAAAGCAGCAAAGGAGGGAGAGGTTTGTCCCTACCCTTCTGTACCTCCTCATTATTTTGAAGAAAAAGAGTGGCCTGACCCTCCAGATCTTTCTTTTCCAGAGGACAGTGGGTGAAAAGTAGTTGCCACAGTAACTGTTCAGGCAGCGCCTCAAGCGACCACTCTCAGTTCTATTCAGGAATTCAGTAAGCTAGACAAGAGGGTGATATAGAGGCTTCGCAGTTCCCTGTTAGAATACACCACGCAGATCAACAGGGAAATACTACAGCTGCTTTTGAGCCTTTTCCTTTTAAAATACTTAAAGAATTTAAACAAGTTATTAATCAATATAGACCAGGTTCTCTTTTTGTAATAGGACTGTTAAAGAATGTTACTGTCTCCAGTTAGATGATGCCAGCAGTCAGGACGGTAGGATTACTTCTAGGTAGGTCTAGTTTAAATTTATTTATTTATTTGACGAAGTTGCGCTCTGTCACCCAGGCTGGAGTGCAGTGGCAAGGTCTCGGCTTACTGACAGCTCCGCCTCCCGGGTTCACGCCATTCTCCTGCCTCAGCCTCCTGAATAGCTGGGACTACAGATGCCCACCACCACGCCCGGCTAACTTTTTGTATTTCTAGTAGAGATGGAGTTCTACTAGTAGATCTCTAGTAGAGATCAAGACCATGTTAGCCAGGATGGTCTTGATCTCCTGACCTCATGATCCGCCCACCTCAGCCTCCCAAAGTGTTGAGATTACAGGCGTGAGCCACTGTGCCCGGCCTCTGGTTTAAATTTAAAAGGAGTGCAAGTACATACAGGAGTCATTAATTCAGATTACAATGGGGAAATTCAGATTGTTATATCTACTTCTGTTCCCTGGAAAGCAGAGCCAGGAGAGCATATAGCACAGCTCCTGATTGCGCCGTATGTGGAAATGGGGAAAAGTGAAACTAAACGAACAGGAGGATTTGGAAACACAAATAAACACGGTAAAGCAGCTTACTGGGTGAATCAAATTACTGACAAATGTCCTATCTGTGAAGTAACTATTCAGAGAAAGACGTTCAAAGGTTTGGTAGACACAGGAACGGATATTTCATTTCATTCATTTCTCTACAGCACTGGCTGTCTGCGTGGCCAATTGAAACTGCTCAATTTAACACAGTTGAAGCTGGTAAAGCACCGAAAGTATATCAAAGTAGTTGTATCTTGCATTGTGAAGGGCCCAATGGACAACCTGGGACTATTCAACCAATTGTAACTTCTATACCTATAAATTTATGGGGGAGAGATTTATTACAACAATAGGGAGCACAAATTCTAATTCCAGAGCAATTATATAGCCCTTAAAGTCAACATATGATGCATGAAACGGAGTATGTCCCTGGTATGGGGCTGGAAAAATTTTGCAAGGTTTGAAGGAACCGCTTCAAGCGGAAAGACAAAGTTTCCGCCAAGGTTTAGGATATCATTTTTGATGGCGGCCATTGTTAAGCCTCCAGAACCTATACTTTAAAATGGTTAACAGATAAGCCAATTTGGATAGAACAATGACCGCTGAGCAAAGAGAAACTGGAGGCTTTAGAGGACTTAGTTACTGAACAATTAGAAAAAGGACACATAGCTCCAACAATTTCCCCTTGGAATTCTCCAGTTTTCATAATTAAGAAAAAATCAGGTAAATGGAGAATGTTAACTGACTTCAAGGCCATTAAATCAGTTATACAACCTATGGGGGCATTAAAGCCAGAATTGCCTTCTCCTGCTATGATTCTGGAAAACTGGCCTTTAACAGTCATAGATTTAAGACTGTTTCTTTACTATCCCCTTAGCTGAGCAAGACTTTGAATGGTTTGCATTTACAATTCCTGCACTAAACAACCTGCAGCCTGCTAAGCGTTTTCATTGGAAAGTGTTGCCACAAGGCATGTTAAACAGTCCAACAATTTGCCAGACGTATGTAGGGCAAGCAATTGAATCTACTCATAAACAATGTTCACAGTGTTACATTATTCATTATATGGAAGATAAACTTTGTGCTGACCCCACTCGAGAATTATTACTCCAATCTTATGATCACGTGCAAATTGCGATTGCTTACGCTGGTTTAACTATAACTCCTGACAAAATTCAGACTACTGCTCCTTACTCCTACTTGGGGACCTTAGTAAATGACACAATAGTGCCACAGAAAGTAACCATACGTAGAGATCAATTGAAAACATTAAATGTTTCAAAAATTACTTTCAAAAATTACTAGGGAACATTAACTGGATATAACCTGCTCTAGGCATTTCTACCTATGCCATGAGTAATCTGTTTTCTATCCTTAGAGGAGATCCTAGTCTCAGTAGCCCTCAGCAATTAACAAAGGAGGCTGAGACAGTTACAGCTAATTGAGAAGCACATGCATAAGGCTCAAATAAGTAGAAAAGATCCAGAGAAGACTCTAGATTTGCTAATTTTTTCAACTCAGATTCACCTACTGGTGTTACTGCTTAAGAGCACGATCTTGCAGAGTGGTTTTTTCTTCCACATACTAATTCACGGACTCTAACTCCTCATTTAGATCAAATCGCTATTACGAAAGGAAATGAGAGAACTCGGATTGTTAAATTACATGGATATAATCCTGGAAAAATTACTGCCCCTCTTATGAAGGCACAAATACAGCAAGCTTTTATAAATAGTCCTACTTGGCAAACCCATTTAGCTAACTTTGTGGGTATTCTCAATAACCATTTTCCTAAAACAAAACTGTTCCAATTTTTGAAAATTTTGAAATTTAATTGGATTCTCCCTAAAATAACTAAATTTAAGCCAACTGAGGGTGCTCAAAATGTCTTCACAGATGGATCTAGTAATGGTAAATTTCTTATTCTGGCTTGAAAGGTCAAGTTTTTCAGACACCCTATACTTCAGCTCAAAAAGCAGAGCTTGTAGCTATAATTGAGGTATTGACCGCTTTTGATATACTTATTAATGTGATTTCTGATTCTTCATAGGTGGTTCATTCCACACAATTAATTGAAAACACTCAGTTATGATTTCATATAGATGAACAACTGACTATTTTCCCAACTGCAAACAGCAGTTAGGAGTGGAATGCACCCTTTTACATCACTCACATTAGGACTCATATACCTCTTCCAGGACCTTTGACTGCAGGGAATCAAATGGCTGATTGCCTAGTTGCTACTGCAATATCTAATGCCAGACCCTTTCACAATTTAACCCATGTTGATGCCTCTGGTCTCAAACGCAGATATAGCATTACCTGGAAAGAAGCTAAAGCTATTATCCAGCGATGCCCAACTTGCCAAATGGTACATTCCTCATCTTTTACAGGAGGAGTTAATCCTTGCAGACTGGAACCTAATTGTCTTTGGCAAATGGATGTCACTCATGTTCTCATTTGGGAGACTAGCTTATGTGCATGAATGTGTAGATACCTTTTCTCACTTTGTCTGGGCTACATGCCAATCAGGACAGTCTTCTGCCTGTGTTAAATGTCACCTTTGCAGTGTTTTGCGGTGACGGGCATTCCAGTCTCTATTAAAATGGAAAATGCCCCAGGCTACACTAACCAAGCTCTAGCTATATTTTTCTCTATATGGAATATTAAACCCATTACTGGCATCCCATGTAACTCTCAAGGACAACCCACTGTGGAATGAATGAATCTCTCCCTGAAACAGCAGTTGCAAAAGCAAAAGTGGGGAAACAGGGACTACAGGACACCACATATGCAATTGAATCTAGCATTATCAACTAAATTTTTTGAGCCTTCCTAAAGGCCAGATGCTATCAGCAGCTGAACAGCACTTACAGAAACCAGCTGCAAAGACAGAAGCAGAACAACTGGTTTGGTGGAGAGATCCAATAACAAAAAATTGGGAAACTAATTATTTTACCCCAAGTAAATTAATAACTTGGGGTAGAGGTTATGCTTGTGTTTTGCCAGGACCGAATCAACAGCCAATCTGGGTGCCATTGAGACACCTAAAGCCTTACTATGAGCCAGATACTCAGGAAGACGTTTTGGGAGGATCTCAAAGACCCACCAGTTGCAGTCATGTTAAGACTGACACTGAGGAGGACCCCAACTGTCACAAGCAACACCTGTTGAATGCAGCCACCTACCTGGGGACAGATCAAGAAGCTGTCAGAGATGGCAGAAGAAAACCTGAAGAAAGTGGGACAACCAGTCACAATGAGTAATTTAATGATAGCTATGACAGCGGTGACCACCACTGCCCTGAGTATTCCTTTAGCAAGGGCTGACACAGACAACAATTATAGTCATTGGGCATATTTACCTTTTCCACCATTTTTACAGCCTGTAACTTGGCTGGACCCCCCAGTGGAGGTATACACTAATGACAGCTCTTGGATGCTTGGTCCTACAGATGATAGAGGTCTGTCTCACCCACATGAGGAAGGAGCTGTTACGAATATTTCTTTAGGATTTGAACATTCACCTATCTGTTTGGGAAAGGCCACTAGTTGCCTACCCCCTCGCTATCAATCTTGGCTGGCAATAGTGCCTAGACATAATTACTAGATGACATAGTTACACGTGCCTTCTGGTCCTATTTGTAAACAGAATTGGACCTGGCCCAAAAAAATGAACGTACTTGTTTGGGACAATTGCATTGCAGAACAGGCAGACGTGCTGCGCAATGATTCCCATGGAATCATTATTGATTGGTCCCTGAAGGGGATGTTTAGCATGAATTGTACCTCTCAGTCAGCATGCCATGGTCACACTATGTTCAGCTGGTCTGAACAAAGTGGTCAGATGGCAGAAATGGTAAGAAGAATGACAAGAGTTCCTATTATCTGGAAACATGGCAGTATAGTGGCACCTCAACCTCAAATGATATGGCCTGCTCTAGGAGCTAAACACAAGGATTTGTGGAAACTGTAAATGGCTCTTAATAGGATCAAAATTTGGGAAAGAATAAAAAGGCATCTAGAAGGACCCTCTACAAACTTGTTTTTGGATATTGCAAAATTAAAAGAACAAATATTTAAAGCACCCCAGGCACACCTAACCTTAATACCAGGAGCTAGAGTGCTTGAAGGAGCTGCAGACAGATTAGCAGCTATTAACCCATTAAAATGGATAAAAACACTTGGAGGCTCTGTGATTTCAATGATTGTGCCTTTAATCTGTGTTGTCTTTGTATAGTCTGCAGATGCAGATCCTGACTCCTGAGAGAAGCAGCTCACCGTGATAAAGCCACCTTTGCTTTCATCGTCTTGCAAAAACAAAAAAGGGGGACATGTTGGGAACAGGCCCCCAAATCTGGCCATAAACAGGCCCCAAAACTGGACATAAACAAAATCCCTGCAGCAGTGTGACATGTTCGTGATAGCTATGATGCCCACGCTGAAGGCTGTTGGTTTACCAGAATGAGGGCAAGGAACACCTGGCCCACCCAGGGCAGAAAACCACTTAAGTGATTCCTGAACCATAAACAATAGTATGAGCAATCTGTACCTTAAGGACATGTTCCTGCTGCAGATAACTAGCCAGAGCCCATCCCTTTGTTTCCTGTTTTAGTTAAATCTATAATCCCCTATAGAAACAATGCTTATCACTGGCTTGCTGTCAATAAATAACTCTGTTCGTGGCTCTCAGCTCTGAAGGCTGTCAGCCCCCTGATGCCCACTCCACACTCTGTATTTCTATGTATGTGTCTTTAATTCCTCTAGTGCCACAGGGTTAGGGTCTCTATGACTGATGTGGACATCCAATTGTTCCAGCACAATTTTAAAACACCGTTACTTTCCTTTCTTATGACACCTTTATACAAAACAAATTGACTTTAAATGAGAAGGTATATTTCTGGGTTCACAATTCTATTACATTTGTGTATAGGTCTGTACCACACTATCTTGATTACTGTCATTTGTGAGGAGTTTGGAATTCATGATGTATAAGTCCTCCAACTTTGTTATTCTTGGAGAAGACTGTTTTGGCTATTGTGGGTCCCTTGAATTTCCATATAAATTTTAGGATCAGATTATCAGTTTCTCTCTAGTATGAGTGTGGTGTTGTTCCCTACCATTATTGTTCAGCTGTCTATCTCTTTCTTTAACTACAGTAATATTTAATGAATTTGGGTGGCCCAGTGTTGAGTGCATGCATATTTAGGATTGCTATATCCTCTTTTTGAAATGACCCCAAATAATGATGTTTGTCTTTCTTTACTGCTTTTGATTCAAAGCTAATTGTATGTGAGATATGTATAGCTGCTCCTGCTCAATTTTGGTTTCCATTGCACAGAATATCTTTTTCTGCCCCTTCAACTTGAGTCTAAATGTGTCTTACCATGTAAGATGAGTTTCTGGTAAGCAGCATATACTTGGTTGATGGGTTTTGAAAATCCATTCCATCAGTCTCTCTTTTCAGTGGAGTATTTCATCCGTTCATGTTCAATGTTAATATCAATGAGAGGTTTTGATCCTGTCACATTATTGATTATTACCTAGTTGTTTTATAAATTCTTTCCTTGTCTTCCACTATATTTGTGGTATAATGGAATTATATTGTGTTGCCATTTGACTCCTTTCTCTTCTTCCTTTATGTGATTGTTTTATATGACCTCTGATTCTTAGACTTTCATGAGGTTTTCTTTTTATTTCCAGTTTTAATTTGTAACTTTTGTGGGTACGTAAGACACTTTGATATAGAAATGCAATGTGTAATAATCACACTGGTAAATGGGGTATCTACCCCCTCAAGCATTTATCCTTTGTGTTACAAACAATCCAATTATAGTCTTAGTTATTTTTAACTGTACAATTAGGTTATTGATGACTATAGTCACCCAGTTGTGCAATTAAATACTAGGTTATTAGGTCTTAATTCATTCTAAATACTTTTTTGAGACAGAGTCTTGCTCTGTCACCCAGGTTGGAGTGCAGCAGTGTGATCTTGGCTCACTGCAACCTCTGCCTACTGGGTTCATGTGATTCTGCTGTCTCAGCCTCCTGAGTAGCTGGGATTACAGGTGCCCACCACTACCACACCAGGCTAACTTTTGTGTTTTTTAGTAGAGAGGTGGTTTTGCCATGTTGGCCAGGCTGGTCTCGAACTCCTGGCCTCAGGTGATCCACCCGCCTTGGCCTCCCAAAGTGCTGGGATTACAAGTGTAAGCCACTGTGCCTGGCTCATTCTAACTACTTTTTATACCCATTAACCACCCCCACCTTCCTCCCGAACACCAAATACCTTTCCCAGCGTATGGTAACCATCCTTCTACTCTCATAGATTCAAATGTTTTAATTTTTAGCTCCCACAAATAAGTGAGAACATAAGTGTGTCTTTCTGTGCCTGGCTAATTTCACTGAAGATAATGACCTCTAGATCCATCCACATTGTTGTAAAAGACAGATCTCATTCTTTTTCATGGTTGAATAGTACTCTGTTGTGTATATGTGCCATATTTTCTTTATCCATTTATCTGCTGATGAGCACTTAGGTTCCTTCCAAATCTTGGCTATTGTGAACAGTGCTGCAATAAACATGAAACTGCAGATATCCCTTTGATAAACTGATTTCCTTTCATTTGGGTATATATTCAGCAGCAGGATTGCTGGATTGCATGGTAGCTCTATTTTTAGTTTTTAAGGAACCTCCTAACTGGTCTCCATACTGGTTGTACAAATTTACATCCCCACCAACAATGTACAAGGATTCCCTTGTCTACACATCCTCACCAGCATTTCATATTACCTGTCTTTTGAATAAAAGCTATTTTAAATGAGGTAAGATGATATCTCACTGTTGCTTTGATTTGTATTTTGTTGATGATCAATGACGTTAGGCAGCTATTCACATGTCTGTTTTCCATTTGTATCTCTCCTTTTGAGAAATGTCTATTCAGGTATTACCATTGTATAATTGGATTATTAGACTCTTTCTTACAGAGCTGTATGAGCTTCTTATATTCTGGTTATTAATGCCATGTCAAACATGTAGTTTACAAATATTTTCTCCCATTCTGTGCCTTGTGTCTTTACTTTGTAGATTGTTTCCTTTGCTGTGCAGAAGCTTTTCAACTTGAAGTGATCCAATTTGTCCATTTTTCATTTGGTTACCAATGCTTATAAAAATTTTTTGCCCAGAACAACAACCTAAAGAGTTTCCCCAATGATTTTTTCTAGCACTTTCATAGTTTGGGAACTTAGATTTAAGTAATCCATTTTGCCTTTTTATATACAGTGAGAGATAACAGATCTAATTTCATTCTTCTGTATGTGAATATCCAGTTTTCCCAGCACCATTTATTGAAGAGACCGTCTTCTCGCAAATGTTTCACCTTTGTCAAACATGAGTTCACCCACTGTAGGTATATGGATTTGTTTCTGGGATATGTATTCTGTTCTACTGTTCGGTCTGTTTTTATGCTAGTACCATGCTGTTTTGGTTACTATAGCTCTTACTTAAAGTTGTAACGTGATTCCTTTAGTTTTGTTCTTTTTGTTCAGAATACTGTTGGCTATTCTCAGTCTTCTGTGGTTCCATACTAATTTTAGGATTGTTTTCTCTATTTCTGTGAAGAATGTCATCCATACTTATGATAGGGACTGCACTGAATCTGCAGACTGCTTTAACTAGTATGAACATTTTAACAATATCAATTCTTCTAATTCATAAACATGAAATATATTTCAATTTTTTTGTGTCCTCTTCAATTTCTTTCATCAGGGTTTTACAGTCTTTATTGTAGATATCTTTCACATCTTCGGTTAGTTAGTAGGTATTTAATTTTAAAGAGAGATAACAATCACTACAGCTTGGCTCTCAGAAAGCCACATTCCTAGGAAAAGGGGAAGAGTACTACACTGAGGGAACACCCCATGGGACAAAAGAATCTGAACAACAGTCTTGACCCCTAAACCTTTCCTCTGACAGAGCCTACCCAAATGGGAAGGAACCAGAAAACCAATTCTGGTAATATGACAAAACAAGGTTCCTTAACTTCCCCTCCCCTGCTCCACCTGCGCGCGCGTGCGTGCGCACACCCACACCCACACACACACAATCACACTAGTTCACCAGCAGTGGATCCAAACCAAGAAGAAATCCCTGATTTACCTGAAAAAGAATTCAGACGGTCAGTTATTAAGCTAATCAAGGAGGCACCAGAGAAAGGTGAAGCCCAAATTTGAGGAAATCAAAAAAATACAAGAAATAAGGGGAGAAATCTTCAGTGAAATAGCATAAATAAAAAACAATCAAAACTTCAGGAAATAATGGACACATTTATAGAAATGCAAAATGCTCTGGAAAGTCTCAGCAATAGAACGGAACAAGCAGAAGAAAACTTTAAAGCTCGAAGACAAGGTTTTCGAATTAACCCAATCCAACAAAGACAAAGAAAAAAAAAGAATAAGAAAATATGAACAAAGCCTTCAAGAAGTCTGAGATTATGTTAAACAACCAAACCTAAGAATAATCAGCATTCCTGAGGAAGAAGAGAAAGCTAAAAGTTTAGAAAACGTATTTGGGAGAATAATCAAGGAAAACTTCCTAGGCCTTGTTAAAAACCTAGACATCCAAATACAATAAGCTCAAACAACACCTGGGAAATTCATCGCAAAAAGATCATCACCTAGGCACACTGTCATCAGATTATCTAAAGTTAAGATAAAGGAAAGAATCTTATGAGCTATAAGGCAAAAGCAACAGGTAATCTAACAGCAGATTTCTTGGCAGAAACCCTTGAAGCTAGAAGGATTTGGGGCCTTATATTCAGCCTCCTTAACAAAACAATTATCAGCTAAGAGTTTTGTATCCGGTGAAACTAAGCTTCAAAAATTAAGGAAACATAGTCTTTTTCAGACAAATGAATGCTGACCGAATTCATCACTACCAAGCTAGCACTGTAAGAACTCTAAATCTTGAAAGGATTTAAGGAGCTCTAAATCTTGAAACAGAACTTGGAAACACATCAAAACAGAACCTCTTTAAAGCATAAATCTCATAGGACCTATAAAGCAAAAATACAATAAGCAAACAAACAAACAAAAAACCAAGGTATAAAGGCAACAAATAGCATGAGGAACGGAATAGTACCTCACAACTAAATACTAACTGTATTAGTCCATTTTCATCTGCTGATAAAGACATACCTGAGACTGGGAAGAAAAAGAGTTTTAATTGGACTTACATTTCCACATGGCTGGGGATGTCTCAGAACCATGGCAGGAGGCAAAAGGCACTCCTCACATGGCGGTGGCAAGAGAAAAATGAGGAAGAAGTAAAATGGAAACCCCTGATAAACCCATCAGATCTCATGAGAGTTATTCACTATCATGAGAATAGCATGGGAAAGACCAGCCCCCATGTTTCAGTTACCTCCCCCTGGGTCCCTCCCACAAGACATGGGAATTCTGGGAGATACAATTCATGTTGAGATTTGAGTGGGGACACAGCCAAACCATATCATTAACATTAAATGTAAATGGCCTAAATGCTGCACTTAAAGGATACAGAATTGCAGAATGGATAAGAATTCACAAACCAACTATCTCCTGCCTTGAAGAGACTCACCTAACACATAAGGCTCACATAAGCTTAAGGTAAAGGGGTGGAAAAATACATTCTATGCAAATGAATATCAAAAACAAGCAGTAGTAGCTATTCTTAAATTAGATAAAACAAACTTTAAAGCAACAGCACTTAAAAAAGACAAAAGAGGGACATTATATAATGATAAAAAGCATTATCCAACAGAAAAATATCACAATCATAAATAAGGAAGTACCTAACACTGGAGCTCCCAAATTGATAAAACAATTACTACTAAACTTAAGAAACGAGATAGACAGCAACACAATAATAATGGGGGACTTCAATACTCCACTGACAGCACTAGACAGGTCATTAAGACAGAAAGTCAACAAAGAAACAATGGATTTAAACTATACCCTGAAACAAATGGACTCAACAGATACTTACATTCTACCCAACAACTGCAGAATATACATTCTATTCATTACACATGGAACTTTCTCCAAGATAGATCATATGATAGGCCACAAAACAAGCCTCAATAAATAAAATTGAAATTATATCAAGCACTCTCTCAGACCATAGTGGAAAAAAACAGGAAATCAACTCCAAAAGGAACCTTCAAAACCATGCAAACACATAGAAATTAAATAACCTGCTCCTGAATGATCATTGGGTCAACAATGAAATCAAGATGGAAATTAAAAAGTTCATCAAACTGAATGACAATAGAGATACAACCTATTAAAACCTCTGGGATATAGCAAAGGCGGTGCTAGGAGGAAAGTTCATAGCCCTAAACGCCTACATCAGAAAGTCTGAAAGAGCACAGACAATCTAAGGTCACACCTCAAGGAACCAGAGAAACCAGAAAAAACCAAACCCAAACACAGCAGAAGAAAGAATATAACTAAGATCACAGCAGAGCTAAATGAAATTGAAACAAAAAAAAATACAAAAGAAAAATGAGATGAGTTAATGGGTGCAGCAAACATGTCACATGTATACCTATGTAACAAACCTGCACGTTGTGCACATGTACCCTAGAACTTAGAAGTATAATAATAAAAACAAACAACAACAACAAAAAAGAAAAATGAAACAAAAAGCTGGTTCTTTGAAAAGGCTGGTAAAATTGATAGACCATTAGCAAGATTCACCAAGAAAAGCTGAGAAAAAAACAAAAAACAAAAAAGCTCAATTAGAAACAAAACAGGAGATATGACAACTGACACCACAGAAATATAAAAGACCATTCAAGGCTAATTCCACACCTTTACGCAGGTGAACTAGAAAACCTAGAGTAGATAGATAAATTCTTAAAAGATACAACCCTCCTAGCTTAAATCAGGAAGTAGATACCCTGAAAGACCAATAACTTGCAGCGAGATTGACATGGCAATTAAAAAATTACCAACATAGGCCAGGCGCAGTGGCTCACACCTGTAATCCCAGCACTTTGAGAGACCAAGCTGGGTGGATCACCAGAGGTCAGGAGTTCAAACCAGCCTGGCCAACATGGTGAAACTACATCTCTACTAAAAATACAAACTAGCCGGGAATGGTGGCACACGCCTGTAATCCCAGCTACTCTGGAGGTTGAGGCAGGAGAATCGCTTGAGCCAAGATTGTGCCACTGCACTCCAGCCTGGGCAAGATGGTGAGACTCTGTCTCAAAGGAAAAAAAAAAAAAAGCCCAGTACCAGACAGATTCACAGCTGAATTATAACAGGCATTCAAAGAAACATCGGTACCAATCCTGACTCTATTCCAAAAGATAGAGAAAGAGGGAATCCTCCCTAAATCATTCTATGAAGCCAGTATCACCCTAATACCAAAACCAGCAAAGGACATAATCAAAAAAGAAAACTACAGATCAACATCCCTGATGAACATAGATGCAAAAATCCTCAACAAAATACTAGCTAACTGAATCCAACAACATATCAAAAAGATAACCCACCATGATCAAGTGGGTTTCATACCAGAAATGCAGGGGGGGTTTCACATATGCAATTCAATAAATGTGATACACCACATAACAAGAATTATAAACAAAAATTATACACTCATCTCTAAATAAACACAGAAAAAGGATTCAACAAAATCCAGCATCCCTTTATGATTAAAACGTTCAGCAAAATTGGCATACAAAGGACATACCTCAATGTAATAAAAGCCATCTATGACAAATCCACAGCCAACATAATACTAAACGGGGAAAAGTTGAAAGCATTTCCTCTGAGAACTGAAACAAGACCAGGATACTCACTCTCACCACTTCTCTTCCTAGCCACAGCAATCAAACAAGAGAAAGAAATAAAGGGCATCCAAATTAATAAAGAGGAAGTCAAACTGTCGCTGTGTGCTGATGATGTGACTGTATACCTAGAAAACCCTAAAGACTCCTCCAAAAAGCTCCCAAACAAAGAATTCAGCAAAGTTTCTGGATACAAAATTACTGTACACAAATCAGTAGCTCTCCTATATACCAGCAGCAACCAAGCTGAGAAACAAATCCAGAACTCAATGCCTTTTACAACAGCTGGCGGGGCGGGGTGGCGGGCGGAGGGGGAAGACAACAACTTAGGAATATACCTAACCAAGGAGTCAAAAGATCTCTACAAGGAAAACTACAAAACACTGCTGAAATAAATCAGAGATGACAAACAAATGGAAACACATCCCATGCTCATGGATGGGTAGAGACAATACTGTGAAAATGACCACACTGCTAAGAGCAATCTAAAAATTCAATGCAATTCCCATCAAAATACTACCATCTTCTTCACAAAACTAGAAAAAAGAATCCTAAATTCACGTGGAACCAAAAAAGACCCTGTATAGCCAAAGCAAGACTAAGCAAAAAGAACAAATCTGGAGGCATCACATTACCTGATTTCAAACTACTTTATAAGGCCATAGTGACCAAAACAGCCTGCTACTGGTATAAAAATAGACACAAAGACCAATGGAACACGATAGAGAACGGAGAAAATCAAATACTTAAAGTCAACTGAGCTTTGACAAAGCAAACAAAAACGTAAAGTTGGGAAACGGCACTCTACTCAACAAATGGAGTTGGGATAACTGGCAAGCCACATGTAGGAGAATGAAACTGGATCCTCATCTCTCACCTTAGACAAAAATCAACTCAAGATGGATCAAGGACTTAAAACTAAGACCTGAAAGTATAAAAATTCTAGAAGATAACATCAGAAAAACCCTTCTAGATGTAGGATATAATATATTCCTCTTCAAAGGCTTAGCCTGTTAACTTCCTTGTTCTTTGTTCTCAAACTCAGCTTTCTTGTTCTCCATGCCTCCTTGCCCCTAATTACTGTAAACAACCTTCCTATCAGCTCTAATCAATAACTCACATCTGCTCCCTTGGTTGCTCACTCTGCGCCCATTCCACCCTTTAAAACCGCATGTCCCACCACTGTAACTCACATCCCCCTTCCCTTCCTTATTTGGGAAAATATTCACAAATAGCCAATCAGGTCAACTTAGAATGTGCAGTCCGACCCACCTACCCCCCACCCATGGGGGATTGACACAGATGCAGGGGCCATGTTAGGAATAAAAACCCTGGCCGGGCGCGGTGGCTCAAGCCTGTAATCCCAGCACTTTGGGAGGCCGAGATGGGCGGATCACAAGGTCAGGAGATCGAGACCATCCTGGCTAACATGGTGAAACCCCGTCTCTACTAAAAATACAAAAAACTAGCCGGGCGAGGTGGCGGGCGCCTGTAGTCCCAGCTACTCGGGAGGCTGAGGCAGGAGAATGGCGTAAACCCGGGAAGCGGAGCTTGCAGTGAGCTGAGATCCAGCCACTGCACTCCAGCCTGGGCGACAGAGCGAGACTCCGTCTCAAAAAAAAAAAAAACCCTTTCCCTCCTTTGTTCAGTGTGCTCTTGAGATCGTGATTGACACAAGCACCCTTCTGCAGAACTAAATTGCCTTGCTGAGAAAACTTTTGCCTGAGTGCTGGTTTCACTTTGTGACACCAGGCATTTATCTCCAGCATAGACACTGACATGCAAGAATTTCATGACCAAAAACCCAAAGGCAAATGCAACAAAAACAAAGATGAATAGGTGGGACTTAATTAAAGAGCTTCTGCAGAGAAAAAGGAAGAGTCAGCAGAGTAAACAGATAACCCACAGAGTGAGAGAAAATCTTTATCACCTATACATCCAACAAAGCACTAATATCTAGAATCTACAAGGCACTCAAACAAATTAGCAAGAAAAACAAATAATCCCATCAAAAAGTGGGCTAAGGAAATAGGCAATTCTCAAAAGAAGATATACAAATGGCCAAAAAACATAAGAAAAAATGCTCATCACCACTAATGATCAGGGAAATGCAAATCAAAACCACAATGAGATACCACCTTACTCCTGCAAGAATGGCCATAATCAAAAAGTCAAAAAATAATAGATGTTGGTGTGGATGTGCTATAAATAGAACATTTCTATGCTGCTGGTGGGAATGTAAACTAGTACAACCATCATGGAAAACAGTGTGGCAACTCCTTAAAGAACTAAAAGTAGAACTACCATTTGATCCGGCAATCCTACTACTGGGTATCTACCTAGAGGAAAAGTAGTCATTATACAAAAAAAGACACTTTCACAGACATGTTTATAGCAGCACAATTCGTAATTGCAGAAATATGGAACCAGCCCAAATGCCTATTAATGAACGAGTGGATAAAGAAATTGTGGTATAAGCTGGGCGTGGTGGCTCACACCTGTAATCCCAGCACTTTGGGAGGCCAAGGCAGGTGGATCACCGGAGGTCAGGAGTTTGAGACCATCCTGGCCGACATGGTGAAACCCCATCTCTACTAAAAAATACAAAAATTAGCTGGGCATGGTGGCGCATGCCTGTAGTCCCAGCTACTAGGGAGGCTGAGGCTGGAGAATCGCTTGAACCCAGGAGGCAGAGGTTGCAGTGAGCCAAGATCACACCACTGCACTCCAGCCTGGTGACAGAGCAAGACTCCATCTCAAAAAGAAAAAGAAAGAAAGAAAAGAAAAGAAGGAACTCAAGAGTAGAAAACCAAGCATTGCATGTTCTCACTCACAAGTGGGAGCTAAGCTATGACAATGTAAAGGCATTAAGAATGATACAATGAACTGTGGGGACTCGGGAAAGAGTGATGAGGGATAAAAGACCACAAATTGGGTTCCGTATATAGTGCTTGGGTGATGGGTGCACCAAAATCTCACAAGTCACCACTAAAGAACTTACTCATGTAACCAAGTAACACCTGTTCCTGAACAGCCCACAGAAATAAAAAATTTTTTAAATAATCTTATTTGTGGGTATTATAAATGAGACTATTTTGATTTCCTTTACATATCATTCACTGTTAGTGTATAGAAATGTTACTGAATTTTGTACGGTGATTTTGTATACTGCAACTTTACTCAATTTATCAGTATTACTAATTTCGGTGGATTGTTCAGGATTTTCCAAATATGAGATCTTATTATCTGTAAATAAGCACAATTTGACTTCTTCCTTCTCAATTTGTATGCCCCTCATTTCTCCTCTGATTCATTGAGCTAGGACTTCTAGTACTATGTTCAATAACTGTGGTAAAAATGGGCATCCTTGTTGTGTTACAGATCTCAAACCAAAGGTTTCTAGTTTTTTTGTATTTTTTCCCCATTCAGTATGATACTGTGGTCTGTCATATATGGCTTTTATTACATTGAGATACATTCCTTCTATACCCAGTTTCTTGAGGGTTTTTATCATGTAGGGAAGTTGAATGTTATCAAATGCATTTTCAGCATCAAATGAAACGACCATATTTTTGTCCTTCATTTTGTTGATATAATGTATCACATTGATAGCTAGCATATGTTGAAGCTGAGTAAAATCCTACTCAGTTATGATCAATAATCTTTTTAATGCATTGTTAAATTCAGTTTTCTACCTACCATTTTGCTGATTTTTATATCAATACTAATCAGAGATATTGGTCTGTAGTTTTATTTATTTAATGTGTCTTTGTTTGGTTTTGGTATTGGGTAACCTCATGGAATGAGTTTGGAAGTATTCCCACCTCACCTACTTTTCAAAATGGTTTCAGTAGGATTGGTATTACTTCTTTAAATGTTCAGTAGAATTCAGCAGTGAAGCGATTGGGGCGCAGGCTTTTCTTTGCTGGGCAACATTTTATTACAGCTTTTATGTCATTACTTGTTACTGGTCTGTTCAGGTTTTGGATTTCTTAATGGTTCAATCTTCGTAGGATGTATGCGCTCAGGAATGTATCCATTTCCTCTAGATTTTCCAATTTATTGGCCTAAAGTTGCTCACAGTAGCCACAAATGATGCTTTGGATGTCTGAGGTATTCTTTTTCATAGTCTGCATAAACATCTGCTTTATCTTTAAAAAAAACTAACTTTTAATTTCATTGATCTTTTGTTCCTTCTGCAATGATCTTTATTACTTCTTTTCTTCTACTACTTTTATGTTTGGTTTGCTCTTGCTTTTCTAGTTCTTTAAGATGCATCATTAGGTTAATTAGTTTAAGTTGGCTGGGCATGGTGGTTCAGGCCTGTAATCTCAGCACTTTGGGAGGCAGAGGGAAGTGAATAGCTTGAGCCCAGGAGATCAAGACCAGCCCAAGCAACATGGCAAAACCCCATCTCTACAAAATATAAAAAAATTAGTCAAGGGTGGTGGTGCAAGCCTGTAGTCCCAGCTACTCGAGAGGCTGAGACAGGAGGATTGCTTGATCTTGTAGAGGTTAAGGCTATGGTGAGCCGTGATTGCGCCACTGCACTCCAGCCTGAGTGACAGAGCAAAATATTCTATGAAAAAAAATTACCTGAAGCTTTTCTTTTCTTTTCTGAGGCATTCTTGCTCTGTCGCCCCGGCTGGAGTGCAGTGGCGTGATCTTGGCTCACTGCAACCTCCGCCTCCTGGGTTCAAGCGATTCTCTTGCTTCAGCCTCCTGAGTAGCTGGGATTACAGGCACGTGCCACCACACCCAGCTAGTTTATTTTTAGTAGAGATGGGGTTTTACCACATTGGCCAGGCTGGTCACGAACTCCTGACTTCAAGTGAAAGTTTCTGTTAGATTTGAAGGAAAGTCAAGGGTTAAGAACAGAGAGTTGGCAGCTCAACAGCAACACAGGTTTACTGTCAGCAGAAACCTACATAGGGGGACCAACTTAGTGTCAAGGCCCACTGCCACTTACAGGCTGGGGTAATTATAGGTCTGGGCAGGAGGGATCTAGGTGGTATGGCTTGCTGCCTGGGAGGATGTTGATAGATATTTCTGTGGTCAGGTGATTTGGCCTTTTTGTCCAGCAGGATGTGATAAGAATGTTCCTTGGGCCTTTGTCCAGCAGGATGTGATAAGAATGTTTCTGTAGTCAGGTGGTTAGGCAGGATGTTTCTCACAGCCCAAGCCCCTGTGGAATGTTTCACCCTGAGCAAGGTCTGTAAAATGGTGGCAGGCTTACAAAATGATGCAGCTTGGACTAACAGCTTCCATTCAGCCACCTTGCTCTACCCCTTCCAGGTGTCTTCATGATAATGAATATTGACTTTTTTTTTTTTTTTTTTTTTTTTTGAGATGGAGTTTTGCTGTTGTCCCTCAGGCTGGACTATAATGGCGTGATCTCGGCTCACTGGAACCTTGGCCTCCTAGGTTCAAGGAATTCTCTTGCCTCAGGTCTCCCGAGTAGCTGGATTACTGGCACCCAAAACCACACTCAGCTAATTTTTTGTTTTTAGTAGAGACCAGGTTTCACCATCTTGGCCAGCCTGGTCTTGAACTCCTGACCTCAGGCAATCCACCCACCTCAGCCTCCCAAAGTGCTGGGATTATAGGCATGAGCCATGGCATCCAGCCAAATATTGACCTTTCATTAAGATGCTTAGGATTTCTTTGAGGATTTATTGTAGGGAGGGTCTACTTACTGGTGATCAGTTCCCTCACCATTTGCTTCTGTAAGAAAAACTATTTCTCCTTCATTTATGAAACTTAATCTAGTTGGATACAAAATTCCTGGTTCACCGGTTTTTTTCTTTCAGCACTTTGACAATCCCATCCCATCCCATCTCATCCCATTCTGACTTATAAGGTTACTTTTGGTTGGGCCCAGTGGTTCACACCTGTAAAACCAGCACCTTGGGAGGCCAAAGTGGGTGGTTTACTTGAGTCCAGGAGTTTGAGACCAGCCTGGCCAATGTGGGGAAATCCTGTCACTACTAAAAATACAAAAAAATTATCTGGGCATGGTGGCACATGCTTGTAGTCCCAGCTGGAGGCAGTGGCATGAGAATTGCTTGGACCTGGGGGCAGAGGTTGCAGTAAGCTAAGATTTTGCCATTGCACACTATCCTGGGCAACAAAGTGAGACACTGTCTCAAAAAATAAAAAAAAGGCTGGGTACAGGGCTCACGCCTGTAATCCCAGCACCTTGGGAGGCTGAGGTGGGTGGATCACTTAAGGTAAGGAGTTCGAGACCGGCCTGGCCAACATGGTGAAACGCCATCTCCACTAAAAATCAGCTGAGTGTGGGGGCACACAGCTGTAATCCCAGCTACTCGGGAGGCTGAGGCAGAAGAATCGCTCGAACCCGGGAGGCGGAAGTTGCAGTGAGCCGAGATCACACCACTTCACTCCAGCCTGGGTGACAGAGCAAGACTCTGTCCCAAAAAGGTAAAAACAAAAGATTACTGTTGACAAGTACACTATTTGTCTAATGAGGTTTCTTTTATGTGAGTAGACACTTTTCTCTTGCTGATTTTATAATTCTTTCCTTCACCTTGACTTGAGACAGTCTGATGACTATATGGCATTAAACCCATGTTGCCACATATTTTCCTAGGAATCATTAGGCCTCCTGTATCTAAGATGTCTAAATCTCTTGCTAGACTAGGGAGGTCTTCATTAATTATTTCCTGAAAAAGGTTCCCTAAATATTTGCTTTTTCTTTCCCTTTGGAAATACTGTTAATTCATTAGTTCTGCGGCTTTATGTAGTCTCGTATGTTTCAAAGGCCTTCTTCATTCTTACATATTCTTTATTTTTCTCTGACTAGGTTAATTCAAAAACATTATTTCTTCTGCTTTGTCTAGTCTATACTTGAGGCTTTCAAATGCATTTCAAAATTCCTTCAAAGAATTTTTCATTGCCATAAAGTTGTTTGGTTTTATGAAAATATATCTAATTTCCTTGGTAAATTTCTCATTCATAACCTAAATTGATTTTCCAACTTCTTTGTATGGGTTTTCAGATTTCCCTTGCATTTCATTAAGTTTCCTTTAAAACATTTTGAGCTTCTCAGCATTTCAATTATTATTTTTGGTTAGAATCCGTTGCTAAGAAACTCCTATGTTCCTTTGAGAGTGTGTTATAATACCTTACTTTTTCATGCTTCCTGTAACTTTATGCTTATTTCTGCACATCCAGAGACGTATTTGCTTCTCGCTATTATTAAACTTACTTTTGCTAGGACAGAAGTTTTTTTTCTTGAGGTTGTGACTTTGCTTCTGGACGAGTTCAGTGATGAAAACTTTGTTATTACCTTGGTTCTAAAAAGCCTTAGTGTGGTAGTTTTCTCAAATGCCAGTAGTAGTAGCTGTGTAACAGGTAGGTGAGCAGGTTCACAATCTCCTGAGTAGCCAGCATGGAACTCACCTCACACTCCTGAGTTCTGTGCACTGTGTCACATATTGTAATAAGCTATGTGGGCTGACCTCCAGGCCAGTAGGGTGGCACTTACAGTTAAGAGCCAGCTGCAGTGGTAGCAGTAGGGTTTATACCTGACATCCATTAACCTGGAAAATCTCTCATCTCCACACAAACATCACTAGACAGATGGAAACAGAAAAATCAAATATTGGACTGAAATTGAACTTTAAATCAAATGAACCTAACATTCATTCATAGAACATTCTACCTGCAGAACATACATTCTTCTCATTAGCACATGGAACATTCTCCAAGCCAGACCATTAGACCACGAAACAAGACAACTTTTTTTTTTCTTTTTTTAAAGAAAGGGTTCACTGTGTTGAGAGGCTGGTCTCGAACTCACCTCAAGCAATCCTGCTGCCTCAGCCTCCCAAAATGCTAGGACTACAGGGGGAGCCACTGTACCTGGCTATGAACATATTTTTTAAAAGAACAAAACCAGGCCAGTCATAGTCACACATGCCTGTAATCCCAGCACTCTGGGAGGCTGAGGTGGGAGGATCATTTGAGCTCAGGAGTTTGAGACCAGTCTGGCAACATGGTGAAACTCTGTCTCTACAAAAAAGTACAAAAATTAGCCAAGCATAGCGGCACATGCCTATAGTCCCGGCTACTTGGGAGGCTGAGGTGGAAGAACTGCTTGAGCTCGGGAGGTTAAGGTTGCAGTAAATCAAAAATCATGCCATTGCACTCCAGCCTGGGTGACAGAGTAAGACCTTGTCTCAAAACGAAACAAAACAAAAATCAAAATCATATCAAGTATCTTCTCAGACTGCAGCAGAATAAAACTAGAAACCAATGCCAAGAGAATCTCTGGAACTATAAAAATATATGGAAATTCAACATGCTTCTGAACTATCACTGAGTCATTGAAAAAATGAATATGGGTATTAAGAATATTTGAGAGAAACAAAAATAGAAAGACGACATACTAAAACCTCTGGGATATAGCAAAGGCAGTCCTTAGAGAGAACTTCATGGCATTCAACGTCTCCATCAAAAAAAAAAAAAAAAAAGTTCAAAAATTAAGAATCTTACATTGTACCTCAAGAGACTAGAAAAATAATCAAATCAAAAATTTGCAGAAGAAATAAAGGTCACAGCAGAAATAAATGAAATACAGACCAAAAAGAAGAATCAATAAAACAAAAAGTTAGTTTTTTGAAAATGTAAACAAAATTGGGAAACTACTACCTACACCAACCAAGAATAGGTAAGGTCCAAATAAACAAAATCAGAAATTAAGAAGGACACATTACAGCTGATACCACAGAAATACAAAACAACAACAGAAACTATTATGAACAGGTATATACTGACAAACAAGAAACCCTATGGGAAATGGATAAATTACTGGAAACATACAATCTCCCAAGCCTTAACCAGGAAGAAACAGAAATCCTAAATAATAGATGAATAATTAGTGAGATTGAATCAATTAAAAAAAAAAAAAAGATTTTCCCAACAACAAAGAAGCCCAGAACCAGATTGATTCACAGCTGAATTCTACCATACAAAGCTAAACTAATACCAATCCTCTTGAAACTATTCAAAAAAGAGAGGAAAAAAAAGAGGAGGGAATTGTTCTTAACACATTCCATGAAGGTGGTATCACTTTGATATCAAAACCAAACAAGAACACAGCAAAAAGAGAAAACTACAGACCAATATCCCTGATAAACATAAATGAAATAATCCTAAACAACATACTAGCACACTGAATCCAACAGCACGTCAAAAAGACAATAGGTCAGGGGCAGTGGTTCATGCCTGTAATCCCAGACTTTGGGAGGTTGAGGTGGGCAGATCACGAGGTCAGGAGTTCGAGACCAGCCTGGCCAACATGGTGAAACACCGTCTCTACTAAAAATACAAAAAAATTAGCTAGGCATGGTAGTGTGCCTGTAATCCCAGGTAATTGGGAAGCTGAGGCAGGAGAATTGCTTGAACCTGGGAGGTGGAGGTTGCACTGAGCCAAGATCACACCATTGCACTCCAGGCTGGGCAACAAGAACAAGAGCCAAACTCCAACTCAAAAATAAATAAATAAATAAAAATAAACCATAATCAAGTGGGTTTTACACTAAGGATGCAAGGATGGTTCAACACATGCAAATCAATAAATGTGATATATCACAACTAAGAACAAACACCATATGATCATCTCAATACGTGCACAAAAAGCATTTCATAAAATTTAGCATCACTTCATGATAAAACCGCCAATAAACTAGGCATAGAATGAACATAGCTAAGGCCAGGTGCAGTGGCTCATGCCTATAATCTCAGCACTTTGGGAGGCCGAGGCGGGTGGATCACCTGAGGTCAAGAGTTCGAGACCAGCTTGGCCACAAAATGGAAAACCCCATCTCTACTGAAAATACAAAATTTAGTTGGGCATGGTGGCAGGCACCTGTAATCTCAGCTACTTGGGAGGCTGAGGTACGAGAATCACCTGAACCTGGGAGATGGAGGTTGCAGTGAGCCAAGATCGTGCCACTGCACTCTAACCTGGCAACACAGTGAGACTGTATCTCAAAAACAAAACAAAACAAAACAAAAAGGAATGAACATAGCTAAAAATAATAAAGGCCATAAGGCCATATACAACAAACCCACAGCCAAAATCATACTAAATCAAGAAAGGTTGAAAGAACCCCCTCTAAGGACTTGAACAAAACAAAGATGCCCACTTTCACCACTTCTATTCAACATACTACTATATATATCCTGGCCATAGCAATCAGGTAAGATAAAGAAAGAAAAAGGAAATAGGATATCAATGTATCTGTTTGCTAATGATACATGATCTTATGTCTAGAAAACCCTAAAGACTCTACCAAAAAACTCTTAATTTGATAAACAAACAAAGTTTCAAGATGCAAAAATCAACAAATAGCTGAAAGCAGTGGCTAACGTCTGTAATCCCAAAACTGTGGGAGGCCGAGGCAGGTGGATTACCTGAGATCAGGAGTTCAAGACCAGCCTGGCCAACATGGTGAAACCCCGTGTCTACTAAAAACACAAAAATTAGCCGGCCATGCTGTCACATGCCTGTAATCCCAGCTACTTGGGAGGCTGAGGCAGGAGAATTGCTTGAGCCTGGGAGATGGAAGTTGCAGTGAGCCGACATCATGCCACTGCACTCCAGCCTGGCCAACAGAGTAAGACTCTTGTCTCAAAAAATAAATAAATAAAATAATCAACAAATAAAAATGCGTAGCATTTCTATACACCAATAACAATCAAACTGAGAGCCAAATCAAGAAGGCAATCCCATTTACCATAGCTACAAAACATAAAATAAAATGCTCAGGAATATTTTCAACCAAGGAAGTCAAAGACCTCCTATATAAGAAAAACTACAAAACACTGACAAAAGGAACTGCAGCTGACACAAATGGAAAAATATCCCATGCTCACTGATCAGGAAAATTAATATTATTAAAAAGGCCATACTGCCCAAAGCAATCTACAAATTCAATGCATTCACTATCAAAGTACCAATGTCATTCTTCACTGAATTACAAAAAACAGTCTTGACATTCACATGGAACCAAAAGAGAGCCCAAATAGCCAAAGCAATCCTAAGCTAAAACAATAAAGCTGAAGATAATTGCATTACCTGACTTCTAACAATATTATAATACAAAGCTGATGGTAATCAAAACAGCAATGTATAGAAATAGACATACAGATCAACTGAACAGAGAACCCAGAAATAAAGCCACATATCTATAGCCAAGTGATCTTTGACAAAGTTAACAAGAATATATGCTGCGGAAAGGACAGACTCTTTTCAATAAATGGTGCTGTGAAAACTGGATTGACCTATGTATAAGAATGAAACTGAATCCCTATCTCTCACAATACTTAAAAATAAACTCATCTTAAATATACACAGAAAAGAAAAATCATAAATTTCTCCCAAGCCAGTTGCAATTTTCATAAGCATTGTGTTGAATTTGTAATCAGTTTAGTATTACTATTTTCATTTAAGATTGCAGTTATTATTTATGAATTTTGACATTACTGCTGTATAATTTTCTAAGTATACAGCATATTGTTCCTGACTAGTCAGGTTTTGCACAATAGATCTCTCTTTTTTCTTTAAGTCGGAATTTCATTGTTTCCCAGGCACAATCTCAGCTTGTTGCAAACTCCGCCTCCTGGGTTCAAACGATTCTCCTGCCTCAGCCTCCCGAGTAGCTGCGATTACAGGCATGCACCACCACACCCAGCTAATTTTGTATTTTTAGTAGTGATGGGGTTTCTCCATGTTGGTTAAGCTGGTCTTGAACTCCAGACCTCAGGTGATCTGCCCGCCTTGGCCTCCCAAAGTGCTGGGATTACAGGCATGAGCCACCTCGCCCCACCAGATCTCTTGAATATACTGCCCTAATTGAAATTCTATATCCTTTGACCAATTATCTATTCAACCCCACCCCCTAGCTGTATAATCACCTTTCTACTTCTTCCTTAAATGAGTCTTAGATTCCAAAAATGAGAGATGTCATACAGTATTTGTCTGTGTCTAGACTATTTCACTTAACACAATGTACAGGTTTATTCATGTTCTTGCAAATGACAGGCAAAATATTCCGTTATGTACATACACCACATTTTCTTCGTTCATTCCTTGATAGACAGGTTGATTCTGTATCTACTGTGAATAATGCTGCAATAAATATGTGAGTCCAAGTATCTCTTCAATATAGTGATTTAATATCCCTTAGATATATATCCAATAATAAGATTCCTGGATCATAGTTATATTTTTAATTTTTTGAACTTCTAAAAAATGATAATGGCTGTACTAATTCATGTTTCCATGAACTGTGTGCAACAGTTCCTTTTTCTCTACATCTTTGCCAACATTTGTTATTATTTTTGTTTTTTTGAGATGGAGTCTTGCTCAGTTGCCCAGACTAGAGCGCAGTGGCGTGATCTTGGCTCACTGTAACCTCTGCCTCCTGGGTTCAAGCAATTCTCCTCCCTCAGCTTTCCGAGTCACTGGGATTACAGGTGCCCACCACTAAACCCAGCTAATTTTTGTATTTTTAGTAGAGATGGGGTTTCGCCATCTTGGCCAGGCTGGTCTCAAACTCCTGACCTCATGATCCACCTGCCTCAGCCTCCCCAAGTGCTGGGATTACAGGCGTGAGCCACCACGCCTGGTCTTATCTTTTATTTTTGATAAGTCATTCCAACAGGTGTGAAATATTTCATAGTAGTTTTAATTTACATTTCCATGAATATTAGTAATGTGCACTTTAGCCATTTGCATGTCTTCTTTTGAAAAATGTCTCTTCAGGTCCTTTGCCTTTTTTTTTTTTGAGATGAGGTCTCACTCTGTCACCCAGGTTGCAGTGCAGTGGCACGATCTCAGCTCACTACAACTTCCACCTCTCAGGCTCAGGAGATCCTCTCACCTCAGCCTCCTGAGTAGCTGAAACCACTGGCGTGCACCACCACACCTAATTTCCTGTAGCGACGGGGTTTTGCAATGTTGCCCAGGCTGGTCTCAAACTCCTAAGCTCAAACGATTCATCCGCTTTGGCCTTCCAAAGTGCTGGGATTACAGGCATAAGCCACCACGCCCAGCCCATTTTCTTTTGAGGTTCGGTCTCTCTGTGGTCCAGGCTGGAATGCAACTGCGCGATCATAGCTCACCGTAATCTCAAACTCTGGAATTCATTTTTTAATTGGCTTATTTGTTTTCTTGTTATCTGAGTTCCTCATATATTTTAGAAGAATATTGCTAAAATGACTATACTACCCAGAACACCTTAAAGAGATAATGTAATCCCTATAAAAATTCCAATGTCACTTTTCATAGAAATCGAAAATATAATCCTAAAATGGATAATTAATGTGGAATCACAGGAGGGCCCAAATAGCCAAAGCAATCTTAAGCAAAAAGAATAAAGCTGGAGGGATCATGCTAGACAATTTCAGAATATACCACAAAGCTACAGTAAACAAAACACTACAGTATTGGGATAAAAACAGATATAGCCAATGGAACAGAATAGAGAACCCAGAAATAAAATCCACATATTTATATTAAATTGATTTTGAAACAAAAGGCAAAACGTACAATTTGGAAAGAACAGCTGCTATGATAAATGGTGCTGGGTAAACAGAATATCTACATGCAGAAGAAACTAGGCAGTATCTCACACCACATAACAAAAGTCAACTTTAAATGCATTACTACAAAGTTAAATGTAGGCTGGGCGTGGTGGCTCATGCCTGTAACCCCAGCACTTTGGGAGTTCAAAAAAGCAGGAGGACTGCTTGAGCCCAGGAGTTTGAGACCAACCTGGGCAATACATGGAAACCCTGTCACTACAAAAACCTTTAAAAAAAAATTTTTTTTTAATTAGGTATGGTGTCATGTGCCTCTTGTCTTCCTGTGAGACAGTGAGACACTGTCTCAATTAAAACAACAACAACAACAACAACAAAACAGGCTGAGGCACAACAATCGTTTCAATCCAGGAGGTAGAGGCTGCAGTGAGCCGAGATCATGCCACTGCACTCCAGCCTCGGCCACAGGGCGAGACTCCATCTCAAAAAAAGAAAACAAACTTAAATGTAAGACCCAAAACTACAAAACTACTGGAAACATAGGGAAAAACTTGATGACACTGGTCGGCACAATGACCTTTTTTAGATATGATCCCAACAGCATAGGGAACAAAGGCAAAAATAGAGCACTGGAATTACATATGAAACTAAAAACCTTCTGTACAGGAAGAGATCTACAGAATGAAGAGACAATGTATGAAATGGGAGAAAATATTTGCAAACCATACATCTGATCAGGGGTTAATATTCAAAATATGAGTCCTCTGGTTAGATGAACATGGGATTTTGCAGTTCTCAGAGTATATGTTTTGTACTTCTTTTCGATGCTATTATATATGCTTTCCTCAATTTCAATTTTGGATTCCTCTTTGCAAGTATATAGAAATAAAATAGATTTATGTACGCTGATCTTCCATCCTTCAACTTTGTTGCACTGACTTTTATCTTTAATGGTTTGTGAATCTCTTAGAATTTTCTACATAATAAATCACATTATGTGTGTATGTTTTACTTCTCCCTTTCCAATTTGATGCTTTTATTATTTGAAAAAAAAAATTGGCTTCATTTTCCTGACTAGATCCTCCAGTACAATGATGAATAGAAATGCAGAGAGGGGTCATCTTGTTCCTGAATTAGCAGGAAAACCTCCAATCCTCCACCACGATGTTAGCTGTGGGTTTTGCTTCTTTTTTTTGTTTTTTTGTTTTTTGTTTTGAGACGGAATCTCGCTCTGTCGCCCAGACTGGAGTGCAGCGGCGTGATCTTGGCTCACTGCAAGCTCTGCCTCCTGGGTTCACGTCATTCTCCTGCCTCAGCCTCCCGAGTAGCTGGGACTGCAGGCACCTGCCACCAAGCCCGGCTAATTTCTTTTTTGTATTTTTAGTAGAGACAGGGTTTCATCGTGTTAGCCAGGATGGTCTCGATCTCCTAACCTCATGATCTGCCCACCTCGGACTCCCAAAGTGCTGGGATTACAGGCCTGAGCCACCGTGCTCGGCCTGCTTTGTGGGTTTTTTACAGATGCTTTTTAACAAGTTAAGAAAGTTCCAAACTTTCCCTGCTGTTTAATGTTTTTATCATGAAGGGACATTGGATTTTATCAATGCTTTTCACTATCTCTTAAAAAGATCATGTAGCTTTGTTCTCTTTGATATGGCACATAACGAGAAATTTGCTTTCCTGAGACAAATCTCACTTGGTCATGGTGTATAATCCTTTTATGTTAGTTTCAAATTACTAGCATTTGGTTAAGGGTTTTCACATCTACATACTTCAAAAAAAATATCATTCTTCAGTTTTCTTTTCCTATAGTGTTGGGGTCTGCTTTTGGTATTCAAATAATAGTAGCCTTAAAGAATTATTTGAGAAATGTTCCATCCTCTTCTATTTCTTGGAAGAATTGAAGAACTGTACCTTTAAATGTTTCGTAGAGTTTACTAATAAAACCATCTGATTTGGGGCTTTTCATTTTGTCCTAATTCCACTGCTTTACTTGTTTATGTTTGTTCAGACTTTCCTCTTCTTCAGTGAGTTCTGGTAGTTTTGCGTCTTTTTAGGAATTTGTCTGTTTCATCTATTAAATGGAGTATCATACAATTGGAATTATTCTACAGTATTCCCTTATATATTTTAACTACTGGAAGGTCTGTAGTAATGTCCCCTCATTCATTCCTGATTTTAGTAATTTGAGTCTTCTCTCCCTTTTTCGTGCTCAGTTTACTGAATGTTTAATTTTGTTGATCGTTCAAAAAAAGGTTTTCCTTTTCTATTTTTGCCTATTCTCTATTAATTTCCACACTAATTTTTTCTTACATTCTGCTGACTTTAGGTTCAGTTTGCTCTTCTAGTTCCAGTTTCTTAAAAAGTCTAGGTTACTGATTTGAGGTCTTTTTAAATACAGCATTTATCACTATAAATTTTCTAAGAATTGCTGTAATTGCACCCTCCAAAACATTTGATATGTTTGTCTTCATTTTCATTCACCTCAAAGTATTTTCTAATTAACCTCATGATTTCTTCTTTGACTCATTATTTAGAAGTGTTAATTTCAACGTATTTGTAAATTTCTCAAGTTTCTTTTTAGTACCGATTTCTGATTTTATTCACCGGTCAGATAATGCTTTTTCATAATTTCAATCCTTTTAAATGTGTTCGTTTGCTTCATGGCCTAATGTGACTATACTGATGAATGTTCTACATACACTCAAAAAGAACGTCTATTCTGCTGTTGTTGGGTGGACTGTTCAAAGATGTCTCTTCAGTCTAGTTGGTTTAGTGTCGCTCAAGTCTTGTCTTGCTGATTTCCTCAGTTTTCTATCCATTATGACAATGTTGTATTGAATTCTCCAATTATTACTGAATTGTGTACTTCTTCCTTCAATTCTGTCAATAGTTGCTTTATATATTTTGCTGTTCTCTTATTAGGTGCATATATGTTTATGATATGTATACCTTTCTGAGGCACCGACTCTTTTGTCATTATAGAATGTCCCTCTTTATCGCCAGCAATACTGTTTCAGTATATTTTGTCTGAAATCAGTACAGGCACGCTAGATTTACTATGGTTGCTATTTGCATGTTGTATCTTCATCTACCCTTTTACTTTCAGCCTATTTGCATCTTTGAATCCAAAGTCTGTCTCCTGTCAACAGCCTATAGGCCAAGGCTATTTTTCCCTTTAGTCTGGAAATCTCTGCCGTTACACTGGATTGTTTAATCCTTTCACACCTGACATTACTTGGTTGTTTTTGTTTGTTTAGAGACAGGTCTCTCTATCATGCACAGTGCTTAGATCAAAGCTCACTGCAGCCTTGAACTCCTGGGCTCAAATAGCCTGCCAAGCAGCTGGGACTACAGGTATGCGCCATCACACTCAGCTAATTTTAAAATGTTTTTGTAGAGACAAGGTCTTACTATGGTACCTAAGCTCATCTCAAACTCCTGCCTCAAATGATCCTCGGCCTACCAAGGTGCTAGGATTCCAGACACGAGCCACCGTACCTGGCCTTTATATTACTATTGATATACAGATGCTGTGTGACTTGCAATAGTATTACATCCCAATAAACCTATCAGAAATTGAAATTGAAAATATCCTAGGTCAAAGAGGCAGTAAATACAGGTACAACTAACCTACCAAGCATCATAGCTAAGCTTAAGCCTATCTTAAACATGTTCAGAACACTGATATTAGCCTAGAGTTGAGCAAAATAATTTAACCCAAAGTTGATGTTATACTAATGTCTTGAATTTCTCATGTAATTTATTTATATTCTACTGAGTGCCTATCACTTTCCATAGCATCATAAACTAAAAATCATGTCAAATCATAATTCAGGATCTACTTGTAGCTTGATTTATGTCAGCCTTTCACTTTTTAGTTTACATCTCATGCCTTTTGTTCTATTCCTTTACTGCCATAGAACTTTTCTAATGGTGCCTTTTTTTTGAGACAGAGTCTCACTCTGTCACCCAGCCTGGAGTATACTGGCATTGAGGCAACCTCGGCTCACTGCAACCTCCATCTCCCGGGTTCAAGCGATTCTCCTGCCTCAGCCTCCTGAGTAGATGGGATTACAGGTGCCCACCACCATGCCCAGCTAATGTTGGTATTTTTAGAAGAGAGGGGGTTTCACCATGTTGGCCAGGCTGCTCTCAAACTCCTGACCTCAAGTGATCCATCCACCTCAGCCTCCTAAAGTGCTGAAATTACAGGTGTGAACCATCATGTCTGGCCTAATAGTTTCATTTTTAAAACTTCATTTTTCTTTTCTTTTGGAGACAGGGATTCACGTTGTTGCTCAGGCTAAAGTACAGTGGGCACGAACACAACTTACTGAAGCCTCAATCTCCTGGACTCAAACGAGACTCTCACCTGACCCTTCAAGTAGCAGGGACATCAGGGGCGCCCATCACACGCAGTTAATTTTTTTTTTAAAGACAGTCTCACTAAGTTGCCCAGGCTGGTCTTAAACTCTTGGGCTCAAGAAATCCTCCTGCCTTGGCCTCCCAAAGTGCTGAGATTAGAAATTTACAGGCCTGTGCCTGGCCTATAAACGGCTAACATTATAATTTTTATATCAATGTTAATGAGAAATGGGTCTGTTTTTATAGGGTGTTGCTATCAAAGGTTTGTTGGCCTTTACAGTCTTTCTAGTCTCTGAACAATTTGTGTGTGAATGGTGTTATTTTTCCTTAAATATTAGAATAATTCACCACTAAGGTCATCTGGGCCTGGGGTTAACTTAGTGGTAAAGGTTTTCAATTAAAATTGATGTAGAACCAGCTGGGAGCAGTGGCTCACACCTGTAAGCCTAGCACTCTGGGAGGCCAAGACTCAAACAGCCCAGGAGTTCAAAACCATCCTGGGCAATAGTGAGACGTCATCTCCAGTTAAAAAAAAAAAAAGCCAGGTGCAGTGGCTCATGCCTGTAATCCCAGCACTTTGGGAGGCCAAGGCAGGTGGACCACCTGAGGTCAGGAGTTCAAGACTAGCCTGACCAACATGGCGAAACCCCATCTCTACTAAGTACAAAAGTTAGCCGGGCATGGCGGCAGGCGCTACTTGCAAGGCTGAGGCAGGAGAATCACTTGAACCTGGGGGATAGGGGTTGCACTGAGCTGAGATCTTGCCACTTCACTCCAGCCTGGGGAAAAGGGTGAAAACCTGTCCAAAAAAAAAAAAAAAAAAAAAAAAGAAGATACTTACAACCATTCATACTTTTTATATCTTTTGGTGTCAATTTTATCTATTTTTCCATTTCAACACAATTTCAAATTTGTCAACACAAAGTTCTTACAGTATTCTCTAATTGTATTTGTAATACCTGTAGTGCTGTCCCTCTTTTCATTTTTTTTTTTTTTTCATTTTTTTTTTTAAACAGAGTCTTGCTCTGTCACCCGGGCTGGAAGGCAGTGGCACGATCTCAGCTCACTGCAACCTCCACCTCCTGGGTTCAAGCAATTCTCCTGCTTCAGTCTCTCCAGCAGCTGGAACTACAGGCATGTGCCACCACACCCAGCTAATTTTTTTATTTTAGTAGAGATGGGGTTTCTCCATGTTGGCCAGGCTGGACTTGAACTCCTGACCTCAGGTGATCCTCCTGCCTCAGCCCCCCAAAGTGCTGGGATTACAGGCACGAGCCACTGCACCTGGCCTCATTCTTGATTATTAGTGATGTTTTTCTTTTTACTTGATCATTTTTATTAAACATGTATCAAGATTGTCAAAGTAAACTACAAAAAAAAGACAAAAAGATTGCCAAAATATTTTAAGTTTGCTAGCTTGCTATTATACAGTGTTACATTTCATTATTTCCCGCCATATTCCTTTTCCTTTTTTATTTGACACAGAGTTTCACTCTTGTTGTCCAGGCTGGAGTGCAGTGGCACGATCTCGGCTCACTGCAATGTCTGCCTCCTGGGTTCAAGTGATTCTCCCACCTCAGCCTCCTGAGTAGCTGGCAGTCACAGTGCCTGGCCTTTTTTTTTTATTTTTATTGCCCAGGTTGCTCTTCAACTTCTGGGCTCCAGCAATCCACCCACCTCAGCCTCCCAAAGTACTGGGATTACAGGTGTGAGCCATCATGCCTGGCACATTTTCTTTTTTTTTTGAGACAGGGTCTCTCTGTGGCCCAGGCTGGAACGCAATGGTGCAATTATAGCTCACTGTAACCTTGAACTCTTGGGCTCAACAATTCTCCCATCTCGTTCTCCAGAGTAGCTAGGACTACCCGTGTGTGCTACTGCACCCAGCTAATTTTTTTTTCATAGCGATGGGGTCTCATTATGCTGCCCAGGCTGGACTGTAATTCCTGGGCTCAAGTAATCCTCCGGTCTTGGCGTCCCAAACCATTGGGATTACACATGTGAGCTACCATGCCCTATCCTCCTTCCGCTTTCTTTGCATTTGCTTTGCTGTTCTTGCTCCAGCTTCAAGTAAAAACTCAGATATTTTTCAGTCTTTTTCCTTTTCTATTGTTAGAGTCTCACTTGGTCACCCAGCTGGAGTGCAGTGGCATGAACATAGCTCACTGCAACCTCAAAATCCTGGGCTCAAGTAATCCTACTGCCTCCCAAGTAGCTAGGACTACAAGTGTGTGCCTCCATGGCTGGCTAACTTTACAAAACATTTTTTTGTAGAGACAGGGTCCTGTAATGTTACCCAGGCGGGTCTCAAACTCCTGACCTCAAGTTATCCTCTACTTCGGCCTCACAAAGTGGTGGGATTACAGGCATGAGTCAGCATGCCCAGCCTTTTTTTCTAATTTCTCACTTAAAGCTGTAAATTTTCCTCTAAGCCCTACTTTAATTGGGCCCCCAAGTTTTGAAAAATTCTACCTTATAATTTGATACTTATCCAATATTTTCTAAGATGCACTGTAATTTCTTAACCTGCAAATTATTCAAAAGTATGTTACTTTCCAAGCAATAGCATATTTCCTGTATCTTTGTGGTTAAAAGTTAGCTTAGTCTTTTTTCATTTTACAGTTCAAAGCTATGGGTGCATGTTTATTTAGTTGGTTTTTTCCCTGCTTCATTGGGTTTCTCCATTATAAAACATCTCTGTTCTCCAATGATGTTCTACAAGATAGTATACATTTTAAAAGAGCAATTCTCGTTAAAAAATAAAAAACTACTGAACTGAATTTTTACTGTTACTGTTTTTAAAAAGTAAAAATTTAGGGAAAAAACCCATTTAACTAAACTTGTTCAAAGTCAGATACTTCAGCCAATATTTGAACGGAGGGTCTTAAGGCTCAAAGAAATCTATCATAAACACAAAACAGGTACGTTATTATGAAGCAACAGGGCTGCTTTAACAGTTATATAGTGGTTAACAAAATGACAAAACTCAGGCCAGGTGGCAGTTAATCTCATAATGAGCATGAAATAATCCCAAGTGTGGTTCATAGACCAGTAGCATCCGCATCACCTGAATGCTAATAGAATTCTGACATTACTTTTTCCAAGTTTTATCAATGTAATAGTACAAAATGTTCATTATGAAACAAAGCAGTTGTTTGCCAGCACTCCCAAATATCTAATGGCAATCACTTTAATTTTAACAACCTGTTTTTAAAATCTCAGTATTTCATAAATTTTAGCCATGTCAATTTCCTGGAATTGAAGATGAAGATTTAACTCATACAATTTTTTTGAAGGTGGGAGGAAACATTTTAATCGGATGGTAGGGAATGGTAACACTGGACAGGGAGCACTCACAGTTCCAAGAGTTTCCCTCCAAATTATAAAGACGTTCTTGTAATTAGCTAGATTTCCTACAGCCAGGTCTTCTGCCCATGGGAAGCAGGGGAGGATGCGAAAACCATTGTGGTCTGCCCTTCTGTGCACTCATAGATCCAGTTCTGTAGTTCACACGTCTCTTACAGCTCATCATATTTTCAGTTAAATCAATATTTAAGTTGTTATAAATATTCTCTATATAGCCAGATAGACTACCATGACTACATAATCTTTAACAGCAGTTTGTCTTTTCCTGGAGATATCAACTGAACCTTCTTATAAACCTAACCTTCACTTGCCAAATTGACCAGAACTGTCATATTATCAACCTTTCCCCCTAGTCTACGCTCTTCCAAGATCAAGCTTAAAGATCACCTCTTCTTTATCTAAATTTCCTACTACAAATATTTTTTATAACTTCAGTGATATAGCCTTTCTTACAGTAGTTTTAATAAATGCTGTTTAATGAATATTCACTTAAAAACAAACCTCTGGAAAGCCACCCAAAATTATTCTCTCCTTAGTAACAAGTACTGAAAAGCCTCCCAAAGTCACTGTCTCCTTAATAAAGAGTACTAAAAAGGCGTCGGCAACTTTTGCCATGGCTATCTGGTAAGCTATTTCAAATCAGCACACTGTATACACTAGAGCCTCAGAGGTATACCAATGGAAATTACCACATTTAGTAGACACATACAATGCCTCTAAATAATTAATGGCTAACTTTAGTAACACCTCTCTAAACATTTCATAACTTAATCAGGAGTTCAAAAAAATCCAATATATTATCCCCCTGTCCTCCAAAAAGTCATGAGATTATTTCTCTCTAGATACTGGCTGACTTCAATCTGTCCCACAATTGGTAAGAATGAAGATAAATAACTCTCCTAGTCTACTGTAATGTAGAATAAGAATCTAAATGATATATGAACATGAGATACCGGAGGCGGGCGGATCACCTGAGGTCAGGAATTTGAGACCAGCCTGGCCAACATAGTGAAACCCTGTCTCTACTAAAAATACAAAAATTAGTCGGGCGCCTATAATCCCAGCTACTTGCAAGGGTGAGGCAGGAGAACTGCTTGAACCCAGAGGCCGGAGGTTGCAGTGAGCCGAGATCGTGCCACTTCACTCCAGCCTGAGCCAAAGAGCGAAACTCTGCCTCAAAATAAAATAAAATAAAAGAGATAGATAAGTCACTGCAGTGTGTGTGTGGGGCGGGGGGGGGGGGGAAGTAAAATAAATAGACTATGACATAGAATGAGAGAATACGGTTTTTTGTATTTTGTATTATCTCACTGAACAATGAGAACTAGTACTCTTGTGCATTTAAAGTTATATTTTATTTTTAACTATCCAATATATTATTTAAACTTTGATTACACAAAATGAAATAGATTGTGCACACTCACTGTAAGAGAACTATGATATATGCACAAGCAAAGATGCAGGGATCATGCAGTAGTTTCGTACCAGATTTCAAGATATCAAGTAGCAAGGAAACAATGGAATTGAAGGCTGAGGTGAAGTACAGGCATAAGGCAAGGAAAGCACAGCATTCAAGATGTACCTATATACACCAGTTCTTAAAACACGCAAATCATTTCCAATAAGGCACTGGCTCATGTATTTCTGTTGAGGCAGAAGTCAATCTTAGGATGTGGTCTGTACATATCTGCAGATAAGACTGAGAGTGAAGTAAATTTGATTAAGATCGGAGTCAACACTTCTACAAACATATTGCAGAATAAACAAGCTAAGAAGAAAGGCATACTTCACAAAAGCTGAATTCAGTGTTATTAGTCCTTCATTCTGATGCTTCATTTTTGCATTTTTCAATTGCTTTCCTGTGATATAACTTATCTTTATCTTGGTCTTCCCCATTTGTTTTGCAAATAGTTATGTCGCAGGTCATTTACTGGCTACAATAAATACGACAAAATCATAATAAAAACAGTATTAAGTCGCAATCTAGAATAACAATTTAAGTGAATATGACAGTTTTTCTAATGTGGACTATTCAGTACAACTGTCCTCTTCTATACATATTAACCATATACAAGTCTTCAGAGCAGAAAAAGCCATTGTGTCGTAAAGGAAGCAACACGTGGTTAGAAACTTCATTTTCAATATAGGAACATGGAAAGGTAGAAGTCCGTTTCCCTAAATGCGGTAAGGTTTTAACAGAAATAAAGCAAAAATAATTACTGCTTCCTCTCTTTCTTAAACCTGCTTGCCAAACTTGGAGAAAGGTGGTTACAGAAGGGCGATAAGATGGAATTTTCTTAAAAAAAAATCATAAAAACGAACTTCTGCCGTAAAGAAGTCGTCTTCCTTAAATCCTACCATCCCTACACCGGCAAGCTCAGAGGTACGGGATTTCGGCATTTTACTCAGAATTTTGTATTTTTTCCTGATGCTCTGGTCCCTACTTTGTTTTAACAAACTTCAAGGCCGCCTGGCAAGATCCAGTTGCCTTCTGGCACCTGGCTTCATTAGATGATTAAAACGACTCAAGAAAACTTGGCAATGGGACACTAAAGTTGGTGGAAGTGGAGATTGATCCATTAATTTCTAAAAGCATTCCGGACAAGAGCGAGCTTTTAGTTATCCCTCAGAACAAAAAACACGGACCACTTTCCTCCGCAGTCCCCAACCCCAGTGCCGCCCGGACCTGGGGCCGCACACCACTCCCGCTTCACCAGCACCCCTCTCCGAAAACTGTGCAGACGCGCCTGTCCGCCCCTCAGGGGCCCCTTGCCGGCCGGGTCAGACGGCCCCGCGGGCGCTTTTCAGTCAGGGCAGCCTCGCCGCAAACGTCCGGTCGGCCCGGAGCTCCGAGGCCTCCGGGACCTGCCCTCAGAGAGGCGACAGACGCCCCCAGAGCCGCCACCCCGCCAATCGCCGCTCCCGCAGGACACTCGCCCGGGCCCAACGTACCTAGAGCGGCACCGCGCCAGCCGCAGCAATACCCAAAGCCACTTCGAACCGCAGCCGCTAACAATGGTGGTCCGGCCAAGACCTGCTGAAGTAGGTCTCCCAACGCCCACCCCCAGCTGATTATGGACCAATGGCGGCGCGAATGTGCGGCAGCCCAGCCCAATCAGGCACAGCCAGCTAGAGTGGGCGGGGCGAAGGGCCGCGAGGGGAAATGGAAGTAAGCTGAGGGTTGCCTGGGGTTCGCCTCCGTGAGCGCTTCTTCCGGTCAGTCACCGGGGCTTTCCCGCCACAGCGCAGATGGAGGCACCTGAGCTGGGCCTTTCTTTTCAGTGACTAGTGTGAAGATTTAGTCTTTCGAAACTTATTGGGAATAAAACCGTATTTACAAAAACAACTCCTCATCCTGATCGGTAGTTTCCGATTTGAATTTTTTAAATATTGTTTGAAAATACTTTATCTTATTTACTTTTTTTGACGACTCCTTAAATTTTGCGACTCAAGAGATTGGTCCCAGCACCGTACTATTTTTTTTTTCTTTTTATGAGACGGAGTTTTGCTCTTGTCGCCCGGGGTGGAGTTCAGTGGCGTGATCTCAGCTCACTGCAATCCCCATTTCCCATCTCCCAGGTTCACGCGAGTCTCCCGCCTTAGCCTTCCGAGTAACTGGGACCGCAGGTGTGTGCCACCATGCCCGGCTAATTTTTCTACTTTTAATATACATGGGGGTTCACTGTGTTGGCCAGGCTGGTCTCGAACTCCTGACCTCAGGTGATCCGCCCTCCTCTGCCTCCCAAAGTGTTGGGATTACAAGCATGAGCCACCGCACCAGCCTGCACCAGATCCTTGAATTCGCTAAATTGTCCCAGGAACCTGCCAGCCTTGGCTGCCTGTGATTTCATGAGGCCGGATGCCTTAGGTGGCTGCCCACTAGGATGCCATGAACTCACTCAACAGGTGGTTACTGAATGCCCACTGTGTAGAAAATACAGGAAATACAACAGTAGATTAGGTCCATAATGCCCTCTTTTATTTATTTATTTATTAGAGTTTTGCTCTTGTTTTCTAGGCTGGAGTGCAATGGCGTGATCTCGGCTCACCGCTACCTCCGCCTCCCAGATTCAAGTGCTTCTCCTACCTCAGCCTCCCGAGTAGCTGGGATTATAGGCATGCACCACCATGCCTGGCTAAGTTTTTTTTGTTTTTTTTTTTGTTTTTTGTTTTTTGAGACAGAGTCTCGCTCTGTAGCCCGGGCTGGAGTGCAGTGGCCGGATCTCAGCTCACTGCAAGCTCCGCCTCCCAGGTTTACGCCATTCTCCTGCCTCAGCCTCCCGAGTAGCTGGGACTACAGGCGCCCGCCACCTCGCCCGGCTAGTTTTTTGTATTTTTAGTAGAGACGGGGTTGCTCCATGTTAGGCTGGTCATGAACTCCCGATCTCAGGTGATCCACCCACCTCGGCCTCCCAAAGTGCTGGGATTACAGGCGTGAGCCAGCCACGCTTGTCATGAGGTTAGAGCTGCCTGCCTTGTCACTTCTGGTTAGGAGAAAAATGAGGCGAGTCCAGACAATCTAGGTTAGGTCATCAACAGAATAACATATTCCAACCAGCCAGTTCCCCGAATATGCTCCAGGGATCTAGGGGTAATCTTTAATGTCAATCCTATTTTTGTAATTATACTATTTTTATAATATAAAGATGTTTTTGCTTTTTTCATTCTCTGAGTCAGAAGAGTCAATGGAATTTTCTAGAAGCCTCTGGAAAATTGATGTGTGATATTGCTACAGATTGAATATAGAAGCAGACATGAGAATTTAACTACCAACCTGGGCAACAAAGTGAGATCTCCACTTTTCTACAAAAGTAAAAATAGAAAGCTGCATCCTTCTAGCTACATGGGAGGCTGAGAGGACGGGAGGATCACTTAAGCTCAGGAGTTAGGGGCTGCAGTGAGCTGTGATAGTGCCACTGCACTCCACCCTGGGTGATACGGCAAGAGACTGTCTTAGAAAAGAGAGAGAGAGACCAAGCACGGTGGCTCACATCTGTAATCCCAGCACTTTGGGAGGCTGAGGTAGGAGGATCATGAGGTCAGTAGTTTAAGACCGATTGGCCAACATAGTGAAACCCTATTTCTACTAAAAATACAAAAATTAGCTGGGCATGGTGGCACATGCCTGTAATCCCAGCTACTTGGGAGGCTGAAGCAGGAGAATAGACTGAACCTGGGAGGTGGAGGTTGTGGTAAGCCGAGATCGCGCTACTGCACCCCACCATGGGCAACAAAATGAGACTCCATCTCAAAAAAAAACAGAGAGAGTCTTACTGTATTAAGTCAGACATTAAGGAAATTAGTAAAATGTAAAACAATCCTAACCTTTGCACATTTTTTGTTGTTCTGGAACATGATTTTGAAAATAATTATAGGGTTGCTAAGAGAGATAGTGTGGGAGGGAGTGGAAGGTAGTAAGTTGCAGTCAGATAAGGAATTTGGACTTAATTCAGTTAACAGTGAGTAACTAGCCTTTAGAAATGTTATGTCTATTTAAGGTACTAGGATATCTTGTATGTCATTTTAACAATAGTAATAAAACAGACCAGGCATACTCCTGTAATCCTAGCATTTTGTTATATCTATTTAAGGTACTAGGATATCTTGTATTTCATTTTAATAATAGTAATATAATAGGCCATGTGCACACCTGTAATCCTAGCATTTTGGGAGGCCAAGACCCACAGATAGCTTGAGCCCAGGAGTTTGAGACCAGCTTGGGCAATATAGCGAGATCCCATCTCTATAAAAAAAAATAATTGATATTTACTGGACATTATGTTAATAAAGTTTATTATTGTTGGCCGGGTGTGGTGGCTCACGTCGGTAATCCCAGCACTTTGGGAGGCCAAGGTGGGCAGATCACTTGAGGTCAAGAGATCAAGACCATCCTGGCCAACATAGTGAAACCCCATCTCTACTAAAAAAACAAAAATCAGCTGGGCATGATGGTGCGCACCTGTCGTCCCAGCTACTTGGAAGGCTGAGGTGGGAGAATGGCTTGAACCCCAGAGAAGGAGGTTGCAATGAGCCAAGATCACGCCACTGCACTCCAGCCTGGTGACAAAGCGAGACTCAGTCTCAATAAATAAATAAATAAATTCATTCATTCACATAATGTGCTACATGAAGTACTATGAAGTCTCTCAATTTGCTATTTGACTTTTTAAAATAAATAATGCTTAACATAATAACAGATACAGTTTCTTATACATTTCCTGACTTATAGTAGACACTTGATGTATAGTAACTATTACTAAAATTAATGAAGCTGAGACTATCAATGATCTTGAGTAAATTCTTTAGATTTTTGTGTTGGAATGCTTTCTTGTTTGTTTGTTTTCTTCCATTGAGGATTGTGGTGGGCAGAATTTGTACTCCCATGATCTTTGTCTCCTAGTATGCCTCTTACAGTTATAAGTTACCTTACATGGCAAAAGGGACTTTGCAAATATGATTAAGGTTATAATCAGCTGACCTTAAGATGGAGGACTTAACCTAGATTTTCCTGGTGAGTACAATGTAATCATGTGAATCCCTAAAGGCAAAAGACAAGTCACATAGATGCAGCAGAAAGGAAATTCATAGATTTTCAAAGCACAGGCAGAACTCAACCCATGGTTCCTGGCTTGAAGATGAGAGGGACCACATGCAAATCTTGAGAATGAAAGTAGTTCTGCCAACAACCTGAATGAACCCAGAAGCAGATTCTTCTGCACAGCCTTACTTGACTGACAGCCTATTGAGACCCTAAGCAGAGTTCCCACCTGAGTCCACTGTACTTCTGACTTACAGAACTGTGAGATAAGTGTGTGGTGTTTTAAGCCATTATGTTTGTGGTAACTTTTCATGGCAATAGAAAACAAATGCAAGCATTCATTCCACACTCTTCTCAGCACTCCCTAAGGCAAGGCGGAAACCCTATGAACTACATTTCCCAGGAGCCCTTGCCTCCTGTGTTCTGGATTCCATTGTGTTTTACCCAATGGAATACACTTCCTGAAATTTGGAAAGTGGCAGAGATACATGTTGTTGTGGGTTTTTACTTAGGCTTTGGCTCTCTTTCGCACCAGTCCCTGTCTCAGTTACTTAAAAGCAGCTATGACAACAGTGGTTTTCCGAACTTTTCTGCCCTTTGGGCAGCAGAAGCAGCACCCTTCTTATTCTCTGGACCACAGAGGCAGCGGTACAAATGAAAACCAATGAGGCTGGGCATAGTGGCTCACGCTTGTAATTCCAGCACTATGGGAGGCCGAGGCAGGTGGATCACCTGAGGTCAGGAGTTCAAGGCCAGCCTGACCAACATGATGAAACCCTGTCTCTACTAAAAATACAAAAATTAGCTGAGCATGGTGGAGGGCACCTGTAATCCCAGCTACTCAGGAGACTGAGGCAGGATAATTGCTTGAACCCAGAGGCAGAGGTTGCAGTGAGCTGAAATCACACCACTGCACTCCAGCCTAGGTGACAAGAGTCAAACTCCGTCTAAAAAAAAAAGAAAGAAAATCAATGTGACAGTAGCTCCTCCAGCCCTTACAAACTTATGAGCATCTAATTCTTTGTACTAAATACCATTATGTTTGAAATATGTGAAGTGGTTCCGTTTTTCCATGACTGAACCCTAATTAATAGACTTCTCCATGCCTGAGTTTCCTGACATATGAAATGAAATTACTAACAATACATAACACATAGTAAAAATGTAACCACTTAGAATTATTGCATGAATTAAATTACATTGACTCAATTCATGTAAAGTGTTCAATAGAGTACTTAACCAACAGTAAGTATTCGATAAACGTTTGTTACTATTTTATTTTCTAAAGAGTTATTACTGTGATTACCAAATTGGCACTAAAAAAATGCCAGTTTATTCTACCTTTTCTCTAACCTATCTTGAACATTCCTAACTTGAAAACAAACATACACCAGCCTAAGCAACATAGAGAGACCCTGTCTCTACAGTTTTTTTTTTTTGGGGGGGGGGTTAGCCAGGTGTAGTGGTGTGTGCCAATATTCCTAGCTACTCAGGAGGCTGAAGTGGGAGGACTACTTCAGCCCAGGAGTTCCAGGCTGCAGTGAGCTTTGATTGTTCCGCTGCACTCCAGCCTGGGTGACAGAGCAAGACCAAAAAAAAAAAAAAAAGAAAGAAAAAAAAGGGGGGCCGGGCATGGCAGTTCATGCCTGTAATCCCAGAGCTTTGGGAGGCCAAGGCAGGCATATCATGAGGTCAGGAGTTTGAGATCAGTGTGGCCAACATGGTGAAACCCTGTCTCCAGTAAAAATACAAAAATTATCTGTATTTTTGTATTTTTACTGGATGGTGAGGGGGCAGACACCTGTAATCCCACATAGTCGGGAGGCTGAGGCAGGAGAATCGCTTGAACCTGGGAGGCCACATCTGACTGCGCCCGGCCCAGATTGATTCTCTTTCAAAAGCCATATGAGGCCAGGCACGGTGACTCACACCTGTAATCCCAGCACTTTGGGAGGCCAAGGCAGGCAGATCAACTGAGGTCAGGAGTTTGAGATCAGCCTGGCCAAGATGGTAAAGCCCCATCTCTACTAAAAATACAAAAATTATCTGGGTATGGTGGCGCATGCCTGTAATCCCAGCTACTTGGTAGGCTGAGGCAGGAGAATTGCTTGAACCCGGGAGGTGGAGGCTGGGGTGAGCAGAGATTGCACCATTGCACTCCTGCCTGGGCAACAAGAGTGAAACTCCATATCCAAAAAAAAAAAAAAAAAAAAAAAGGGAATACAATCTGTAACAGATTAAATTGTTAAATTAGTCTTATATAGAAAATGTTATAATCCTCAGGCCGGGCTTGGTGGCTTACGCCTGTAATCCCAGCACTTTGGGAGGCCAAGGTGGGTGAATCATGACGTCAGTAGTTCGAGACCAGCCCGGTCAACATGGTGAAACCCCTTCTCTACTAAAAATATAAAAATTAGCAAGGTGTGGTTGTGGGCACCTGTAATCCCAGCTACTCCTTAAATCTGGGAGGTGGAGGTTGCAGTGAACTGAGATCTGGCCATTGCACTCCAGCCTGGGCAACAAGAGCAAAAAACTCCATCTCAAAAAAAAAAAAAAAAAAGAAAGAAAATAAAACATAATCCTATTAATTTCCTTTGTTTTCTGCATATGTGAGCTAGAACTTAACTTTTAACTTGAGTACACTGATTCCATTTTTTTCTGGTGCTCATGTCTCCAGACAAGAAAATGACTGCCCTGTTGGGTTTCAGACTTTAATAGGGTCTGTAGCCCTTTTATTTTGGCCAATTTCTTCCATTTGGAACGGGAACAATTAACGAATGTCTGTACTCCCATGGCATCTTGGAAATAACTAACTTGCTTTTGATTTTACAGGCTCCTAGACAGAAGGGACTTGCCTTGTCTCCAGTGAGACTTTTGGAGTCACACTTTTGAGTTAATGCTAGAATGAGGTAAGACTTTGAGGGACTGTTTCCTTTCCATGTTTTTTTTTTTTTTTCCCTCAAGATGTCGCCCAGGGTAGAGTGCAGTGGTGTGATCTCGGCTCACTGCAACCTCTGCCTCCCGGGTTCAAGCAATTCTCCTGCCTCAGCCTCCCGAGTAGTTGGGATTACAGGCGTGTCCTACCATGTTTGGCTAATTTTTATATTTTTAGTAGAGACGGGGTTTCACCATATTGGCCAAACTGGTCTTGAACTCCTGACCTCAGGTGATCTGCCTGCCTCAGCCTCCCAAAGTGCTGGGATTACAGGTGTGAGCCACCTTGCCTGGCTTCCTTTCCAATTTAAAAGAGTATATTTAACATTCCATCTTAGACATTGTGATAGCTGTGAAGTCTTTGTGTGAGAAAGGTTTATTCAGGTGAAAAGCCTTTCCCAGATTTTCACTTGAATAAACTCTTTAAAACTGGATTTTGAGCCTTTCAATTATTTCAGGTTGACATAACTAAAATAGAATGAACTTATATACTCTTAGAATGCACTCAGCCTGTGAACTGTAAAATTGTTCCATTCTTGTTAAAGCTTTAGTTTTGGGGAATTCACATCAATGAGTATCAGAGCTAGGCACAGTGATGTGGTTAAAAGAAAGGTGCCTCGGCTGGGCACAGTGACTCACACCTGTAATCCCAACACTTTGTGAAGCCAAGGTGGGCAGATCACTTGAGGTCAGAAGTTTGAGACCAGCCTGGCCAATGTGATGAAACCCTGTCTCTCCTAAAAATACAAAAATTAGCCGAGTTTGGTGGCGGAAGCCTATAATACCAGCTACTCGAGAGACTGAAGCAGGAGAATTGCTTAAACCTGGGGTTGGGGGCAGAGGTGGCAGTGAGCTGAGATTGAGCCATTGCACTCCAGTCTGGGTGACAGAGGAAGACTCCGTCTCAAAAAGAAAATAAAGGAAAAGAACAATAAAGAAAGGTGCCTCATCACAGATAGTGTTGCAGCTATGTCTTTGATAACATAGTTTAAGGAAATACTTACAAAGTGAAAATTATGCAAACGGGTAAAGGTACCAGGTTCCTAGCTCCCTGGACTCCCCACATGACTGTGAGAGAGGAGACAGGGACTGGTTAGGCAGATAGAGAGGGAGGACCTCAGAAGAAAGATAATGCCTACAGGAATGCACCCGCACCACCCCTGTTATGCAGCTAGCAGATGGAAATGTGGTTAAGAACTTCCTCTTTTACCAGAATTTTTGATCAAAAGGATGTTTGTCCCAACTTAGACACAAGCACAATAAATCAACTAAATGTCCTTAACCTGACCCAAGCTCATTATAATATCATTAACATGAGATCTGCAGTGCAGTTTTACCCCCAAGTGGGCTTTTTTATGGTGCTTATGGCTAATAACTAAGATGGAGTAACTATAGACAAGAACGCACCTGCGCACTAACAACTGGGACCAGGAAGCAGCCAGGAAGCAGAGGTTTGTGTAGGATGCAAATGAGAAAAACACCCCTAGAAAGGAAGGATAAAAACCCCTGGGGAGGCCAGGCATGGTGGCTCACACCTGTAATTCCAGCACTTTGGGTGGCCGAGGCAGGCAGATCACTTGCGGTAGGGAGTTCAAGACCAGCCTGGCCAACATAGTGAAATCCTGTCTCTACCAAAAATACAAATATTAGCTGGGCATGGTGGTGCATGTCTGTAATCCCAGCTACTTGGGAGGCTGAGGCAGGAGAATCGCTTGAACCTGGGATATGGAGGTTGCAATGAGCAGAGATTGTGACATTGCACTCCAGCCTGGGCAACAGAGCAAGACTCCATCTCAAAAAACAAAGCAAAACAAAACACCCTGGGGATGACCAACCCACTTTCAGGAGCCCTGTCTTTACTGAGAACTTTCTGTTGCTTAATAAAACTCTACTCTGGGCCAGACACGGTGGCTCATGCCTGGAATCCCAGTAATTTGGGAGGCCAAGGCGGGTGGATCACCTAAAGTCAGGAGTTCAAGACCAGCCTGGCCAACATGGTGAAATCCTGTCTCTACTAAAAACACAAAAATTAGCTGGGCATGGTGGCAGTTGCCTGTAATTCCAGCTACTTAGAAGGCTGAGGCAGGAGAATTATTTGAACTCGGGAAGCAGAGGTTGCAGTGAGCTGAGATCATGTCATTGCTCTCCAGCCTGGGTGACAAGAGTGAAACTGTTTCAAAAAAAAACAAAACAAAACAAAAAATCAAAAAAAACTCTACTCTGCCTTACCCTCCTGTGTCCGATAAGGAAACTGCGACAATGGTATCAGTACCGAAGATAAGGCCCAAGCAGAGTGATCAGTCCAGCAGGAGACCACTGCTTTTCCCCCTTGTATTACTCCATTCTCACACTGCTATGAAGATACTAATACTACCCGAGACTGGGTAATTTATAAAGAAAGGAGGTTTAATTGACTTACAGTTCTGCATGTCTGGAAGGGCTCAGGAAACACACAATCATGGCAGAATGTGAAGGGGAAGCAAGGCACGTCTTACATGGTGTCAGGAAAGAGAGAGAGTGCCGGGGAAACTGCCACTTTTTTTTTTTTTTAGACGGAGTCTTGCTCTGTCACCCAGGCTGGAGTACAGTGGTGCGATCTTGGTTCACTGTAACCTCCACCTCCTGGGTTCAAAGGATTCTCCTGCCTCAGTCTCCCAAGTAGCTGGGACTACAGGCATTTGCCACCACGCCCAACTAATTTTTTGTATTTTTAGTAAAGATGGTGTTTCACCTTGTTAGCCAGGATGGTCTCGATCTGGTGACCTTGTGATCTGCCCACCTCAGCCTCCCAAAGTGCTGGGATTACAGGCGTGAGCCACTGCACCTGGCCAAAACTGCCACTTTTAAAGCATCAGATCTCATGAGAACTCTCTATCATAAGAACAGCATGGGGGAAACCATCCCCACAATCCAATCACTTCCCACCAAATCCCTCTCTCGACACTTGGGGATTACAATTTGAGAAGAGATTTGAGTGGGGACACAGAGCCAAACCATATCACCCCTCCAGATTTGGGAGAGTTTTTGTACATTTATGGTCCCTCCCTGGAGGGAATAGACTTAGGTTATCTGTCTGCCTGATTACCATATGCTTGTTATCAGTCTCCCGTCTGCAGTGTGTTGATGGGAAATGCTGACATGACTTCATGCTCATCAGTCTAGTAGCCAGCACAAACAAACCCAGCATATTCCTGGCCATTTACTTAAAGGGATCAAAGGCTAGTCTCCAAGATGTTTACATCAGAAGTAGGTTCTGCATATGAGGTCCATTTCTGCATAGATTATTTCAAATATTTTACTAAAGTGAGACTTTGCTTGGATATTTGTTTCCACTGTATGAGTTTAAGTTTGAGTCATTCCAAAATTTTTTTCTTTCTTTTTTTACTGAAGTCAACTTTATGGATGTAAAAATTACATAAAACAAAAGGCACACGTTTTAAGTGCACAACGAGTTTGGAGAAGTATAGACATTGTCGTACCAAAGATGAACACTTCCATCACCACCCCAAATTCCCTTATGCCCTTTGCAGTCATCCTCCAACCACTGATCCCCAACGCCATAAAACTCCTCACCTTCTTTCAATTAAAATGTATTAGTTGCACTTGTTTTAGAATTTATTCTAAGTTGGATTACGCAGTACTGTATTTTAAAATTTATTATTCTTTTCTTCAGCATAACTATTTTTTTTTCTTGTTAAGAGTTGGGATCTCACTCTGTCATCCAGAGCGCAGTGGTGCAATCATAACTCACCGCAGTCTCCAACTCTGGGGCTCAAGCGATTCTCCCTCAGCCTCCCATGTAGTTGGGATTACAGGCACTCCCCACTGTGCCTGGCTTCTTTTTTACTTTTCAGTATCAAAAATATCATTTTAAAAATATTTAGCTAAACCCAAAAAAGATACTAATTTTGGTCATGCAACAGCTCAATTTAGTTTGAATAATTCAGAGACAAGTAACTACATTAGAAAAAGAGAGGATAATTATTTTTCCCTTTTCAACTAACATAGAAAATTCATCACCAAAAGAAAACATTGGATGGTGTGTACTTGACAACTAAGTTTCCCAAAGGAAATTGAGAAAAGGAGAACAGGGAACCTAACATTCATCTATATCAGGAAAGCACCTTTATCCAAATAACTCTTTAATACACTGAACTCATGATCTATTTACTCTTTTGAAAGCAAAAACAATATGCATTTCGTAGCTTTCCACACTGAAAAACCCAGGAACAATGACCGACCTAATGGCTATGAACTCCCCCAGTGTTCAGTTAAAATGTTATTTCCCACTCCACCAAACCAGAGCTTCCTGAAGAAATAGTTGACTGCAGGTCTCAGACAGGAAAGTACAATTTAACCTGGAACATCCCACATTCAAAGGGTTGGGGAATTGAGTTTCATCACTTAAATGGAGGAGTATCTTAGAATTTGTGAACATATTTTGAAACCACCACAAATTCATTAAATGATTTTGATTTTTTAAAAGATATTCCATCTGTAGACATCCTTATAAAACTCAAACAATATAAAAGCATGTTCCATACAGCAGAAATTGAAATGACGTCTTCACAACAAAACCTACTCACACCTCCACTCCAACCTTCCTTGCATAAGTTCACAGACTTCCCTAAATACACACACACACACACACACACACACACACACACACACGAGACAGAGAGAGAGAGATTTGGGGTTTTGATTATTATATGAATGGGCTTGTCCTACTATGCCATTTATCAATCAAAACATCATGTCTTGACTGGGTGTGGTGGCTCACACCTGTAATCCCAGCACTTTGGGAGGCTGAGTCGGGTGGATCACCTGAGGTCGGGAGTTCAAGACCAGCCTGGCCAACATGGTGAAAATCCATTTCTACTAAAACTACAAAAAAATTAGTCCCCTGGTGGTAGTGGGCACCTGTAATCCTAGCTACTCGAGAGGCTGAGGCAGAAGAATCACTTGAACCCGGGAGGCAGAGGTTGCAGTGAGCTGATTTCATAGCACTGTACTCCAGCCTGGGAGACAAAGCAAGATTCTGTCTCAAAAACAAACAATCACCCCCCGCCAAAAAAAAATCATGTCTTGAAGATCTTTGCATGTGCGCATAGAGCTAAGTCATTCTTCTTGAAAACTGCACCACATTTCATTGTGTTGATGCACAGTAATTTACTTAATCAATTCCCAGTAGGCAGGCATAGATAATGTACCTTTTGCCTTTTTTTCTATTGTACACATTGTTGCAGTGAAATCTTTTCAGTCTTGCCCTTCTAGTTCTAGAAATTGTGAGACCTTGGAATGAAAAAAGTGCTGCATTAAAGGGCACGTGTATATTAAAGTTTAACAGTAATTGTCAAATGGCAAGTTGGGGGAAATTCTCTGAAAGAGAAGCTGTTCCAGGAAAAAGGACAGAATCTTTACCAGTTAGCCTGTTGGCAAGTAACAAAAAACAACCCAAAGTGACTCACAGGAAAGGAAAAGATATTTATTAAAAGACAGAGGAATGCAGCCAGGCTTTGGTAGCATAAGGGAATGTAGAATTGATAAGCCATCCGGACTCTCTGCCTCTCATCTGTGCTTCTTTCCCTAGTCCAATTTTCCTGGCTTCTCCATTCATAAAATAGATAGAATATTACAATCTCAAAGCTTCCATATTTATATCTTTGTCCAAGAGACCCATCTAGACTAACTGGAACCCCAGATTCCAGAAGGAGAGGGCCTCCTTGGTTCAGACTGGGCCTGTTAAGTTGAAGATGATCAAGCATCCTGCACTACAAACATGGGACATCCCACTACCAGGACACATCCTTCCACTCTTAATAAAACACCAGGTTTGAGAGTAAACTGCTTCCAGAGTAGAGACAACATCATGGGAAAAGAGACAGCATACATATGTTAAATATACTGCTCTAGGCTGACTCTGGGTGCACTGCCTATGAGTTCTTGAACTCTTGGGCTAAAGCAATCTTCCTGCCTCAGCCTCTCAAAGTGCTGGGAGTATAGGCGTAAGCCACCTTGCCTAGCCAGTACCATTTATAAAAATACTTAAAAACAAAAAACATTTACTGCTCTAAGAACTAATGAGAGAAAAAGTTAAGCAGTTAGGGTGGGTCCTTGGTAAAACTCCTTTAAACAGAGAAACAGCCTGAAAAATCAGGCTGAAGGCACAGATAAGGAAACTTGCACAAATCTATGGCCCACTCAGATAAAGGAACAAGGCCTAGCATAGAAATGCCTTTGTCATTTGTGTCGTAAGACATGCCCACAGCTACACTGATATGGGAACAAGACCCAACATAGAAATGCCTTTTTCCTTTGTATAATCAGCAGGCTTCCAGGAAACAGCCTGTTCTCCTTTTGGGGGCATGTACACGGTGGGCTCCAGTGGGTTCTGGTGGGTAATTTCCTTTTCTTTTTTGAACATGCTTTGGACTGTGAGCCAAGCCTCTGTGAATCATCACTTCAGCCCCTGATTGGTCCCAGGCCAACCTGAGTAGGGCTTTCTCCAAGACCAGTCAGCACATTTCTTCCCTTCCCAGTCCATAAAACCCCCTGGACCCAGCTTCATACTTGGCAACTCATTCACCTGTCTCTGCTGTGGAGAGCTTTCTTCTTTCGCATATTAAACTTTTGCTCCAACCTCACCCTTTGTATCCATGGTCCTTAATTATCTTGGTCATGAGACAAAGGACTCCAGGTTATACCTCGCAATGAGAGACTGTGCTGTATTGGCGAGGACTCTAACACTAAGCACCTGACTTAATGATTAAAAAAAAAAATTATGCTACTTCTGTAGTTAGTGATTTCAAACTATCATTTCCTGTCACCTCCTCAGTGCAGGGACTAAGATCCTGTGTATTCAGAGTAATTGAAAATGTGGGGCCCGCAGGGTGGCTCATGTCTTTAATCCTAGCACTTTGGGAAGCCCAGGTGAGAGGATCACTTGCGCCCAGGAGGTTGAGACTAGCCTGGGTAACATAGTGAAACCCATCTCTGTGCAAAAAATACAAAAATTAGCTGGGCATGGTGGTATGCACTCACACCTGCAGTCCCAGGTACTTGGGGGGCTGAGGTGGGAGGATCACTTGAGCCCAGAGTCAGAGGCAGCAGTGAGCTGAGACTGTGCCACTGTGCTCAAGCCTGGACTCAAAAATGTGGGGTAGAAACACAGCCTTATGCCGGGCACGTTGGCTCATGCCTGTAATTCCAGCACTTTGGGAGACGAAGGCAGGTGGATCACGAGGTCAAGAGATCGAGACCATCCTGGCCAACATGGTGAAACCCCGTCTCTACTAAATATATAACAATAAGCCGGGCGTGGTGGCAGCCCCTGTAGTCCCAGCTACTCAGGAGGCTGGGGCAGGAGAATGGCGTGAACCCGGGAAGCAGAGCTTGCAGTGGGCCGAGATCGCACCACTGCACTCCAGCCTGGCAGAGCGAGACTCCCCTCTCAAAAAAAAAAAAAAAAAAAAAAAAGTATAGAAAAGAAACACAGGGTTATACAGTGCTAGCAACTTCCGCCTGATAGTGTTAGTTTTGCTGGCATTTATTAAAAACAAGAAAAAATGACATAATTGCTGCAGAGAGCTCCAGAGGGGGCAAGGCCTGTGTCTCAGGAACCTGTGTCAGCTGAGGCCCAGGGACGGCTGCACCTACCGGCCAGGTCCAGGCCTAGAAGCAACAGACCCTGCAGGCCCTGCGACCTGATGGCCCCAGTGGCCTCCTCGAGTCTGGACTCTTCGACTCATATTGGTTGGACGGCAGCAAACACCCGCCAGGCCACCTAGGACGTGGAATCTTTGGGCAATGGACAAGGCAGGGTGACAAAAATGGCGGCACCGGAAGGCCCGACTGAGACCTCCGGCCCAGAAGGCGAAGCTGTGTGGAGCAGCGACTGGCCAAGGAGCAGCGACTGGCCAAGGAGCCGCGCGGATGCGAGACTTGGGGCGGCTGCTTAGTGCCCCTGAGATGGAACAATAACGAAGAAGGCCTTCCAGGCCAGGAAATGAGCGGCCCAGCGACGGTTAGAACCGTTAAAACCGTTAGCAACCTTCCTGCGCATGGTCCTGGCAGTGGAAGCCAGAAACGGTAGAAAAACTTAACAGCGCTGGGTCAAGAAAAAAAAGTGCCCAGCATCCTTCGGGGAGATTTAGGAGGCAGTGTAGAAGTCCTGTGCATATGAGAAGAACAAGTTGATCTCCATTCTCCACATCCCACTTTTTTTTTTTCTTTTTTTGAGACAGGGTCTCCCTCTGTCACCCAGGCTGCAGTGCAGTGGTGCAATCACTGCTGAGGTTCACAGCAGCCTCAAATTCCTAGATTCAAGTGAACCTCCCATCTCAGCCTCTCGATTAGGTGGGGCAATAGGTGTGCCCCACCACCCCAGGCTTTTTTTTTTTTTTTTAAATAGAGACAGCATCCTATGTTTCCCAGGCTGGTCTCCAACTCCTGGGCTCAAGCAGTCCTCCCACTATGGCCTCCCAAAGTGCTGGGATTACAGGCTCGACCCACCACACCCTCGCCTACGTTTATCTTTTTCTAGAGACGTGGTCTCACTCTGTCACCCAGGCTAGTGTGCAGTGGTGTGATTAATATTTTGTTTTTTGTAGAGATTGGGGTCTTGCTATGTTGCCCAGAGTGGTCTCAAACTCCTATCCAAAAGCAATCCTCCTGCTTCAGACCCAGAATAGCTTGGATTACAGGAGTAATCCACCACGGCTGCCTCTCACACCTTTTAAAAGAAAACTTTTTTTTTCCTATTTTTCCCCTGACAGGGGCTCACTTTGTTACTCAGGCTGGAGTGCTGTGGTGTGAACATGGCTCACTGCAGCCTTGATCTCCCAGGCTCAGGTGATCCTCCCATCTCAGTCTCCTGAGTAGCTGGGCCTGCAGGCGGGGCGTGCCACCATGCCCAGCTAGTTTTTGTATTTTTTTGTAGAGATAGGATTTCACAATGTTGCCCAGGCTGGTCTTGGAGTCCTGAGCTCAGTTGATCCCTCTGCCTGGGCCTCCCAAAGTGCCAGATTACAGGTGTGAGGCACTGTGCCCGGCCTAAAAGGTTTTTTTGTAAAATTTTTGTACATTAGAAAAAAAAATTTGCTGAAGTGGGAGGATCGCTTGAGGCCAGACGTTTGAGACCAGCCTGGAAAATAAATGACATCCCCGTCTCTATAAAAATACAAACAAATAAAACATTTGCTACATCTAGGCCTTCTAGATAGAAAGGTTGCTGACATGATAAAGTAGACCTAGAAAATCACATAACTTGTAAATGGCCATTTATTTTATTTTTAATTGTAGAAAAGAAACGTCTTTTGGAAATAACCTTTTGAAATGGAATTGTTAGACCACCAGTAGAAGCAACACATGTCCACTTTTGTTCAATGATTTAGAAGACATGGGACAGGGTGGCTCATGCCTGTAATCCCACCTCTTTGGGAGGCCAAGGCAGGTGGATCACCTGATGTTGCAAGTTTGAAACCAGCCTGGTCAACATGGTGAAAGCCCGTCTCTACTGAAGAAAACAAAAATTAGCTGGGAGTGGTGGCATGCACTTATAGTCCCAGCTACTGGGGAGGCTGAGGCAGGAGAATCGCTTGAACCCAGGAGGCGGAGGTTGCAAAAAGCTGAGATCACGCCACTGTACTCTAGCCTGAATGACAGCACAAGACTCAGTCTCAAAAAAAAAAAAGGCCTGAGGAGGAAGAGAAGAAGCTTCTATGACAGCAATCTGGTCATATTTAGAAGTCATCTTCATATTATAACTATGCTCTCTATGTGAATTTTATTTCTCCCTGTATATACAATTGATGAGTATTTTTTGAAATATCTGTGCCAAAATGTTCATATTTAGAAGATACCTTATTATAACTATTGCTAGGTGTGTGCAGTTTTATTTAGCAGTATTATATATCTAGTGGACAGGTAAGTAAGCTCTTATTTGAAATATCTAGTCTTTCCAGATATTTTCAAGTATTTGATGTATCTAAAATTAGAGATATCCGTTAGGTTGATAGGTCCCTAAATTAAAAAAAAAAAAGAAATTAGAGGAGTAGTAAAACACTTTGTAGACAGTTTTTAGAAATTGCTGGGACTGACTGGGCATGGTGGGTCACACCTGTAATCCCAGCACTTTGGGAGGTCAAGGTGGGTGGATCACCTGAGGTCAGGAGTTCGAGACCAACCTGACCAACATGGTGAAATCTCATCTCTACTAAACATAAAAAAATTAGCCAGTGTCCTAGTGGACACCTGTAATCCCAGGTAGTGGGGAAGCTGAAGCAGGAGAATCACTTGAATCCAGGAGAGGGAGGTTGCGGTGAGCCAAGATTGTACCACCACACTCCAACCTGGGTGACAGAGCAAGATTCTGTCTCAATTAAAAAAAAAAAAAAATTGATGTGACTATTTTATGATTCCACTTATATGAGGTATTTACAATAGTTAGATTCACAGAGACAGAAAGTAGAACAGTGGTTATCAGAGGCCAAGGGGATGGAGGAGCTGCTCACGGGGAGTTATTGCTAAGAGAGTACAGAGTTTCAGTTTGGGATGATAAAAAATTCTGGAGCTGGTTGGGAGTGATGATTGCACAACAGTGTGAATATACTTAATGCCACTGAACTGCATGCCTAAAATGCTTAAATAGTAAATTTTATGTCAAATATATTTTACCATAACAACATTTTTAAAAATTGATGGGAAATACTGTCTTTGCAATGGAATAGTTGCAAGTAGTTTGTTAATTGTTCAAACCGCCTTTGTACTTGATCATCTGCTTGAGGGAGATTGGAGGGAAGAAATCGCAAAAGGTGTTTTGCTAGTGCGTACTACAAGATTTCAGATTACTCGTTGCCTGGTATAGTAGCTGCACTTCTTTAAACTTTGCTATACTGTGTATAAAGCCAGGAATGCTTTTCTCAAGGACATGGCAGCTGCCTCTTTGAAATATAATTTTCCATGGGGATAGTTTTCCTAACTCTTACTTTTGTGGGAGGGTAGGAGTCTAACTTCAGTGGGTGACTTACTCCAAGTTGCAAAACTGCCTACTGTCTTAGAGATATGAAACATCTGTTTCTTCTTTGGATAAAGTCGACTAGCAAACAAAGACCACCCCCAATCAACAGACAAATTTAAGATGGACTATATGTGATGAATGATGCTGTCGACTCCTCTTACTTGGGGACAAGTTATCATTTATCATGAGAATATGTATGTTATAGGTTGTATCTGCTTGACATCACAAAAGATGCCAGGAAAAAAGGGTGAAATTTATCCCTTCCTTGGTTGGGTGCAGTGACTCATGCCTGTAATCCCAGCACTTTGGGAGGCAAAGGTGGGTGGATTACCTGAGCCCAGGAGTTCCAGACCAGCCTGGGCAACATGGCAAGACCCCCGTCTCTACAAAAAATACAAAAATTAGCTGGGTGTGATGGCATGCCCCCTGCACTCCCAGCTACTTGGGAGGCTGAGGTAGGAGGATGGATTGAGCCCGAGAGGTCAAGACTGCAGTGAGCTGTGATTGTACCACTGCATTCCAGCCTGGGTGACAGAGTGAGACCCTTTCTCAAAACAAAAAAACAAAAACAAAAACAGGTCGGGTGCGGTGGCTCATGCCTGTAATCCCAGCACGTTGGGAAGCCAAGGCGGGTGGATTACCTGAGGTCAGGAGGTCGAGACAAGTCTCGCCAACACGGTGAAACCCCATCTCTACTAAAAATACATAAATTAGCTGCGTGTGGTGGCGCGCGCCAGTATTCCCAGCTACTCGGAGGCTGAGGCACGAGAATCACTTGAACCCGGGAGGCAGAGGTTGCAGTGAGCTGAGATCACACCACCACACTCCAGCCTGGGCCAGACTCCATTTTGAAAACAAAACAAAACAAATATTTCTTTCTATCTTTGCAATCTCTTTATGGATTGCCAGTGACGCATATCATGTTATTTCTTAATGCATATTCAATAATAATAGTGATAAAATTATTTTTCTTTCTTTACTACTTTTGTGGAGAGGATTTCTGGGAGATTACTTTTGTGGGAGAAGATTTTGTTTTTAATTCTATTTCTCCAATAATGACAAAAATAGTGGTAGTAGACTAACACATTTTGTTCATTTTGCGTTAAAGTACTTAGGTTGTCTCTTGACAGAGACTTTTGGAAATGAAATTGTAAAAACACATCTCATTCATTGGATTAGTTTCAGAAAGAAGGAATTGGGAGAAATGAATTATAGACCAGACTGTTCCTGATTAGAAGCCACTTTCAGATATAACCATGGTTATATGTGAAGTTGATTCCATACTACTGTGTATATAGTAGGCAAAATTAAGTCATTGTTTGAAACATTAAGCCTTTCTAGAATTTTTTTTTTTTTTTTTTTTTTTTTTTTTTTTTGAGACAGGATGTCATTCTGTCACCCAGTGGCTTGATCAGAGATCACTGCAGCCTCAAACTACTGGTCTCAAAGGATCCTCCTGTCTTAGCCTCCCAAGTAGCTGGGACCACAGGCATATATCACTACACCTGGCTAATTTTAAATTTTCTCCAGAGATGGGGTCTCACTGTGTTGCCCAGGCTGGTTTCCAATTCCTGGACTCAAGCAATCCTCCTGCCTTGACCTCCCAAAATGCTGGGATTACAGGTGTGGGCCACCGCACCCAGCCTGTAGATCTTTAGAAGTACATGAAGTGTGTTAAAAGTAGAGGTAGTAAAATAATACTGTATTAGTGCATTTTCACACTGCTGTAAAGAACTACCTGAAACTGGGTAACTTATAACCAAAGAAATCTAATTGACTCACAGTTCCACATGTTTGGGAGCTCAGGAAACTTAACAATTATGGTGGCAGTAGAAGGGGACAGGCACAGTCTTCAAATGTCAGGACTAGAAATGCAGGCAACTATGCCAGCTAATTTTGGTATTTTTAGTAGAGGCAGGGTTTCACAACTTTGGCCAGGCTGGTCTCAAACTCCTAAAATCAAGCAATCTGCCTGCCTCAGCCTCCCAAAGTGCTGGGATGACAGGCACGACACCCAGCCCTGCCTGTTTTAAGTCCCACCAACTGGGAGGCTTCAAACAACAAAAATGTATTGTCTCACAGTTTTGGAGGTCAGGAGTTGGAATTGAATTTTTGGCAGGGCAGGTTCTTTCGGGGTGCCCTAAGGGAGGATCTGTTCCTTGCCTCTCTGCTAGCTTCTGCTGGTTTGCGCAGTCTTTGGAGTTCTTAGCTGCATCACTCTAGTCTCTGCCTCCATTGTCACATGGCCTTCTTGACTACGTGTCTCCATGTGTTTTCCCTTCTTGTAAGGTCACCAGTCATATGAGATCTAAAACCTACCTTAGTCCAGTATGACTTCATATTCTAACTTAATTATAACCGCAAATACCTTATCTTCAAACAAGGTCACATTCACAGGTACCTGGGATAGGAATTGAATGTACCTTTTTTAGGGGACACAGTGCAACCCACAACAGTTGCAGGTCAGTCATGGCTCTTATTCTGCCAGATGCTTCTTTCCATTGCTGGATGTAGTTGGACGTAGACTGACGAAGTGGCCCCTACTTATCATGTGCTATTCCTGTGATAGAACCAACTATAGCTCTTAAAACATCCATTCAGATGAGTCATGTATCAAGTTCTACTGCATAACAGTTTTCATCACATGTCATAACTCACTCTGTGCTAGGGATTTCTGCCTCAGGGTCATGTTTGTACAGAACCTGCATTGTCTCATGATGATAGAATTCCTGTTAAGAATCAATCTGGGGCTGGGCGTAATGGCTCACGCTTGTAACCCCAGCACTTTGGGAGGCTGAGGCAGGCTGATCACCTGAGGTCAGGAGTTCGAGACCAGCCTGACCAACATGGAGAAACCCCATCTCTACTAAAAATACAAAATTAGCCAGTCTTGATGGCGCATGCCTATAATCCCTGCTACTCAGGAGGCTGAGGCAGGAGAATCGCTTGAACCCAGGAGGCAGATATTGCAGTAAGCTGAGATCACACCATTGCACTCCAGCCTGGGCAACAAGAGCAAAACTCCATCTCAAAAAAAAAAAAAAAAAAAAAAAAAATTAATCTGGGCTGGGCACAGCAGCTCACATGTGTAATCCCAGCACTTTGGGAGGCCGAGGCAGGCGGATCACTTGAGGTCAGGAGTTTGAGACCAGACCAGCCTTTTTAGTAGAAACAAAACCCTGTCTCTATGGTGGAGGTTGCAGGGAACTGAGACTGAGCCACTGCACTCCAGCCTGGGCAACAGAGTGAGACTCTACTCAAAAAAAAAAAAAAATCAATCTGGCTGGGCATGGTGGCTCATGCCTGTAATGCCAGCACTTTGGGAGGCTTAGATGGGTGGATCACCTGAGGTTGGGAGTTTGAGACCAGCCTGGCCAGAATGGTGAAACCCTGTCTCTACTAAAAATACAAAAATTAGCCAGGCATGGTGGCACATGCCTGTAATCCAAGCTACTCAGGAACCTGAGACCAGAGAACCATTTAAACCCAGCAAGTGCAGGCTGCAGTGAGTTGCAATTGGGTCACTGCAATCCAAATTGGGCGACAGAGTAAGACTCTGTCTTGAAAAAAAAAAAAAAAAAGGTAAATAAAAAAATGAATCAATCTGTTTCTAAGAGAAAACATGTGCATGTCATATATTGGATAAGGGACTCATATATAAAATATACAAGGAACTTAAACTACTCAATAACAAGAAAACAAGAAATCCAATTTAAAAATAGGTAAAGGACTTGAATAGACATTTCTCAAAGGAAGAAATACAGAGGCTGGGTGCAGTGGCTCGTGCCTGTAATCACAGTACTTTGGGAGGTTGAGGCGGGCAGATTACTTGAGGACAGGAATTAAACAATAGCCTGGTCAACATGGCAAAACCTCATCTCAACCAAAAATACAAAAAATTAGCCAGGCATGGTGCCATGCACTTATGGCCCCAACTACTCAGGAGGCTGAGGTGGAGGATCACTTGAGACAGGAGGCAGAGGTTGCAGTGAGCCAAGATCTCACCATAGCACTCCAGCCTGGACAACATAGGAAGACCTCATTTCAAAACACACACACACACACACACACACACACACACCCCTAATATAATATAAATAGATACACATTCACACACACATATATATGTACACATATATATACACACACGTACACACAATGGCCAAAAGATATATGAAAAAACACTCAACGTCTCTAATCACCAGAGAAATGCAAATTAAAAACACAATGAGATATCACCTCACACGTGTTAGATTGGCTATTGTTAAAAAGATCAAAGACAAGTTTTGTCAAGAATGTGGAGAAAAGGAAACCAATATACACTATTGGCCGTATTTGTAAATTAGTAAAGCCATTTTGGAAAACAGGATGGAGGTGCCTTCAAAAACTAAGCTATAATTACCATATGATCCAGCAATCTTACTGCTGGTTATATACCCAAAATAAATGAAAACAGTATGCCAAAGAGATGTCTGCACTCGCATATTTCTTGGGAGCATTATTCACAATAGCTGATACGCAGAGAAAACCTAAATGTCTAAAAGTACATGGATGGATTTTTTCTTTTTCTTTTTTGAAGTGGAGTCTCGTCGTGTCTCCCAGGCTGGAGTGCAGTGGCGCCATCTCGGCTCACTGAAACCTTCGCCTCCCAGGTTCAAGCAATTCTCCTGCCTCAGCCTCCCGAGTAGCTGGGACAACAGGGGCCTGCCACCATGCCCAGTTAATTTTTGTATTTTTAGTAGAGATGGGGTTTCACTATGTTGGCCAGGTTGGTCTTGAACTCCTGATCTTTTGATCCGCCTGCCTCAGCCTCCCAAAGTGCTGGGATTACAGGCGTGAGTCACCGCGCCCAGCCTGCATAGTCTTTTCTATAAACTAGGGATGCTAGGAGAGGTTTCACCACACCTCTGGACATCAGGAAGTAGACACAACTATCCAGTAGAGGCATGCATCCTTTAATCCATTGCCTGGAGATCCTGGGGCACAAGTTGGAAGCTTGTGACCTTTTCAAAATTTGGTTACTGATATGGTTTGGATTTGTGTCCCTGCCCAAATATCATGTCAAATTGTAATTCCCAGTGTTGGAGGAGGGGCATGATGGGAGGTGATTGGATCATGGGGGCAAACTTCCCCTTTGCTGTTCTCATGATAGTGAGTGAGTTCTCACAAAATCTGGTTGTTTAAAAGTGGGTGGCACCTCTTCCTTCTCTCTCTTCCTCCTTCTTCAGCCATGTAAGATGTACCTGCTTTCCCTTTGACTTCTGCCATGACCTTAAGTTTCCTGAGGCCTCCCCAGCCATGTTTCTTGTACGGCCTGCAGAACCATGAGCCAATTAAATCTCTTTTCTTTACAAATTATCCAGTCTCAGGTAGTTCTTTATAGCAATGCAAGAACAGACTAATAAAGTTGTTTTTTGCCTTTGTATTTAAGTTAACTTATTCCGCTTTACCTAGGAATGACTTATAATGACATGAAAAGGTGCCCAACATAGTCCTCATAGTCATCAGAGAAATTCCATATAAAACCATGATATGGTGCCTTTACACATCCTCTAGAAAGGCAACAATTAAAACGACTGGCAGTAACAAGTGTTGGAGAGGATGTACCACACCCGGATTCTCATGCACTGCTGATGGAAACATAAAATGGTGCAACCACTTTGGAAAACAGTTTGGCAGCTTTTCTGTTTTGTTTTTAAATAAAATTAAACATACATTTACCATACCACTCAGTCATTTCTTTTTTTCTTTCTTTTTAAAAATACTTTCAACTTTCGTTTTAGATTCAGGGGTACACGTGCAGGTTTGTTACCTGGGCATATTGTGTGATGTTGAGGTTTGGGGTCCGATTGATCCCACCACCCAGGTACTGAGCATAATACACAATAGAGAGTTTTTTAGCCCTTGCCTCCTCTTCTCCCTCGCCTCTCTAGGAGTCTCCAGTGTCTACTGTTGGCATCTTTATGTCCATAAGTAACCAGTGTTTAGCTCCCACTCAAAAGTGAGAACATATGGTATTTGGTTTTCTGTTCCTGCATTAATTCCCTTAGGATAATGGCCTCCAACTGCATCCATGTTGCTGCAAAGAACATGATTTTGTTCTTCTTTATGGCTGAATACTCAGTATTTTTATATCTAGGTATCTATCCCAGAGAGCTACATTCACAAAAAATGTTTGAGATGGATATTATTAGCAGATTTATTCTGGAAACAATTTTAATATCCACAACACAAAATTGGATAAATTTACACACATTCTTGAATGGAATTCTACTGAGCAATGAAAAGGAACAATACAAAAACATGGGTGAATCTCGAAGACATTACATAGGCCAGGTGTGGTGGTTCGTGCCTGTAATCCCAGCACTTTGGGAGGCCGAGGCTGGCGATCACCAGGTCAGGAGATCGAGACCATCCTGGCTAACATGATGAAACCCTGTCTCTACTAAAAACATAAAAAATTAGTCAGGTGTGGTGGCACATACCTGTAGTCCCAGGTAGTTGGGAGACTGAGGCAGGTGAATCCTTTGAACATGGGAGGCAGATGTTGCAGTAAGCCCAGATTGCACCTCTGCATTACAGCCTCGGTGACAGAGTGAGACTCCATCTCAAAAAAATAAAATAAAATAAAGTTTAGTAAACAGATCCAGGACTTAACAAACCCAAGAAATGTCCCAACGCCCCGATATCTTAAAGATAAAAGCATTCTTTTCGAGAATAAGTTTCATTTTAAAGATAAGATTTCAGTCTGGCCACAGTGACTCATGCCTGTTATCCTAGCACTTTGGGAAGCCACGGCAGGCAGATCACTTGAGCTTGGGAGTTCGAGACCAGCCTGGCCAACATAGTGAAACCCTGATTCTACTAAAAACACAAAAATTAGCCAGGTGTGGTGGTACACACCTGTAGTCCCAGCTACTGGGGAGGCTGAGACATAAGACTCACTTGAACTTGGGAGGTGGAAGTTGCAGTGAACTCCGATTGTACCACTGCACTCCAGCCTGGTTGACAAAGCAAGAATGTGTCTTAAATAAATAAATAAATAAAAATAATAGATTCTTGCAAAAGTCCATAGTTACACAAAGGTTAACAATTCTTTGTCACAAGAGCTTGCGTTAGAGAAAAATCTCCCCCTTAATTTTTTGGCTTGTTATCTTATATATAAACAGGCATTGTACCTAAGGTGGTCACCTTCCTTCTCTTGCTTTTGGGAATACCCTGTTCTGTCTACGGAGTAGGCATTCTTATATTCCTTTAGTGTTGTTTTTTTGTTTTTTTTTTTGTTTGTTTTTTTTTTTGTTTTTTGAGACAAGGTCTCACTTGATCACCCACACTGGAGTGCAGTGGCACAATCTCGGTTCACTGCAACCTCTGCCTCTCAAGTTCAAGTGATTCTCCTGCCTCAGCACCCAGAGTAGCTGGGATTACAGGCTCCTGCTACCATGCCTGGCTAATTTTTGTGTTTCAGTAGAGAGAGGGTTTCACCATGTTGGCCAGGCTGGTCTCAAACTCCTGAGCTCAAGCAATCCAACCACCTTGGCCTCCCAAAATGCTGGGATTACAGCATGAACCACCGTGCTGGGACTATTCTCTTATTTAGTTAATAAACATGTTTCACTTTACTCTGTGGACTCACCCCAAACTCCTTCTTGCTCAAGATCCGTGAAGCCTCTCTTGGGGTCTGGATCAGGACCTTCTTCTGGTAACATATTCATTTCCTAGGGTAACCATAACAAATTACTACAAACAGGGTGACTTGATAAAACAAAAATGTATTATCTTACAGTTTAGAAGGCTTGGAGTCTGAATTCAAGGTGTTGGTCAGGCCATGCTTGCTCTGAAGGCCTCCGGGGAGGATCCTTCCTCACCCCTTCTAGAAAGATGGCTCCAGGTGTTCCTTGGCACTCCTTGACCTGCAGCTGTATCACTCCAAGGCCAAGGCACTTGGCCCCTTAAAGGTTTGCTGAAAAATCTGACATGAGGTTGTTTAAGTGGGAGAAAAGGCATACAAATTTATTTAACACATACACAAGGCAGCCTTCTTTTTCTTTTTCTTTTTTTTTAATGAAATTTCACTCTTGTTGCTCAGGTTGGAGTGCAATGGTACAATCTCGGCTCACTGCAACCTCTGTATCCTGAGTTCAAGTGATTGTCCCGCCTCAGCCTTCTGAGTAGTTGGAATTACAGGTGCACACCACCATGCCAGTCTAATTTTTGTATTTTTAGTAGAGACAGGGTTTCACCATGTTGTCCAGGCTGGTCTCAAATTCCTGGTGTCAGGTGATCCACCCGCCTTGGCCTCACAAAGTGCTGGAATTACAGGTGTGAGCCACCGTGCCTAGCCTTGTTGTAGGCATCAGGAGACCAGAGAGACCAACAGGTGGGACAGGAGGATTTTATTAAGGTGTGCACCAACTCAGTGGATTCGCATCCAAAAGGCTGAGCTGTGAACAAAGATGGCTTGATTTTTATACATGCATCTGAAGAGTGGTTGGTTAGTTTGAAACAAGCTTACAGTGGTGCAAAACGCAGTGGTGTGAAAGCAAGTTTACAGAAACAGAACAAAGACAGTTTATCAAACAGTAACAGGCTTGCAACTCAGGCTCACTTAGGCATGTCATGTGACCCTTGCTGTATGGCCCCTATGGCTGTAATTTAGGTTTGCTCAAGCATATCTTGGGACCTTCACTGTGGTGCCCAGATGGCTGCACTCTAGGCTTGCTCAAGCTTATCTTGTGACCTTCGCTGTGCTGCCTTGATGGAGAACAGGTACTTAAAGAAACCAGCTGCAGAGCACAGGAATTTACAAACCTACAGAACTTGCAGAACAGGGTGCAATAGCATGGAGTGGGTGGGGAGCTGCCTAAAGGAAAAATTCATGTTTTCTTTATATATCTCCTGCTTCAGCCTTACATGAGAGCTTTCAAAATGAAGTTCTGACACCTCAGTGAAGTAAAAAGGCTTCTATTTCATCTTGAGGTTACAGAGAGAATGGGAGCTTGGATCCTGGTAAAACAGGTGATGGGAAGGAAGAAAGGAGGAATTTGGTGGAGTTGTTGCTAGGAAGAATGAGTGGAGCAGAGATTAACTTGTAAACAATTATCTTTATGATTTAAATGATCCTTGGAGACAGTCATTATACTGTTCAGGTGTGGCTAAATAGTTAGCCTTATAGGCAGTGAAAGAAAAAACAATTGTTCTCTGTGGTAGGTCTAGATCTTAAGCAGATGGAGGAACTTCAGCTTCTATGGAAGAGACCGTGCGGCAGTGGAGGTGTTACAGGACAGGGTCCCGATTCAGACCCCAAGAGAGGGTTCTTGGATCTCACGCAAGAAGGAATTCAGGGTGAGTCTGCAGTGCAAAGTAAAAACAAATGTATTAAGAAAGTAAAGGAATAAAAGAATGGCTACTCCATAGAGCAGCTGTGAGGGCTGCTGATTGTCCATTTATGGTAATTTCTTGATAATATGCTATACAAGGGGTGGATTATTAATGCCTCCCCTTTTTAGACCATATAGGGTAACTTCCTGATGTTACCATGACATTTGTAAACTGTCATGGTGCTAGTGGGAGTGTAGCAGTGAGGACAACCAGAGGTCACTTGTCACCATTTTGGTTTGCTGGGTTTTGGCCAGCTCCTTTACTGCGAACTGTTTTATTAGCAAAGTCTTTATGACCTGTATTTTGTGTTGAGCTCCTATCTCATCCTGTGACTTAGAATGTCTTAACCATCTGGGAATGCAGCCCAGTGATTATGAGTCAAATCAGCCTTCCTGAGAACTCAGAGGTTGGGTTTTAATGGATAATTTGGTGGGCAGCAGGGCTAGGGAACGGATGTTGTTGACTAGTGGGGGATGAAATCATAGCGGTATGAAAAACGGTCCTCATGCACTCAGTCTGCCTCTGGCTGAGGGCCACAGAACTGGTTGAGTCATGAGTCACAGGTCCAGGTAGGGTCAATTGGTTGCCAGAATGCAAAAGTATGAAAAACATTCACAATCTTAGGCATTATAATAGTGATGTTATCTCCGGGGGTGATGGCTCATGCCTATAATCCCAGCACTTTGGGAGGCCGAAGCAGGCGGATCACCTGAGGTCAGGAGTTTGAGACCAGCCTGGTCAATATGGAGAAACCCCATCTCTACTAAAAATACAAATATTAGCTGGGCGTGTTGGCGGGTGCTTGTAATCCCAGCTACTCGGGAGGCTGAGACAGAAGAATCGCTTGAACCCAGGAGGCAGAAGTTGCAGTGAGCCAAGATTGCATTATTGCACTCTAGCCTGGGCAACAGAGCTAAAAATAATTTGCTGGGTGTGGTGGCACTTGTCTATAATCCCAGCTACTTGGGAGGCTGAGGCAGGAGAATCACTTGAACCTGGGAGGTGGAGGTTTCGGTGAGCCAAGTTTGCGCCATTGTGCTCCAGTCTGAGCAACAAGAGTGAAAAAAAAGAATTAAAAAAAAAAAAAGAATTTTTTAAAAAAGACATAAGACATTTCCTATAGGGCCTGAGATAACTTTCTAGGGTAATAGAAATAGTCTGTATCTTGATTGTGGTGGCTATCACACAGGTGTACACATTTGTCAAACCCATGAAACAGTACACTTTTGTTTTTTTTGAGACAGAGTCTCATTCTGTCATCCAGGCTGGAGTGCAGTGGTGTGATCTCAGCTCACTGAAACCTCCACCTCCCAGGTTCAAGCAATTCTCCTGCCTCAGCCTCCCAAGTAGCTGGGACTACAGGCATGCACCACCATGCCTGGCTAATATTTTGTCGGTAATTTTTAGTAGAGATGGGGTTTCACCATTTGGGCCAGTCCGGTCTTGAACTCCTGACCTCAAGTGATCCCCCTACCTTGTGAACCACCACACCTGACTTGTATACTTTTAAAAATAGGGATTATTTTTGTGTGTGTGACAGAGTCTTGCTCTGTTGCCTAGTCTGGAGTGCAGTGGCATGATCTTGGCTCACTGTAACCTCCGCCTCCCAGGTTAAAACGATTCTTGTGCCTCAGCCTCCCAAGTAGCTGGGACTACAGGTGCCTGCCACCACACTAGGCTAAGTTTTGTATGTTAGCAGAGATGGGGTTTTACCATGTTGGCCAGGCTGGTTTCAAACTCCTGATCTCAGGTGACCTACCCACCTCAGCCTCCCAAAGTGCTGGGATTACAGGCATGAGTCACTGTGCCCAGCCAAAATAGGGGAATTTTATTATAAGTTATATTGTTGTAGGAATCAAGGGACAGGAGAGACCAATGAGTGGGATAGGAGGATTTTATTAGGTGTGCACCTGCCCAGTGGATTAACATCCAAAGGCTGAGCCCTGAACAAAGAGAGGGCTTGACTTTTATACATGCATCTGAAATGGGGTTGGCCAGTGTGATGGCGCGAAACCTGTAGAGCGGGCAAGCGAGCTTACAGAAGCAGAACAAAGGCAGTTTGTCAAACAGTGACAGGTTTTACAACTCAAACCTTGTAACCTTGCTGTGCTGCACAGAAGGGAAACACAGGAACTTACAAAACTTGCAAAAATAATTATGAGAACAGAACAGAACAAGAACAAAACAATGGTAAGGGGGAAGAATCAGAAGGGGGAAGCTGAAAGAGAAAAACTTGTTTTCTTCATCCTTGCTTCGGAATGGGAGGAAGAGGCTCTGGATGCCATCCCTTCTGGGCCCAGGCTCTGTAGATAGTGCTATCAAAGTCCCAACAGAGCCCTGCCCATCACTGGGTCTTAGAGTGAGTCAGCCTAGTATAGGAAAACTTGTTTTTCTTTTTATGTCTTCTGCTTCAATACTTCCTTAAAGTTAATTTTTAAAAGTAAGATTCTCTACGTGTAAGGTCCTCTGAATGGGCTACACCATGGTCGAACCACTGTGACCCCTGTGACCCACACATACAGGCCTCCTGGAGTCACACAGCCTGGAGCAACAAGAGAACCACTAAAGAAGAAGAAACAGCTAGTTCCTGAGTTAACTGATTAACCGACTTTGCAACATTCCACTATTGTGATACATTCCTGCCCTACCCTAACTCATCACTTGACTTTGTGATATCGTGCCTTGTGACCTCTCCCCACCTCATGACTATGCACCTTATGACATTCTTCCCCTGCCCAAAAAAACTGCCCCTAACTGTAACTTTCCACTACCTACCCCAAACCTATAAAACCAGTTCCACTCCCACCACCTTTCACAGACTCCTTTCTTGGACTCAGTCCACTTGCACCCAAGTGAATGAACAGCCTTATTGCTCACACTAATCCTGCTCAGGTGGTCTCTTATACAGATGTGTGTAACACTATGCACTGCAGGTAAACACAAAGGAGCACTTCACACTTTTTCAGAAGAATGGTTTTTTATTTTTGTTTTGTTTTTTTTTTTTGAGATGGAGTCTCACTCTGTCGCCCAGGCTGGAGTGCAGTGGTGTGATCTCAGCTCACTGCAAGCTCCGCCTCCCGGGTTTACGCCATTCTCCTGCCTCAGCCTCCCGAGTAGCTGGGACTACAGGCGCCCACCACCTCGCCTGGCTAGTTTTTTGTATTTTTTAGTAGAGACGGGGTTTCACCGTGTTAGCCAGGATGGTCTCGATCTTCTGACCTTGTGATCCGCCCTTTTCGGCCTCCCAAAGTGCTGGGATTACAGGCTTGAGCCACCGCGCACGGCCTTTTTGAGACAAGGTCTCACTCTACCACCCAAGCTGGAGTATGATCATAGCACACTGCAGCCTCAAACTCCTGGGCTAAGCAATCCTCTCACTTCAGCCTCCTGAGTAGCTAGGACTACTGGTGTACAAAATTAGGTGTACAAAATTAGCCTGACTAATTTTTCCTTTTCATTTTTTGTAGAGACAGGGTCTCGCCATGTTCCCTAGACTGGTGTCAAACTCCTGGCCTCAAGCAATCCTCCTACCTCAGCCTCTCTAAGTGCTGTGATTATAGTTATGAGCCACTGTGCTCAGTCCCATGCACTCGTTCAAGAGTGTAGGAAACTTCTTGGAAGGGCTGGAGTTGGAACTTGTACTTGAAGAATGAGTAGGGTAGTATGGCAATTTAAAACCAGATCCTGAAATTCTTTTTTTTTTTTTTTTGAGACAGAGTCTCGCTCTGTCACCCAGGCTGGAGTGCAGTGGCCAGATCTCAGCTCACTGCAAGCTCCGCCTCCCGGGTTTACGCCATTCTCCTGCCTCAGCCTCCCGAGTAGCTGGGACTACAGGCACCTGCCACCTCGCCCGGCTAAGTTTTTTGTATTTTTAGTAGAGACGGGGTTTCACTGTGTTAGCCAGGGTGGTCTCGATCTCCTGACCTCATGATCCGCCCGTCTCGGCCTCCCAAAGTGCTGGGATTACAGGCTTGAGCCACCGCGCCCGGCCCAGATCCTGAAATTCTATGGCCCTGCTCCCATCACGATCTGTGACTGCTGATCTTTTTTTTTTTTTTTTTTTTTGAGATGGAGTCTTGCTCTGTCACCCAGGCTGGAGTGCAGTAGTGCAATCTCGGCTCACCGCAACCTCCACCTCCTGGGTTCAAGCAATTCTCCTGCCTCAGCCTCCCTAGTAGCTGGGACTACAGGTGCACACCACCACACCCAGCTAATTTTTGTATTTTTGGTAGAGACAGGGTTTCACCATGTTGGCCGGATGGTCTCGATCTCTTGACCTGGTGATCTTCCCGCCTCGGCCTCCCAAAGTGCTGGGATTACAGGTGTGAGCCACCACAGCAGGCCTGTGGTACTCATATTTAATGATTCAACCACTAGAATGAAGTAGAATTGATGCTGTGCTAGTTTCTGGGACCACCTTTAGACAGGGGCAGCTTCTGCTTCTTGTCCCTTGGACACTTTCTAGGAACCCAGCCACCATGCCTTGAGGAAGCCCGAATAGCCTGCAGAGAGCTCGTGTGGAAAGGAACTGAACCCCCTCCCTCCCAGCCCTGGCTGGGTTCCCAGCTGACAGCCAGCCCTAGCTTGCTTATTATTTTAAGCTGAAGACATTTCAGATTCAACAGATGTGAAAAGAAGCCTTCTGGGAGCTGCCTTCATTTGACTAAAAGCAGCATCTTCTGGGAAATAAGGCTACCATAAACCCTCTCTCTTTCAGAGCATCATAGCCAAGAACAAGAAAGACACTTGCACCTGCATAAACAAACATTACTGCAGACTTTACTTCTCATTTTTTTTCTCCTAAAATCCTATTTATCTTTCCTAAAGAAACCTATTTGTTCTTCTCATAAGAGCCTTTTCTCTCCCCTCCCTTTTCCCTTAGGTGTATAAGCCTTCAACTCTAATCATTAAATGAACAAGCTACTTTTTATTTTTTTTGAGACAGTCTCACTCTGTCATCCAGACTGGAGTGCAGTGGTACGATCACGGCTCACTGCAGCCTCGACCTCCCAGACTCAACAATCTTTTCACCCCTCAGCCTTCTCAGCAGTTGATGCGGGTGTATGCCACCACACCCAGTTAATTTTTTTTTTTTTTTTATTTTTTATTTTTGTAAAGATGGGGTCTCACCATGTTGGCTGGCCTGGTCTCAAACTTCTGAGCTCACGCAATTCCTCGCTTCAGCCTCCCAAAGTTCTAGATTGTAGGCGTGAGCCACTGCACCCGGTCAGCAAGCTACTGCTTTTTTTTTTTTTTTTTTGATGGAATCTCACTCTATCACGTAGACCGGAGTGCAGTGGCATGATCCTGGCTCACTGCAACCTCTGCCTCCTGGGTTGGAACAGTCCTCCTGCCACAGTCTCCCAAGTAGCTGGGATTACAGGTGTGTGCCACCACACCCAGCTAACTTTTGTATTTGTAGTAGAGATGGGATTTCACCTTGTTGGCCAGGCTGGCCTTGAACTCCTGACCTCAGGTGATTCACCCACCTCAGCCACCTAAAGTGCTGGGATTACAGGCATGAGCCACCATTCGGGCCTGCAAGCTACTTCTTTTGTTGGCTCCTGTATGCATACATATAAGCCTTTTTTCTCTTGTTAATCTAGCTTTCTTCAGCTTAATTAACAGCCTGCCCCACCCCCCACTACCAAAAAGAACCTAAAAGGGTAGGGGAAAAGATTTTCCTCCTTTACACCATAAATAGTCACAAGTCAGGCTTTGCTACCAAATGAATTTGCTGGAAAAAAAAATCAATTTAGTTTTAAAACTATTTTGGATGTGAATTTTGGAAGTGCACTCAAGAGGAAGTGCACTTAGAATATAATGAACTTGGGTCAGGTGCAGTGGCTCAGGCCTGTAATCCCAGCCCTTTGGGAGGCTAAGGCGGGCAGATCACTTGAGGTCAGGAGTTTGAGACTGAAGGGACACAAAAACACAAAAATGCGTACCCGCTCTCCCGCTACACCCTATTGCTAAACCCTTTGTTCTGCTCTCTAATCGCTGCACGTACCAGAGATTTCATAAGTTCTGTAAGTACCTGTTTTTCTTTCTGAGGCCGGGTCACAAGACGTGTTTAAGTAAGATAAACTCATGCTGCCATAAACCGGTTGTGCAACCTGACGCAATGTAATTAACTGCCTTTGTGTAAAACTGCTCTCCCGCCTCAAGGGTTGAACCGAGATATCAGATATGGTGGGAACCAATCATAGTTAGCCAAATTGCCTTGTTCAAACACTAGCCAATCATACATCTGATTTGTATAATAATTCTATGCCCACTGTTTTTAGAATATATAACACTGTTCAGAGCTCGGGGGGGAGCTCTCCTGCCTGTCTCGTTTCACAAGCGAGTGAGAGTTCCAGGTTCGAACCTGTAATAAAGATCCTCGCTGCTTAGCTTTGACTCTGGACTCTGGTGGTCTTCTTCGGGGAATAAACGGTCTGGGCATAACAAGACCAGCATGGCCAACATGGTGAAACCCCATCTCTACCAAAAATACAAAAAGTTAGCTGGGTGTGGTGGTGCGTGCCTGTAATCCCAGCTACTGGGGAGGCCAAGGCAGGAGAAATACTTGAACCCAGGAGACAGAGGTTGCAGTGAGCCTAGATCATGACACTGCACTCTAGGCCAGATGACAGAACAAGACTCTGTCTCAAAAAAAAAAAAAAAAAAAAAAAAAAGAAAGAAAGAATAGCGGGGGTGGAGGGTGGGTTGTGGGTGGGGAAGTTTTGAAAAATGTTACTGGAATATACTTACCCATTACTTCTGTGAATATATAAAGACGTATGGCATATAAGACCTTCTGGTGCTGGGCATGGTGGCTCACACTTCTAATCCCAGCACTTGGGAGGTTAGCTTGAGCCCAGGAATTTGAGACCAGCCTGAACAACAAGGCGAAATCCTCTGTCTACAAAAATTATAAAAATTCGCAGGACATGGTGGCACTCACGCAGTCCAGCTACTCAGGAGTCTAAGGTGGGAGGATCACTTGAGCCTGGGAGGTCGAGGCTGCAGGGAATCCTGATCATGCCACTGCATTGCAGCCTGGGAGACAAAGTGAGACCCTGTCTCAAAAAAAAAAAAAAAAAAAAAAAGATGTTCTTGCAATTTTCCTGTGATTTGCTCTACACTGTGATGAATAACAGTTGCCATTGCGATAATTCCTGCTATATTTTGACACATAGTGCTGTGAAAAGAAATCCAACATGGAGGCCAGGCGTGGTGGCTCATGCCTGCAATCCCAGCACTTTGGGAGGCCGAGGCAGGCGGATCACCTGAGGTTGGGAGTGCAAGACCAGCCCGGCCAACATGGAGAAACCCTGTCTCTACTAAAAATACAAAATTAGCCGGGTGTGGAGGCGCAGGCTTGTAATCCCGGCTACTCATGAGGCTGAGGCAGGAGAATCGCTTGAACCTGGGAGGCAGAGGTTGCAGTGAGCTGAGATTGCACCATTGCACTCCAGTCTGGGAAACAAGAGTGAAACTCTGTCTAAAAAAAAAAAAAAAAAAAAGGAAGAAGAAGAAAGCCGACATGGAGAAGATTTGTTGGAGGTCTCTGTCAAGGAGCCAGGAGGGCAAAAGTTGGCCCTCAGTCATATATGGATCCAGAGGGATCTGACCTGTTTGAACTGGGCCAAATGCCAAGCGTTCTGGAGAAGCAGCTTCACTAGGTTTGAACTGCTCACACGGGGCAGATCACAAACCTCCTGAGGACACAGCTGTGCTGAATTAAGCTGATCGTGGCCTAGAGACTTTCTAAGCTGTCAACTGGCCTATAGGGGGAGGAAAAAACAAACAAGAAGAAAAGAAGCGTTTTATCCAAGGAATACAAGCCCCTTTAAGCCATCAGGCCAAAGAGGCATTGAAATGAAACAGCAGTTAGGTTACTTCCCCTTCAATTAATAATCACCTTGTTTTTAATTTTTTTTTTTTTTTTTCAGAGACAGGGTCTGCCTCTGTGGCCCAGGCTGGAGTGCAGTGGCTCACTGCAGCCTCAACCTCCTGGGCTCAAGTGATCCTCCCACCTCCGCCCCCTGAGTAGCTGGGACTACCAGCACACACCACCCTGCATGGCTAATTTTTACATTTTTTGTAGAGACAGGGTCTCTCTGTGTTGTCCAGGTTCGTCTCAAACTCTTAGGCCCAAGCAATCCTTCAGCTTTCACCTCTGAGTGGCTGGGGCTATAGGTGTGCACCATCACGCCTGGCTAAATTTTTAAAAAGTTTTCAGTAGAGATATAGTCCCCCTGTGTTGCCCAGGCTGGTGTCACACTCCTGGGCTCAAGTAATCCTCCCACTTCAGCCTCCCAAAGTGCTGGGATTACAAGCGTGAGTCACTGCACCCAGCCAAATAAAATAATAATCACCTCTTGAAGCCACTTGCTATGTGGCTTCTACACTTAACTGAGGCCAAGTACCCCTAAAATGCCAAATGCTCTACAGTTCACCAATGTGTAGCCAATCACTAGCCAATGTTATTTCTGTAAACCAATGAGAATTCCTAACAATGTAATCACCCTCTCTCCTGATTGGTTATTTTTTCTTTAAAAACTTCAGTCTCTCTAATATCCTCTGGAGCACACCCCACGGCAAGTTGGAAGTATGTCCTGGACTGCCGCCCTCAACCTTGACCCAAATAAACTTTATATTAATATGGTCTCAACTTCTCCCTTTGAGGTTGACAGGTCATGTGTCAATCATAGACTGTGCTACTGTCTTCCGCTTAGGCGAACTTGCAGTAAACTTTGAGAAACACCTGCCTAGTCTTGCCTGGATGGAACACGTTTTAGCTATTTGCTAGATTTGTTTCTCCTGAATTGCAATGCATGAAAACCCTGATTAAAATGTCTTCCCGGGCCAGGTGTGCTGGCTCACGCCTGTAATCCCAGCACTTTGGGAGGCCAAGGCGGGTGGATCACCTAAGGTCATGAATGCCAGACCAGCCTGGCCAACATGGGGAAACCCCGTCTCTACAGAAATACAAAAATTAGCCGGGCATGATGGCGGGCGCCTGTAGTCCCGGCTACTCAGGAGGCTGAGGTGGGAGAAACACCTGAACCTGGGAGGTGGAGATTGCATGGCGCCGAGATCATGCCATTGCACTCCAGCCTAGGTGACAGATCTAGACTCCATCTCAAAAATAAGATAAAATGGGCAGGACATGTTGGTTCATGCCTGTAATCCCAGCAGTTTGGGAAGCCAACACAGGAAGATCACAAGGTCAGGAGTTTGAGACCAGCCTGGCCAACATGGTGAAACCTCCTCTCCATTAAAAATACAAAATTAGCCAGGTATGGTGGCGCATGCCTGTAATCCCAGCTACTCGGGAGGCTGAGGCAGGACAATCACTTGAACCCGGAAGGCAGAGCTTTTGGTGAGCCGAGATTGCGCCACTGGACTCCACCCTGGGAGATAAGGAGAGACTCTGTCTCAAAAAACACAAATAAAATAAAATAAAATAAAAAGTCCCTCCCTTTTTTTGTGGCTCCCCAGTGTTGGTTGACAGTGCATGGATGAAATGTATAATCCCTCCTGAGTTCTCCTGCCCTTCAGGAAGGTTTTTTCACACATGTAGTGGCTTCAGATGCATTTCTTGATTTGGATTTGAGGGTGGAACCTTGGCAGAATTGACAGAAGAGGCACCAGTGGGACAGAGGAGGGACAAGGGGATCAGCCTTTTCTTTTGTTTAAAAATGAGGGGGGAGGTGATGGCCTTCTCCCCCTTCTTCCCAGCGTGTCTCCTTAAAAACATAACAGGCCCCACGAAAAGTTGAAGGAGCAAAGAACGTGCCATCCCAAAATACATTAGATTGGCATATTGATTATTTTGAGTTGAAAACACTGATGAAATTGTGGTTGGTATGTTTGCTTGTTTATTTATGTTGAGATAGAGTCTCATTCTGTCACCCAGGTTGGAGTGCAATGGCGCAGTCACAGCTCACTGCAGCCTTCACCTCCTGGGCTCAAGCACTCGTCCTACTTCAGCCTCCGTGAGTAGCTGGGTCTACAGGTGTGCATCACCACACCCACACAAGAGAAAATATACACTTTTTTTTTTTTTTTTTTTTTGAGACAGAGTCTCGCTCTGTTGCCAGGCTGGAGTGCAGTGATGTGATCTTGGCTCACTACAACCTCTGACTCCCGGGTTCAAGTGATTCTCCTTCCTCAGTCTCTCGAGTAGCTGGGACTACAGGTGTGAGCCACCACGCCGGGTTAATTTTTGTAGTTTTAGTAGAGACGGGGTTTCACCATGTTGGCCAGGATGATCTCGATCTCTTGACCTCATGATCCGCCCACCTCAACCTCCCCAAATGCTGGAATTACAGGTGTGAGCCACCCCGTCTGGCCCATATTTTATTAGTTTTACATGTACATGGGGATCTTCACAAGAAAATGATTTTTTTTTTTTTTTTTTCAGATGGAGTCTCGCTCTGTTTCCCAGGCTGAAGTGCAGTGGCATGATCTCAGCTCACTGCAACCTCCGCTCACTGAAACCTCCACCTCCTAGATTCAAGCAATTCTCCTGTCTCAGCCTCCTGAGTAGCTGGGATTACAGGCACACACCACTACATCCAGCTAATTTTTGTATTTTTAGTACAGAAGGGGGTTTCATCATGTTGGCCAGGCTAGTCTTGAAGTCCTGAGCCCAAGTGATGTGTCTGCCTCAGCCTCCCATAGTGCTGGGATTACAGGTGTGAGTCACCGTGCTCGGCCCCAAGAGAGTGATTCTTCATTAGCAGGAAGATTGGTCGAGCTCAGGAGTTTGAGACCAGCTAGGCAACATAGCAAGACCCTATCTCTATAAAAAGAAACATGAAAGAATGAGCTGGGCTTGGTGGAGTATGCTTGTAATTCCAGCTACTTGAGAGGCTGAGGCAAGAGGATGGCTTGAGCCCAGGAGTTTGAGGCTGCAGTGAGCTATGATCATGCCACTGCACTCCAGCCTGGTGACAAAGCAAGAGCAAGGCCTTGTCTCTAAAAAAAAAAAAAAAGGGCTAACTGACCTGTCTCTGCCTGCATGCAGCAGGCGATAAAAATTCCTCTGGGAGGAGGGCCCTCACATACCAGGGTGAGAAAACAGCCCTTATCGCCAGAGACTGGGAATTGGGGACTGTGGCGGACCTGAATAAACATACTTAATGAAACAACCTTTATCTTTCACTGTTTGACACCCCTATATATCTCCTAGCAACTCCCCTAGAAAATTTATAGCCCTAGCCAGGTTTTCCTGTCATTTCTTCTCAAATGTATCATGCTTTATCTAAATAGTATACAGGCATCTTTCTTTAGCCACTTGTTTGAACTTCACGCTATTGTGAAGACCCCCATGTACAGGTAAAACTAATAAAATGTGTATATTTTTGTTAATCTACATGGTGTCAATTTGGTGTCTAGATCCAGCCAAAAAGCCCACATAGGAGCTAAAGGGGAGTTGGAGGTGACCATTGGCTCCTTTACAAGGTCTAGCCTTTTGATTTCATAGCACAAAATTATGGACTTTCTGAGGCCGGGCACGGTAGCTCATGCCTGTAATCCTAGCATTTTGGGAGGCCGAGGAGGCAGGTGGATCATAAGGTCAGGAGTTTGAGACCAGCCTGACCAACATGGTGAAACCCTGTCTCTACAAAAATTACAAAAATTAGCTGGGTGTGGTGATGTGCACCTGTAATCCCAGCTACTCAGGAGGCTGAGGCAGGAGAATTGCTTGAACCCAGGAGGCGGAGGTTGCAGTGAACCAAGATCACACCACTGCCCTCCAGCTTGGGCGACACAGAACGAGACTGTCTCAAAAAAAAAAAAAAAAAAAGAAAAAGAAAAAAAATTCTGGGCTTTCTAATCCTTGGAACTGTAAACACGCACCTCCAAGGCTGACATAGAAGGAGGAGTACAGGAGGCAATCCAGAGATCAAATTTTCTTTCCAATTTTTATTTTTTTGGAGACAAGTCTCACTCTGTTGCCCAGGCTGGAGTGCAGTGGTTCCATCATAGCTTATTGTAGCCTCAGGCTCCTGGGCTCAAGTGCTCCTTCTGCCTCAGCTTCCTGAGTAGCTGGGTTATAGACGCGCACAACAAGCCTGGCTAATTTATTGTTTACTTTTTGTAGAGTGGGGTCTTGCTCTGTTGTCCAGGCTGGTCTTGAACTCCTGGGTTCAAGTGATACTCTCGCCTCAGTTTCCTAAGGTTCTGGGAATACAGGAGTGAGCGACTGCACCTGACCCAATAAGAGCTGCTTCAATTATTCTCTCTTCTACTTTTCTGTAAATTCTGTTCAGATTTTGTCCAGACTGCTACAAAAAAAGAAAGAAAGAGGGAAAGAGAGAAAGAAAAGAAAGACAGAGAGACAGAAAGAAAGAAGGAAAGAAAGAAAGAAAGAAAGAAAGAAAGAAAGAAAGAAAGAAAGAAAAAGAAAGAAAGAAAAGAAAGAAAAAAAATTAAAAGGAATCAACAGGTCAGAGTAAAATAAGCATTTACTCAGGAATGGGGGTTGCAACCAGGCCCCAGAGACCACCACCCAAGAGGGGCAAGAAAGGCTTATAGGAAATTTTTTAGATGACATAAATTGCCAGATTATTTTATTGATGGATTAAACAAAGAAGTCGTTAGTCATTAGTGGAAGGATACATTTGGGTCAGTTAGGAAAAAACTATACAGAGTGTTCCTAAAGATGAGGACCAGTTTCCTTGTATTGTATATTGTCGAGAGCATGGTTGTTTGTCAGAAAACTGTTTTTCACAGTTCTTTGTGGGTTTCAAAGTTCACCACCCGATCTAGGCCCAGTGGCTCACATCTAAAATCCTGGTACTTTGGGAGGCTGAGGTGGGCAGGTCACTTGAAAGGAATTCTCTGGCTGATTGCAACTGCCTTTGCAAAAATTGTAAGTGAGAAAATTATAACAGTGAAAGGGATCTGACCCAACCGACTCCATCTTGCTTCTAACCTCCAAGCTGTCCTTGTTCATTCGGACAAACTTAATTTACAGTTTACCTTAGAAACAAAGATGATAACAGCCTTTTCCGAAAACAAACCCCCTTCCTGCCTGGGGGCGAGACTGCCTTTGCAGGACCAACAAACTAGCCACAAGATTAGAAATTATGGTTTAGGGGTCATGTAGCTAGAGGCTGCAAGATTCTGAACCTCCCCAAATTGCTCCTGGGGGTAACATCACCATCATAAAATGTAAGATCAGTGTTTGAGATATTTTGCAGACCCTGTACTTGATGGATCCACTGGCACTGCCCAGATTGATAGACTGGTCATCTGGTCTAGTGGCCTCCACCCAGGAACTGACTCGGCGCAAAAGGACAGCTTCCACTCCCTATGACTTCGTCTCTGACCTGACCAATCAGCACTCTCCACTTGCCAAGTGTCCACCCACCCAATTATCCTTAAAAACCCCAATCCCTGAGTTTCTGGGGAGACTGATTTGAGTAATAATAAAACTCTGGTCTCTCGTACAGCCGGTTCTGTGAATTAAACCCTTTCTCTATTGCAATTCCCCTGTCTTAATGCATCAATTTAAATTGGCTCTGTCTAGGTAGTGGGCAAGGAGAATCTGTTACACAGTTACATTACCTTGCCTGAAGGTAGATCCTAAGACCCTCATTCTGTCAGAGGCACTTGAACCAGAGCAACACCATTTTACTGGGCGGCATTCGCAGGAGACTAAGGCATTCTTAATCACAGGATGAGATACGAGGTTGGCACAAGATACAGGTCGTAAAGACCTTGCTGATAAAATAGCTTCCAGTAAAGAAGCTGGCAAAAACCCAAAACCAAGATGGGGATCAGAGTGACCTCCAGGTGTCCTCACTGCTACCCTCCCACTGGCACCATGACAGTTTACAAATGCCACGGCAATGTCAGGAAGTTACCCTGTATAGTCTAAAAAGGGGAGGCATGAATAATCCACCCCTTGTTTAGCATATCATCAAGAAATAACCATAAAAATGGGCAACCAGCAGCACTTGGGGTTGCTCTGTTTATGGAATAGCCATTCTTTTATTATATTGTTTTATTTTTTGAGATGGAGTCGCACTCTGTCGCCCAGGCTGGAATGCAATGGCACGATCTCGGCTCACCACAACCTCCGCCTCCCGGGTTCAACTGATTCTCCTGCCTCAGCCTCCTGAGTAGCTGGGATTACAGGCACCCATCGCCACGCCCGGCTAATTTTTGTATTTTTAGTAGAGACAAGGTTTCTCCATGTTGGTCAGGCTGGTCTCGAACTCCAGATCTCAGGTGATCCACCTGCCTTGGCCTCCCAAAGTGCTGGGATTACAGGCGTGAGCCACCGCGCCTAGACCATTCGTTTATTTTTTTTACTTTTCCAGTAAACTTGCTTTCACTTTACTCTATGGACTTGCCCTAAATTCTTTCTTGTGTGAAATCCAAGAACCCTCTCTTGGGGTCTGGATAGGGACCTTTCTGGTGACAATTCCAGAGAGATCCTGCTCCATGCCCAGAGGCCCTGCACCCCACCCCCCAGTTTATTAACAGTAGATCATACTCTTTTTGTCCAGTCATCTTTGTACACAACTCTTCATTTTCCAGTGAACCTCAGCATAAAAATACAGTTTCCTCTGAGTCTATATTTCTGAAGGCTCTTGTGTCATGCAAAATTTTGTTAAATTCATTTGTTATGTTTTTCTCTTAATAATCTATTTTCTGTTGTAGGAGTATTGGCAATGACCCTTGTGATGGGTGAGGATAACTTATTACCTTTTCACTCCTACAGCAGTTAATTATTCCCTAAATGAAGTTGAGGTACAAGGAGAGGATTAAGTGACCACTGATTGGGAGGAAGTGGCTGCATGTATGGCAGATTGACCTACACTCACCATTCCCTCCATAAAATCTCCTGGCTAAGCATGGTATACCGAATGCCACAGCTAATAGTCCTCTGTACACCTCAATATTCTCATTTATAAACGAGAATAACACTTTTATATCCAGCTAACTTTTGTATTTTTAGTAGAGATGGGGTTTCACCATGTTGGCCAGGCTGGTCTCAAACCTCTGACCTCAAATGATCCACCCGCCTCGACCTCCCAAAGTGCTGGGATTACAGTCATGAGCCACTGTGGCTGGCTAGAGTAGTTGTTTTAAGGATTGACAAAGATCCTCTCCTTGACCAAGCTTTAGGCAGATTCATCGAAATCCTCTTCCCAATTAGGTCTCAACTCTTGGACTTCCATGGCTTTTTTTTTTTTGGTATTTTAGCGAGAATCCTGCTTTTTCCTGCCTTTTTTTTTTTTTTTTTTTTTTTTTTTTTTGGTATTTTAGCGAGAATCCTGCTAAGTCAGTTTAGCCAGAATCCTCAGCCCTGGATATCTGATCACATTCCAGATCACCCTGGCTTACCTGCAGCACGAATCCTGTTAGGTCCATTTAGCCAGAATCCTCTTCTCTTACCACTGATGTTTCCTTTCGGTAATTTTCCACTCATGGATCCCTACCCTGTTTCTGGGCTATAAATTTCCACTTGTCTTTGTTGTATTTGAAATTCAGCCTATTTCTTTTTTTTTTTCTTTTCTTTCTTTTTTTTTGAGATGGAGTTTCATTCTTGTTGCCCAGGCTGAAGTGCAAATGGCACGATCTTGGCTCACTGCAAACTCTGCCTCCCCGGTTCAAGCAATTCTTCTGCCTCAGCCTCCCAAGTAGCTGGGATTACAAGCACAAACCACCATGCCGGGCTAATTTTTGTATTTTTAGTAGAGATAGGATTTCACCATGTTGGCTAGGCAGGTCTTGAACTCCTGACCTCAGGTGATCCTCCTGCCTCAGCCTCCCAAAGTGCTGGGATTACAGGCGTGAGTCACCTCACCTGGCTGAGCTGGCATTTTTTTTTTTTCTTTGCTAGTGTATTTATTTTCATTTTAATATCTTTCTATAGACTTTGCTTCTGAAATGGCCACTACTGAATTCCTATGCACAGGCCAATATTTTTGTTTGATCATAGGGAGTTTCCACGGAAACTTTCTGAAACTGGGTATTCATAATGGTAGATAGTATTGATAACTGTAGATTTTTGTTAATTCTGGTTTCTCTGTGCAAATATACCTGCAGGTAAAAAAAGATGGGGGGTGCTGGGGGAAGAGCTTTGGAGAGGAGAGAAAAAAATCTGTGATCCTGCCAACCAAAAAGTGAAATTACAAGTGCTAGAACTTAGAGAAATCATGGTTAGATTTCCTCTGAGCCAAGTTGGAGGACTGAAGCCTGGGAACACATACTCAATATAGACCAAGAATGTGTCCCAAAGTAGGTTGCACGAGGCACGGTATATACACATTTTCAAACAGGAGGATGTGTGTGGCACAGAAGGTAGGAGAAGAGAGGAGAGAAGCAAGGGTTACATTTTTGTGATTCTGATTGGTGCTCAGGACTGTATATATAAGATAAGGTAAAGGAGCAGTTGAGTGGGTCAGGAGAAAGGTTAGGCATCTTAGGGCCTGGTGGAGGGTGGCAGATTCCCACCTGTCTTTGTTCTACCTCAGATAAACAAGTTTATACCCAGTACCTGTCAGTGAAATGTTTAACAAGCTCCAATTACACAGGCACACAGGCAAGAGGTCAGCTTTAGTTTATAGGCATAGGGTTGTGTGTGTGTGACGGAGTCTCACTTGTTCGCCCAGGCTGCAATGCAGTGACATGATCTCGGCTCACTGCAACCTCCCCCTCCCAGGTTCAGGTGATTCTGCTTCAGCTGCTCCAGTAGCTGGGATTACAGGCACCCACCACCTCGCCCAGCTAATTTTTCTATTTTTTAGTAGAGATGGGGTTTCACCATATTGGGCAGGTTGGTCTTGAATTCCTGACTCAAGTGATGCACCCATCTTGGCTTCCCAAAGTGCTGGAATGACAGGCGTGAGCCACTGCACCCGGCCATATAGTCAAAGGTTTATAAACCATGTGTCTAACCATAGCTATTGTGGGTCACTGTTAACAGTTTCTTTTGAAATTTCCTTTTTCTGACAACCCCATGAGCCATAAAAACACGAAAAGGAATACGCAATTTTTTTTTTTTTTTTTTTTTTTAAGACAGAGTCGGCTGGGAGTGGTGGCTTATGCCTGTAATCTTAGCATTTTGGGAGGCCAAGGCGGGTGGACTACCTGAGGTCAGGAGTTTGAGACCAGCTTGGTGAACATGGCGAAAACCCATGTCTACTAAAAATACAAAAATTAGCTGGGCATGGTGGTGTGTGCCTATAGTCCCAGCTACTCGGGAGGCTGAGGCAGGAGAACTGCTTGAACCCAGGACGTGGAGGTTGCAGTGAGCTGAGATCAGGTCATTACATTCCAGCCTGGGCAACAGAGTGAGACTCCATCTCAGGAAAAAAAAAAAAAAAAAAAAGGAAAGACAGTCCTTGGCTTTCCATGTGACCCCTGCTTTTGAAGCCTTATTAGAAGGGGTGCCCAACTTTTATACCTTCTTGGTTTCCCCTTCTCTCAAGTCTCTTTCCTTAAGGCTGCTGAGAATGTAGCTCATTTATGTAGGGGCCAGCTGCTCTGCACAGGGTAAAATGGATAGCAAGCATGTCTCTGAGGATAACAAATGTGGTTGGCCTTGGTAAGAAGGGAGTGGAGCAGATAAAGGCCCTTGAAAGAAGAATAAGGAGCTGAAAAATGTCACATGTCTCTGGGAAAGAGAGAAATCATTATAGAACAAGAGAAGTAAACACTTGGAGCCTGGCTTAAAATAGAAAACAGCCAAGACCCCAGCCCTTGGGCAGAGAGAAGAGGATGTGGGGGTAGGGGGCAGGCATGGTACAGCAACTGAGAGAGGAAGGAAGGGGGGCTTCTGCGGCTGCTTCTTAGACCTGCATAGCAAGGGCCTATCTTTACTCCCATCAGTTGGGAAACAGATGTAAAAGCCTTCCAAATGAATAACGAAGCTAAGGCCGAGCGTAGTGACTCACTCTTGCAATCCCAGAACTTTGGGAAGCCAAGGTGGGAGGATCACTTGGGGCCAGGAATTTGAGACCAGGCAGGGCAACATAGTGAGACCCCGTCTCTACAAAAAGTGAACAAAATTAGCCAGGTACGATGGTGCATTGCCTATAGTCCCAGCTACGCAGGAGGCTAAGGTGAGAGGATCACTTGAGCTCAGGAAGTTGAGGCTGCACTTAGTCAAACTCATGCCACTCTGTACTCCAGCCTGGGCAATAGAGCAAGACCTTGTCTCAAAAAAAAAAAAAAAAAGAAAAGAAAATATATAGTAGTTTTTCTTTTCTTTTTTTTTTTTTTTTTTTTTTTTTTTTTTTTTTTTGAGATGGAGTCTTGCTTCGTTGCCCGGGCTGGAGTATAGTGGCGTGATCTTGGCTTACTGCAACCTCAGCCTCCTGGGTTCAAGCTATTCTCCTGCCTCAGCCTCCTGAGTAGCTGGAATTACAGGCATATGCCACCACGCCCGGCTATTTTTTTTTTTTTTAAGTAGAGAGGGAGTTTCATGTTGGCCAGGCTGGTTTAGACCTTCTGACCTTGGCCAGGTGTGGTGGCTCACGCCTGTAATCCCAGCGCTTTGGGAGGCCGAGGCGGGTGGATCATGAGATCAGGAGATCGAGACCATCCTGGCTAACACGGTGAAATCCCGTCTCTACTAAAAATACAAAAAATTAGCCGGGCGTGGTGGCACACGCCTGTAGTCCCAGCTGCTTGGGAGGCTGAGGCAGGAGAATCGCTTGAACCCGGGAGTCAGAGGTTGCAGTAGGCTAAGATTGCGCCACTGCACTCCAGCCTGGGTGACAGAGCAAGCCATCTCAAAAAAAAAAAGAAAAAAAAAAAACAAAACAGCTCCGGACCTCAAGCGGTCCACCCGCCTCGGCCTCCCAAAGTGCTGGGATTACAGGCGCAAGCCACCGTGCCCAGCCACTGTGCCTAATTTATAAACTAAACTTTGTCATTTGTATGAAAAGGAAAAACAGTCTATATTTGGGTTCATTGATATCCTCAGTTTCAGGTATCCACTGGTCGGAAAACATATTGCCTGACAGACAAGGAGGAGATATTGTAAAACAAATAACCCAGTATGTAGGCAATGGACATTGTTCATGCAGACAAGTTGTGGTTTTCTGGGTCCTCTATTTCAAGTTTGCAAAACAAACTATAGGATGAGAGAGGCTGGAGTGAATAATTTGGAATCAAGACTGTGAAAGGCAGCCAGGCGTGGCACTGCATGCCTGTAGTCCCAGCTACTTGGGAGGCGGAGGTGGGAGATTGCTTGAGCCCAGGGGTTTGAGGTTACCGTGAGCTATGCTTGACTGGGCATGGTGACATGGTGGTTCATGTCTGCCATCTCAGCACTTTGGGAGGCCGAGGTGGGCAGATCACTTGAGGTCAGGAGTTTGAGACCAGCTTGGCCAAGATGGTGGAACTCCATCTCTACTAAAAATACAACAAACTTAGCTGGGGGTGGTGGCACTCACCTGTAATCTCAGCTACTTGGGAGGCTGAGGCACAAGAATCGCTTGAATCCTGGAGGCAGAGGTTGCAGTGAGCAGAGATCACACCACTGCACACCAGCCTTGGCAATAGAGTGAGACTCTGCCTCAAAAAAATAAAAAATAATAAAAGGGCCAACGGATGGATAGAGAAATGAATAGAGGCACGATGAAGTAAATGCTAGTTGTAGAATCTAGGCGGTAGGTATGTGGGTATTCACTGGAAAGTTTTTTACAGCTTTTCTTCATCTTTACAATTTTTCATAATAAAATGCTGGGGTGCACTTTGGGAGGCCAAGGTGGGAAGATCTCTTGAGCCCAGGAGTTTGAGACCAGCCTGGTAATGCATCTCTTAAAAGAAAAAAAAAAAGTTTAAGACACTAAAAAATAAAGAAAATGCTGGGAGAAATAGCATTTCCATGACTCCCCATTACCTGCAGAATAAATCCACATCTTTCCTAACATTACCCAAGTCTCTCCTCCCAGTCTTAACCTAGTGACCTCTTTCCTGTCCTGGAGTTTCCCAAGCTGGGCTGCTTTCCCTACAGGGTATGTGGTCAGTCTGTAGGGCTCCTTAGCAACGACTGGTCCAGCACATGCTTACCCAGTGCTCTTGGTAAACCAACCAATCATGGCTGCTTGAGACGGTGCCAAGCATGGTTTGCCAGTTTTAGTGTCATCATCCCAATTTACAGGTGGGAAAACTGATACTCACAGGGGTTAAAAATTGGCTAAAATTTAAACCCAGGCCATGGATGTGGCTTCAAAGTCCGCACCCTACTGCCAACTAAGACCAGAAAGCAAAGGTCTGTAGGACATGGTTCATTACCTTGAGAAACTTCCAGTCTAGCGGGGGACCTACGGCATGTTCCTGTAAACATACAATTACAAATTAGAAAGCACTCTGTGCCACAAGAAAGGGAAGTTATAGATCTAGGACATCTGAGAAGGGTGTGGTAACTTTTCACTGGGGTGACAAGGAAGAAATCTTCCACATTTAGGGAATCCTGTAGTTAGCTAGATTTTAATTTTTTTTTTTTTTTTTTTGAGACGGAGTCTCACCCTGTCACCCAGGATAGAGTGCAGTGGCGCGATCTTGGCTCACTGCCAGCTCTGCCTCCCTGGTTCATGCCATTCTCCTGCCTCAGCCTCCTGAATACCTGGTACTACAGGTGCCCGCCACCATGCCCAGCTATTTTTTTTTGTATTTTTAGTAGAGACGGGGTTTCACTGTGTTAGCCAGGATGGTCTCGATTTCCTGACTTCGTGATCCGTCCGCCTCGGCCTCCCAAAGTGCTGGGATTACAGGCATGAGCCACCGCGCCCAGCCTAGCTAGATATTATTTAAGGACGATTTTTTTTTCCCCCACAGGTAAAATAAAGTAGAAAGTAAGACTGGATATATCTGGATAATTCAGACAAGCCGTGAATTAGGAGTCTAACTTGACTTTTATCATTCATGTATCAGAAAATACATATTTTAGCTACGGCAGGCCCTGGGGAGATGGCAGTGAACAAGATTGACTGGGTCTCCACTTGCATGGGAGTCCAGTTCTACCAGGAAGGAAGGACAAAAACTGGTGAGTGGTCAGATACATAAGATCCATTGTAACTGGGCGCAGACACTCACGTCTGTAATTGCAGCACTTTGGGAGGTGGAGGCAGGCAGATCACTCGAGGCCAGGAGTTTGAGACCAGCCTGGCTAACATGATGAAACCCCAACTCTACTAAAAATACAAAAATTATCCGAGCGTGGTGGCACACACTTGTAATCCCAGCTACTCATGTGGTTGAGTCATGAGAATCCCTTGAACCCAGGAAGTGGGAGGTTGCAGTGAGCCAAGATAATGCCACTGCACTCCAGCCTGGGCAACGGAACAAGACTCTATTTCAAAAAAAAAAAAAAAAAAATCATTATTTTTGGGGTGCTGTGATGAAAACAAGCGAGGAGCTGAGAGTTGAACAGGGCATGGGCTGAGAGAAGATCTTTGCTCTGTAGGTTGGCATGGAAGTTCTTTCTGCAAAGGTGAGATTTCCTGCCACATGAGGGAGGAGGAGAAGTCAGCTATGCAAGGCTCTGGGGAAAGGGCATCACAGGCAGAGGTCACAGCTGTGCAGACAGACAAAGCCTTCCACTGGGAGAAACTGGTTTGGGGGGACTGGCACATGGTAAAACTGGTCCAAGAACTATGAGCTGGGTTATGCGATTAAGACAATTGCAGCGGAGACAGTAGTGATGGTTTTTTGTAGACAGGGGTGTGATATAGATAGGCTTTATCTCATTGAAGATGACACTGGTCTCGGCATGAAGAATGGAATGGAGCAGAGTGGGACTGGACGGGTTTCCTGATTCTATCTGCACAGGAGACTGATTTCTTCCCGCCTCCGCTCCTCATATTGGCTGAACCCAGCAGATCACTGCCCGGTTGTCTGTCCTACAGAGGGAAACGATCGTCATAGCAACAAGGAAAACACAGCCCATTGTCTTACCTGTGTCAATAGACAACAAAGAAACGTCACATTACACGATTTTCTGGAGTGTCTCTTTTCACATTGATTGACCTGGTACAATGTGGCCATTTTCCAAAATGTCAGGGGCCATTGTCTTAGCTTTGCAAAGCCCTGGGAAAGCTTCTTGTTCTTGTGAGCAGTGCGTGAAGCCTCTTTCTAATTATAGCCCTTCTGAATTCCTTGTCCTTTCCTTTAAATAAAGTGTCTAGCCATATGTTCAATGAGTAGTAATCTAAGTTTTATATCTTGCTTCATTTTCTTTGGAATCTGTCAGTGTCAGAGCTTTTTACAGTGTGACTGTAAAAATGTACTGAACTTTGGTTGAGAAAACTGGCTTTTCTGAAGATAAAGCAATTTTTAAAAAGAGGTTGTGTGGGAGTCTGTGTCCTGGTTGCAGAAGTAGTGAAATCAGGCCTTTCAACTAATTCTCCACTTAGAATTTAGCTAGCTTTTTCAATGTTAACTGTTTTGCCTCGATTGAAATCCATTTGTTGGTGGTTCAAAATCACCTCGTGCTTATAAGTAAGGTCATGGAATATCTCACCCAGAGATAGCCAGAGTCAGAGAAAAGTAGTGACTAAATAAAACACATTGAATATATATGAGAACAGAAACAGACGTAATTTTTTTTTTTTGAGACAAAGCCTTGCTTTATTGTCCAGACTAGAGTGCAGTGGCACAATCTCAGCTCCCTGTAACCTCTGCCTCCCAGTCTCAAGCAATCCTCCCACCTCAGCCTCCTGAGTAGCTGGGACTACAGGCATGCACCACAATGCCTGCCTTTGTATTTTTTGTAGAGACGAGGTTTCACCGTGTTGCTCAGGCTGGTCTCAAACTCGTGAGCTCAAGCAATCTGCCCACCTTGGCCTCCCAAAGTGCTGGGATTACAGGTGTGAGCCACCACACCTGGCCCAACAGACATAATTTTTGTATTCTTGAATTAAACCATACTGAGATCAGGAATACTTTTCCATATCCTCATATTAAATAATATAGAGGCCAAGCATAAAACACTTAGCTGCTCCTTCCAGGAAATCCTTGCCTTAGCAGGTGAGACTGTGGAACAGCTAAAATAGGTTGCTCATCAAGATTGGCTTCAAGGCTAAGTGTGGTGGCTCATATCTGTAATCTGACACTTTGGGAGGCCAAGGCAGAAGGGCCACTTGAGGCCAGCAGTTCAACACCAGCTTGCGCAACAAAGCTCTAGAAAAATTTAAAAATTAGCGGGGTGTGGTGTCACCCACCTGTCATCCCAGCTACTTGGGAAGTTGAGGCAGGAGGATCACTTTGGCCCAATCATAGCTCACTATGGTCAAGTTTTAGAGTCGGTGGTTATGCAGTAATAGCTAACTGATACATACATCCTTTTCCCTCTCTTCTTCTCAGCTAACAGAATTCAATCTTTTTTTTTTTTTTTAAGATAGGGTCCTCCTCCATTGCCAAGGCTGGAGTGCAGTGGTGTGATCACATCTTACCGCAGCCTTGACCTCCAAGGCTCAACGGATCCTCCCACCTCAGCCTCCCAAGTAGCTGGGACTACAAGTGTGTGCCACCATGCCTAGCTAGTTTTTAGATTTTTGTTTATTTATTTATTTGTTTTTTGAGATGGAGTCTCGCATTGTCACAATGCGAGGCTGGAGTGCAGTGTCACAATCTTGGCTCACTGCAACCTCCACCTCCCAGGTTCAAGCAATTCTCCTGCCTCAGCCTCCCAAGTAGCTGAGACTACAGGCACCCGCCACCAAGCCCGGCTAATTTTTTTGTATTTTTAGTAGAGATGGGGTTTCACTATGTTGGCCAGGCTGGTCTCGAACTCCTGACCTTGAGATCCGCCCGCCTCAGCCTCCCGAAGTGCTGGGATTACAGGTGTGAGGCACCACGCCTGGCTTAAAAATTTTTGTAGAGATGGGAGTCTCCCTGTGTTGGCCAGGCTGGTCTTGAACTCCTGGCCTCAAGTGATCCTCCTGCCTTGGCTTCAAAAAGTGCTGGGATTACAGGTGTGAGCCACCATGCTCAGCAAAATTCAATTCTGTTGAGAGTATTTGTCCTTAGGGCAGGTAGGTAGTGGCTAATTATATTGCCCCACATTGCTGGCTACACATGGTCCAGCATGGCTTCTCATGGGACCATCATTAAGGTGACTATGATAAGATCAAAGATGAGCATGTGAATTGAGGTATGCCAGTGTGAACCCCAAATATCTGAGCCAAGTCTCAGTCAACTTAGAGAGTTTATTTTGCCAAAGTTAAGGACGTGCACCTGTGACACAGCCTCAGGAGGTCCTGATGACATGTGCCAAGGTGGTCAGGGCACAGCTTGGTTTAATACATTTTAGGTAGATGTGAGACATCAATCAATCAACGTAAGATACACATTGGTTCCATCCAGAAAGGTGAAACAACTCGATACGGGGAGGGGGCTTCCAGGGCACAGGTAGATAAGAGACAAATGGTTGCATTCTTTTGAGTTTCTGGTGAGCCTCTCCAAAGGTGGCAGTCGGACATACATTTATCTCAGTGAGCAGGGGGGTGACTTTGAGTTCTGTCTTTTTTCCACAAGGAAACTCCTTTTGAGGGAGGTATGTGGCTCTTTTTTTTTTTTTTTTTTTGAGATGGAGTCTTGCTCTGTCACCCAGGCTGGAAAGCAGTGGTGAGATCTCGGCTCACTGCAACCTCTGCCTCCCAGGTTCAAGTGATTCTCCTGCATCAGCCTCCCGAGTAGCTGTGACTACAGACTCGTGCCACCATGCACAGTTAATTTTTTGTATTTTTAGTAGAGACGGGGTTTCACCATGTTAGCCAGGATGGTCTTGATTTCCTGACCTCGTGATCCACCCGCCTCAGCCTCCCAAAGTGCTGGGCCTCAAGAAGTGCTGGGATTACAGGCGTGAGCCACTGTGTCTGGCCGGTATGTAGCTTTTATCTTTTTGAGGAATGGAGTGGGAGGCAGGTTTGCCCTATGCAGTTCTCAGCTTGACTTTTCCCTTTGGCTTAGTGATTTTGGGGTCCCAAGATTTATTTTCCTTTCACACTAATCAGTTCCACTCTAGAGTTTTATATATGGAGGCGAGACGTGAGAAAAATTATGGCTGACATGGGGGCTAAGTCAGATTGATTTGTTTTAGAAAAAAAGAAATGAATTTTATATCTGAATATTTTGGAGAAAATTCATGAAACTCCTATCTGCATAATAAATTCACTGCAACAGTGAACTTAAATGTCACCTTGGCTGTGTGCGGTGGCTTACGCCTGTAATCCCAGCACTTTGGGAGGCCAAGGTGGGTGGGTCATCTGAGGTCGGGAGTTCGAGACCATCCTGACCAACATGGAGAAATGCCGTCTCTACTAAAAACACAATAATCCCAGCTACTCGGGAGGCTGAGGCAGGAGAATTGCTTGAACCTGGTGGGTGGAGGTTGCGGTGAGCCGAGATCATGCCATTGCCCTCCAGACTGGGCAACAAGAGTGAAACTCCATCTCAAAATAAATAAATAGATAAATAAATAAATAAATAAAGTCACCTCCATCAACATGTGAACTTCGGTACAAGATAATAGTGAGCCATTAGATTTTTGGGAAGAGAAATACCAAATAAAAATAAGATGACACACAATCATTTTTATGACTCCCACTGAAATTTTCTTTTTTGCCTGGATGAAAACAGTTGAAGCAATGGATATCTATAATGAGTAGGAGAATCGGGTCAAATGAACCCGTCTCCAAGGAGATTTAAAATGCTTTTGAAACCCTCTTGATATTGACCACGTTTTATGCATTTTCTTTGAATTCTATAATTCTGGGCCCAGCTTGCCGGCTTGTCTTACATCGTTATTTTAGACTAAAGCTCCATCTTCTGGAGAAGGAATGACATATGACAACTATTCAACACATTGACTAACAGTCGAACTCAATATGGAAGTTCCTGAGATGGTGTCTTTCTTAGTCATCTGAACAATTTCTCATTGGCAGCTCATTTTTCCCCCTCTGGAAAGAATGTCATCTCAGCGGGACATGGATGCTAGATGGAAGCTATTGATCACCTTCCCATTCTTGAGGGGAGATTCATAGCGTACATTTATTTATTTATTTATTTATTTTTTTGAGACGGAGTCTTGCTCTGTCGCCCAGGCTGGGGTGCAGTGGCCGGATCTCAGCTCACTGCAAGCTCCACCTCCCAGGTTTACGCCATTCTCCTGCCTCAGCCTCCTGAGTAGCTGGGACTACAGGCGCCCGCCACCTCGCCCGGCTAGTTTTTTGTATTTTTTAGTAGAGATGGGGTTTCACCGTGTTAGCCAGGATGGTCTCAATCTCCTGACCTCGTGATCCACCCGTCTCGGCCTCCCAAAGTGCTGGGATTACAGGCTTGAGCCACCGCGCCCAGCCAGCGTACTTTTATTTTTATGTTTACAGCTTCTGCAGCAGGAGACTGATAGACTGATTGGAGTAATTTCCCTCCCCTCTGCATGTTCCTTGTATCATTGAATTGGCACTGGGTATTATTTTCATATTCTCTAGAGAAATCTATTTATCTGCAGCTCTTGCTATATTTTATTCATGTGGTCTATTCTGAAGCTCCTTTTGAATGCAAATACTTTATTTTATTTTGAGAGAGGATCTTGCTCTGTTGCCCAGGTGGGAGTGCAGTGACACAATCAGCTCACTGCAGTCTCAACCTCCTGGGCTCAAGCGATCCTCCCATCTCAGCCTCCTGAGTAACTAACTGAGGACTACAGACATGCCATTACGCCTGGCTCATTTTTGTATTTTTTGTAGAGATGGGGTTTCGTCATGTTGCCTAGGCTCCTGGGCTCAAGTGATCCTCCCTCCTCAACCTCCCAAAGTGTTGAGATTACAGGTGTGAGGCACTGCATCCGGCCTGAATGCAAATATTTCAAGGGTTTAGGCTAATGGTATATTTTTGAAAGATTAAAAAATGGTCACTTTTTTTTTTTTTGTTTTTGTTTTTTTAATAAACTAAATTTTTTAAGAATAATTTTAGCCGGGCACAGTGGCTCCTGCCTGTAATCCCAGCACTTTGGGAGGCCGAGGCAGGTGGATCATCTGAGGGCAGGAGTTCGAGACCCCGGCCAACATGGTAAAACCTTGTCTCTATTAAAAATACAAAAATTGGGCCGGGCGCGGTGGCTCAAGCCTGTAATCCCAGCACTTTGGGAGGCCGAGACGGGCGGATCACGAGGTCAGCAGATCGAGACCATCCTGGCTAACACGGTGAAACCCTGTCTCTACTAAAAAATACAAAAAACTAGCCGGGCGAGGTGGCGGGTGCCTGTAGTCCCGGCTACTCAGGAGGCTGAGGCAGGAGAATGGCGTAAAAACCCGGGAGGCGGAGCTTGCAGTGAGCTGAGATCTGGCCACCGCACTCCACCCTGGGTGACACAGCGAGACTCTGTCTCAAAAAAAAAAAAAAAAAAAAAAAATACAAAAATTAATCGGGCGTGGTGGTAGGTGCCTGTAATCCCAGCTACTAGTGAGGCTGAGGCAGAAGAATCATTTGAACTCAGGAGGTGGAGGTTGCAATGAGCCGAGATAATGCCACTGCACTCCAGCTTGGGCAACAAGAGTAAAAAAAAAAAAAAAAAATAGTTTTATATTTTAAAAAAATTGTGAAGGTATTACAGCATCCTCATACATCCTGACTCAGTTTCCCCTGTTAGCTTACATTAGTGTGGTGCATTTGCTACAATCAATGATCTAATATTGATGCATTAACTAAAGCACATACTTCATTCAGATTTCCTTAGTTTGTACCTTGTGACAGTTTTCTGTTCCAGGATCCCATCCAGGATACCAATTACATTTAGTTGTCATGTCTCCTTAGGGTCCTCTTCGCTGTGACAGTTTCTCAGAATTTCTTTGTTTTTGATGACAGTTCTGAGAAGTACTGGTCAGGCAATTTGCAGCATGGCCCTCTACTGAGATTTGTCTGATGTTTTTCTCATGATTAGCTGAGGTTATGGATTTTTGGGAGAAAGATGATAGCGGTCAAATGCCATTTTTATCACGTGATACCAACGCATACTGTTGACATGACTTACCATGGTTGATGTCCACCTTGATCACCTGGTTGAGGTCGTGTTTATCAAGTTTCTCAGTGTAGAGCTGCTCTTTCCCTCCCTTTGTGCTCTTTGTAAGGAAGTCACTCTGTGCAGTCCACACTTAAGGCATGGGGAGCGATGCTCCACCTCCCTTTTTGTGTTTATTTTTAGAGTCAGGGTCTCACTCTGTTGCCCAGGCTGGAGTGCAGTGGTGTGATCATAGCTCATTGCAGCCTTGGCCTCCTGGCCTCAAGGGATCTTCTTTCCTCAGCCTTCTGAGTAGCTGGGACTACAGGTGCACAACCTGCAGGCTAATATTTAAATTTTTTGAAGAGACGGAATCTCACTATGTTGCCCAGGCTGGTCTTGAACTCCTGGGCTTGGGTGATCTTTCCACCGTGGCCTCCCAAAGCACTGGGATTACAGGGAGGAGCCATCGCGTCTGGCTGATCCTAGCACTTTGGGAGGATCAAATATAAATATATATAAAGAGAAACCCTAGTTGTTGTTTCATTCTCATGCAAACCAATTGCCAGTGGTGTGCTAGTAAATGTTTAACAACCTCAGTCTAGTCATGAGAAAACATCAAGTTAAGGGACAGGCTACAAAATAACAGATCAATATTCCTCAAAATTGTCAAAGTGGTAAGGAATAAAGGAAGACGGAGAAACCGTCACGCATTGGAGGAGACCAAGAAGACATAACTAAATGCAAGGTGGGGTATCAATTGGATTTTTTTTTCCTTTTTGTTTTTTTTTTGGAAAGGGTGCCACTCTGTTGCCCAGGCTGAAGTGCAGTGGCACAATCTTGGCTCACTGCAACCTCTGCTTCCCGGATTCAAGTGATTCTCTTACCGCAGCCTCCCGAGAAGCTGGGATTACAGGCGCCTGCCACCATGCCCAGCTACTTCTTTTTTGGAGTTTTAGTAGAGACAGGGTTTTACCATGTTGGCCAGACTGGTCTCAAACTCCTGGCCTCAAGTGATCCACCCGCCTCGGCCTCCCAGAGTGCTGGGATTACAGGCGTGAGCCACCGCTCCCAGCCCCAATTGGATTCTGAAATGGGGAAGGGCTCCAGAATAAGCCAGTGTGGCATAAAAATTGTTTTGAGCCGAGGGCATCTGACTTTCTGAAATCTGTTATCTACCTAAGAGCAGAGCCTTCCAAAAGAATAAAAAAGAACCCAATTGTCATAAATCTCGTCCCGGGGAGCAACTCCAATCTCCTCTGAGACAGAAGTCAGCAACACACCAAAGTAGACACTGTCACAAAATCTCTCATATCCCCCATCTCATCTCCTAAGGGGTCATTTATCTTTCCAAAACATCATTTGTTTTTCCACAAGTGCCCTTTCTTCCCTTCTCCTTCATCTGTTTTTTTCATTTTCTTTTTCTTTTTTTTTTAGACACGGTCTCCCTCTGTTGCCCAGGCTGGAGTGCAGTGGTGCGATCATAACTCACTGAAACTTCGACCTGCCGGGCTCAAGTAATCCTCCAACCTCAGTCTCCCAAGTAGCGGGGATTACAGGCACCTTTTGCACACCATTACAGGTGTGCATCATCATGCCCAGCTAATTTTCTTTTTGTACAGACAAGGTCTCACTTTGTTGCCCAAGCTGGTCTTGAACCTCTGGGCTCAAGTGATCCTCCTGCCTCAGCCTCCTAAAGTGCTGGGACACTTCACCTATTAAGATGGTTTATAAGCACGAAATTCTTTTTTTTTTTTTGAGACAGAGTCTTGCTTTGCCCGGACTGGAGTGCAGTGGCGCATTCTCGGCTCACTGCAACCTCCACCTCCTCGATTCAGACGATTCTCCTGCCTCAGACTCCTCAGTAGCTGGGGTTACAGACACCTGCCGCCACGCTCGGCTAATGTTTTGTATTCTTAGTAGAGATGGGATTTTACCATGTAGGCCAGGCTGGTCTTGAACTCCTGGTCTCAAGTGATCCACTGGCCTTAGCCTCTCAAAGTGCTGGGATTACAGGCATGAGCCACCACGTCCGGCTATAAGCCTCAAATTCTAACCACTCCTTTAAGTCACATTTCCTTTTCTATGAACTCCCACGTGCATACATACATATGGAAATAAAAATGTCTTTTCTCTTGCTAGTCTGTCTTTTGTCAGTTTAATGTATGAACACTGTCAGTGAAAATAAGGGAGCAGAGGAAATATTTTTCCTCCCAGAAAGTGACAAAGGACATTAGTGGAAAAACTGGTGAAAAATGAATAAGGTCTGCAGTGAATTGTCCCAGTGCTAATTTCTTGGTTTTGATGATTGTAAGACCTTAACATTAGGGAAGCCTAGATGAGAGTACACAGGAATGATCTGTGCTATCTTTGCAACTTTCTGATAAATCTAAAATAATTTCAAAGTTTAAAAAGTTCAAAACAAAGGAAAACCATAGCAACAACACCATCAAAGACCATAGGCCTCGAAGCCAGCCTACACTGGATTTATTTTTTTGAGAGGGAGTCTTGCTCTGTTACCCAGGTCGTGCAGTGGCATGACCTTGGCTCCCTGTAACCTCCACCTCCTGGGTTCGAGTGGTTCTTCTGCCTTAGCTTCCTGAGTAGCTGGGATTACAAGCCTGCACCACCACACTTGGCTAATTTTTGTATATTTAGTAGAGGTTGGGTTTTGCCACGTGGGCCAGGCTGGCCTCAAACTCCTGACTTCAGGTGATCCACCCGCCTTGGCTTCCCAAAGTGTTCGGATTACAGGCATGAGTCATCGTGCCCAGCCTGGATTTATTTTTATTTTTTATTTTTTTCGCTGGATACCATTGATTGGAATGTCATTCTGGATTTAAATCTCGACTACTCCACAAATATATTGGTCAATAATAAGCTGAGTGAACTTAGGGCAAGTTAATCTCACTCTTGGAACCATCAGTTTCCTCTACCAACAAACAGATGGGACAGTGACGATATGACCCACCTCACAAGGGTGTGGTGATGCATTTGTGTATAAAACTTGTAGTAAGTATTTTCCAGTGTTCAGCAGAATCATCACCATCACATCTGCTTTTTTGGCCTCTTCTATTTGTGCTGGACTGGGGAGCCCTGCAGCCAGTCTCTGTCAGGGTTTGCTGCACCTAGAGGTCACCTTGCTCTAAGATGGAAAACTTAATTCTTGTTTGCCTCTTAAAACAGAGGCAGGACTGGGTGAGGTGCCAATAATCCCCCCCCACTTTGGGAGGCCGAGGTGGGCAGAGTGCTTGAGTTTAGGAGTTTGAGACCAGCCTAAGTAACAGGCGAAACCCCATTGCTACAAAAAATTAAAAAATTAGCTGGGCATGGTGGCGTGTGCCTATAGTCCCAGCTACTTGGGAGGCTGAGGTAGGAGGATCACTTGAGCCCAGGAGGTTGAGGCTGCAGTGAGAGCTGTGATCATACCACTTCAGTCCAGCCTGAGCAACAGAGTGAGACAGCCCTGTTTAAAAAAAAGAAAAGAAGTCCGGGCGCGGTGGCTCACGCCTGTAATCCCAGCACTTTGGGAGGCCGAGATGGGCGGATCACGAGGTCAGGAGATCGAGACCATCCTGGCTAACACGGTGAAACCCCGTCTCTACTAAAAATACAAAAAAAAAAAAATTAGCCGGGCGAGGTGGCAGGTGCCTGTAGTCCCAGCTACATGGGAGGCTGAGGCAGGAGAATGGCGTGAACCCGGGAGGCAGAGCTTGCAGTGAGCTGAGATCCGGCCACTGCACTCCAGCCTGGGCGACAGAGCGAGACTCTGTCTCAAAAAAAAAAAAAAAAAGAAAAGAAAAAGAAAAAGAAAAAACAAACCAGAGGAGGCGGTTCAGGCCAAGAAAATGATGCCTTTTCTCCTGTTATTCTTCTTTTCATACCCAGACAAAAATCACTCACCCTCAAGGACATTTATCTGTGTTTATCGTATTCTTCGGTCTCCCTGTGACCTTGAACGACTGTGTTTTTGGAAGGAGAAGCCCAGCGCTGTGATCACTATCTGTCTTTAGCTGACGCTGCAGTCAGGCTGCTCCTGGCCCCAGCGGAGAGAAGCAGCCAGCATGATGGGGTCCATTTGATTCAATCTATGTTATGCAGCCATGGGAAAAGGATGACTTGGGAAGACAGTATAGAAAAGAGAATCAGGAAGCAAGAGTTGGGATTTGTCTCCAGGTTTGGAAATTCTTTTGTCTCAATTACCAATATGCTAAAAGGTCCTTTGGGTATCTCTGAGGATGAAATGGAAAGAAAACTTCGGAGAAAGGGAGTTTAGAACTCTGTTCTCAAGAGTTAAGCCAGGCGCGGTGGCTCACGCCTGTAATCTCAGCACTTTGGGAGGCTGAGGCCGGTGGACCACGAGGTCAGGAGATCGAGACCATCCTGGCTAACACAGTGAAACACCATATCTACTAAAAAATACAAAAAATTAGCCGGGCGTGGTGGCGGGAGCCTGAAGTCCCGGCTACTCCAGAGGCTGAGGCAGGAGAATGGTGTGAACCTGGGAGGCAGAGCTTGCAGTGAGCGATCGTGCCACTGCACTCCAGGCTGAGAGAGAGAGCATGACTCCGTCTCAAAAAACAAACAAACAAAAAAAAGAGTTAAGAGGTCGGCGGGGCGTGGTGGCTCACGCCTGTAATTCCAGCACTCAGGGAGGCTGAAGTGGGTGGATCACCTGCCGTCAGGAGTTGGCGATCAGCCTGACCAATATGGTGAAACTGCATCTCTACTAAAAATACAAAAATTAGCCAAGTATGGTGCTGGGTGCCTGCAGTCCCAGCTACTCAGAAGGCTGAGAGAGAAGAATTGCTTGAACCTGGGAGGGAGGCAGAGGTTGCAGTGAGCTGAGATGGCCCCACTGCGCTCCAGCCTGGCAACAGAGACTCTGTCTCAAAAAAAACAACGACAAAGAATTAAGAGACCTTGGGAAAGTCAGCAACCTTTTCTGGACCTAGTGGGAGGGGATACTGATAAATATTCATTAAATCGTCTGCTAAATGATTCACGTCCCTGAATGAACTAGATTATGAGGGAAACATTACACCAGTAATCAAGCAACACCACCAATGGCAAGATTAATGACACCAGTGAAAGAAATCAGGCACATTCCTCAGCCCCTGGCTCAACAAACAGGCCCAGTACAAACACATCCCACCATATATCTCTCAATTTCCTGAGCCTAGTACAAACACATCCCACCATATATCTCTCAACTTCCTGAGCCCAGTACAAACACATCCCACCATATATCTCTCAATGATCAGGCACATTCCTCAGCCCCATTCCTCAGCCCCGGGCTCAACAAACAGGCCCAGTACAAACACATCCCACCATATATCTCTCAATTTCCTGAGCCCAGTACAAACACATCTCTCAACTCAGAGAATACCATATATCTCAACTTTAGGAAAACACCACCTGGAAAGTCCCCGATAAGGACACAGCCGTTTGTGGTTTTACTGAAAGCGCAGGAACCAATAGAAAACTGCTAAATGTATAACTTAAAATGTAAACCAATTGTAATGCTGTAACCAAAAGAATTCCCTTGTTCCTCTGTAACTTTACGTATCCTATTTACATCGGGCTATAAAAAGCAAGCGCTCGCATTGTTCGGGGCCCTCTTGTATGCTGTGGAATGGAGGGACCAAGTTCGAACTTGCAGTAAAAGATCCTTGCCGCTTGGCTTTGACTCTGGACTCTGGTGGTCTTCTTTGGGGAACAAACGGTCTGGGTATAACACCAGCAGTTATGTATGTTTTAACTGTTACTATTGTTAGAGTGAGAAAAGAAGAAGCAATGGCCGGAGGTGGCTCTATAGCAACACAGACCAAAGACCTGCAGATGGGGACACCAGGTAGCGCCGGAGCCCACTCGCACTTACACACTTGGGTAATTATAGGTAAGGACGGGACAGGTCTAGGCTTGCCGCAAAAAGAGGCAGGCAGTGTGGTTAGCTGCTGATAAGGAGGGAATTTCCTGGGTTCAGGCGGTTGGGCCTGGACTTGTCCGGTAGGGTGTTTCTCACAGCCGATTCCTAGTGGAATTTTCCACTCTGAATAGGGTTGGGAAATGGCAGGGGTTTACAACATGGTGCAGCTTGGGATAACAACTATGTGCTGGGCAGTAGAAATGAAAAGTGCCTAGACGCAATCCTTGGCCACTCAAAATCTAGAGGGGAAGAGACACAGATCAGTTGTGGTCTAATAAAAATAAATTTGGTTTTTGGTCAGGCACGGTGGCTCACACCTGTAATCCCAGCACTTTGGGAGGCTAAGGTGGGAGGATCATCTGAAGTCAAGAGTTCGAGACCAGCCTGGCCAACATGGTGAAACCTGTCTCTACTAAAAATACAAAAATTAGCTGGGTGTGGTGTTGGGCACCTGTAATTCCAGCTACTTTGGGAGGCTGAGGCAGGAGAATCACTTGAAACCCGGTGGCAGAGGTTGCAGAGAACTGAGATTGTGCCATTGCACTCCAGCCTGGGTGACAAGAAACTCAGTCTTGGGAAAAAAAAAAAGGAATGTTTGTTTTTTGTCCCCAGTTCCAGGTACTGAGCTCCTAAAACCCTTAGAATTTTCTGAATGATGGGAGTGTCTTTTTTTTTTTTTTTTTTTTGAGACAGGGTCTCACTCTGTTGCCCAGGTTGGAGTGCACTGGTGTGATTTCGGTTCACTGTAACCTCCACCTCCCAAGCCCAAGCTGGTCTCGAACTCCTGGACTCAAGCAATCTTCCTGCCTTGGCCTCCCAAAGTGTTGGGATTACAGGCATGAGCCACTGTGCCTGGCCTGGAGTGTCTTTTGTTATCCATACGGAGCCCTTTTCCATCACACCTGAATTCATGCCAATAAGGTGACTTAGAGTGGGTCCCCTATATAGCTTCAGGATGGGGTTGCTCATTAGAAGACCAAGGAAGGCTGGCTGCAGTGGCTTACACCTGTGATCCCAGTACTTTGGGTGGCTCAGGTAGGAGGATTACCTGGGTCCAGGAGTTTCAAATCCGCCTAGGCAACATAGGGAGACCCTATCTCTACAGAAGGTAAAAAATTAGCCAGGCATGGTGGTGCACATCTATAGTCCCGGATACTCAAGAGGCTGAGGAGGGAGGATAATTTAAGCCCAATAGTTCAAGACTTCATGAGCTATAATCGTGCCATTGCATTCCAGCCTGGGCAACCGAATGAGACCTTGACAGAAGAAGAAGAAGAGGAAGAAGAGGAAGAAGAGGAGGAGGAGGAGGAAGAGGAGGAGGAGGAGGAAGAGGAAGAGGTGGAGGAGGAAGAGGAAGAGGAGGAAGAGGAAGAGGAGGAAGAGGAAGAGGAGGAAGAAGAAGAGGAAGAGGAGGAGGAGGAGGAAGAGGAGGAGGAGGAAGAGGAAAAGGAGGAAGAGGAGGAGGAGGAGGAAGAGGAGGAGGAGGAGGAAGAGGAGGAGGAGAAGGAAGAGGAAGAGGTGGAAGAGGAAGAGGAGGAGGAGGAAGAGGAAGAGGAGGAAGAGGAAGAGGAGGAAGAGGAAGAGGAGGAAGAGGAAGAGGAAGAGGAGGAAGACGAGGAAGAAGAGGAAGAGGAGGAGGAGGAGGAGGAGGAGAAGGAGAAGGAGAAGAAGAAGAAAGAAGAAGAAGAAGAAAGAAGAAAGAAGAAAGAAGAAAGAAGAAAGAAGAAGAAGACCAAGTGGTTGGAGTGTTGAAATTTTTAACAGTGGAGATTGAGCTTGAGAAAAACTCTTGAACAATGAGGTTTGGGAAGCTTCTAGGTGGATGAACACACTGAAGCGCTGGGAGTTTCCAGGGAGTACCAGAAAGCTTCATGCACGTGTCCCCATCACCCAATACCTGTCCTATGCATCTCTTCTATCTGGCCGTTCCTGAGTCATGTCTTTTTTTTTTTTTTTTGAAATGGAGTCTCGCTTTGTCACCCAGGCTTGAGTGCAGTGGCACGACCTCGGCTCACTGCAACCTCCGCCTCCTGGGTTCAAGCAATTCTCCTACCTTATCCTCCCAAGTAGCTGAGATTACAGGTGCCCGCCACCATGCCTGGCTAATCTTTTTTTGTATTTTAGTAGAGACAGAATTTCACTATGTTGGTCAGGCTGGTCTCAAACTTCTGACCTCAAATGACCCACCCATGTTTTCGTTTTTTCTTTGAGACTGGGTCTCATTCTGTCTCACAGGCTGGAGTGCAGTGGCCTGATTATAGCTCACTGCAGCCTCGACCTCCTGGGTAAAAGTGATTCTCCTACCTCAGCCTCCCAAGTAGCTGGATCTACAGGCAGGCACCAACATGCTGGGCTAATTTTTGTATTTTTTCTAGTGATGGGATTTCGCTATATTGCCCAGGCTGGTCTCAGACTCCTGAGCTGAAGTCGTCTGCCCACCTCAGCCTCCCAAAGGGCTGGGATGACAGGCCTCTTTATGTAATTTCAATATGTACAACAACGGTACAGGCAACTTTTATGCTACAAGGGCAGAGTTGAATAACTGTCATGTAGACTGTGTGGTCCATAATGGCTGAAATATTTATTGTCTGGCCCTTTATAGAAAAAATTTGCCAACCCTTGACCTTATGACATTGTTGATCATGATGAAGTCATAAACAAATATAAAATAAAACATTTTTTAATAAAAAATCAAAGCACCGTGTCTCTACAAAAAAATACAAAAATTAGCTGTGCGCAGTGGCACATGACTGCATTCTCAGCTACTTGAGAGAGTGAGGTGGGAGGATTGACTGAGCCCAGGAGGGCAAGTCATGACTGCGCCACTGCACTTCAGCCTGGGTGACAGAGTAAGACCCTGTCTCAACAAAAAAAAATCAAACTGGCCAAGTATGGAGGTTCACACCCATAATCTCAGCACTTTGGGAGGCTGCAGTGGGAGAGGTGCTTGAATCCAGGAGGTTGAGACCAGCCTGGGCAACAAAGCTAGATCCTGTTTCTACAAAAAACATAAAAAAATTTGCTGGGCATCATGTTGCACGCCTGTGGTCCCAGCTACTTGAGAGACTAAGGCTGGAGGACTGCTTGAGCCCAAGAGTTCCAGACAAGACAGGGCAACACAGTAAGACCCCGTCTCTATAAAAAATAATAATTTAGGCTGCGTGTGGTGGCTCACACCTGTAATCCCAGCACTTTGGGAGGCTGAGGTGGGCAGATCACCTCAGGTCAGAAGTTCATGATGAGCCTGGCCAACATGGTGAAACCCCAACTCTACTAAAAATACAAAAATTAGCCTGGTGTCGTGGCACATGCCTGTAATTCCAGAGACTCGGGTGGCTGAGGCAGGAGAATCGCTTGAACCCAGGAGGTGGAGGTTGCGGTGAGCTGAGATCGCGCCATTGCCCTCCAGCCTGGGCAACAAGATCGAAACTCCAGCCAGGCATGGTGGCTCACGTCTGTAATCCCAGTACTTTGGGAGGCTGAGGCAGGCAGATCCCGAGGTCAGGAGATCAAGACCATCCTGGCTAACGTGGTGAAACCCCTTCTCTACTAAAAAAAAATACAAAAAATTAGTATTTTGTACTAATTTTTGTGTGGTGGTGGGCACCTGTAGTCCCAGCTACTTGGGAGGCTGAGGCAGGAGAATGGCGTGTACCTGGGAGGTAGAGCTTGCCGTGAGCTGAGATTGCGCCACTGCACTCCAGCCTGTGCAACAGAGGGAGACGCAGTCTCAAAAAAAAAAAAAGAGTGAAACTCCATCTCAAAAAATAAATAAATTAAAACATGGCTGAATTATCAATGAGAAAACATTATCCAAAGTAAACTCTACTAAGCCAGTTTAATTTTGTGATCAATTATCTATGTGGGTCTATTAAACTTTTCTAATTTTCCCCAAACTTTTAAAAATTTTAATTTACTGAAATTGGTGGCATGGAATCAATTGCTTTTATTTAATCAACATTTTCCCCATATTGCATATACTAAGTATAATTTACAATTGATTTCATTGTGAGACAGTTATTTCGGCTAAGTCCTATTTTCCTGGGATAAATTATCAAAGATACACATGTAGTGAAGAAAATTAGAATGTTTTGTCGATTTTTAGCTAGAAGCAAATTTGACTCTGCGATATTTAGTTGTTTTGGTGTTAACTTGTATTGATAATTTATAGCTGTAGTAGTCATTATTATTTGAATCAAAGAATGATAGTTTGCATTTATTTCTTACTTGATGAGAAAATTATAAGGTGTTTTGTTAGGTGGAAAGACTGGGAGAGACAGAAATAGGGAAAAATGGGGAAGGAGTAGGGAGAGGAGAGTGGAGAGAAGGAAAGACAGAGAGAGGGAAGAGAGAGAAAGAGATGTGGAGGTCAAGTAGAAGCCAGAGAGGATGGAAATGGGACTATGTTAGCCAGGTGCAGTGGCTCACACTGTAATCCCAGCACTTTGGGAGGCCAAGGCGGGCAGATCACCTGAGGTAAGGAGTTCAAGACCAACCTGACCAACATCGTGAAACCCATCTCTACTAAAAATACAAAAATTAGCTGGGCATGGTGGCACATGCCCATAGTCCCAGCTACTTGGGAGGCTGAGATAGGAAAATTGCTTGAACCCAGGAGACGGAGTTCGCAGTGAGCCGAGATGGTGTCATTGCACTCCAGCTTGAGCGACAGAGGAGACTCCGTCTCAAAAAAAAAAAAAAAAAAAAGAAAGAAATGGGACTATGTTGAAATGAGGGACTGAAGAGAGATAGAGAGGGATACACTAGGGGCCAAAATATCCTCCAAGTCACAATAGTGGATCCAAACCCATTCCCAGCTAGGATGTCTGGGGTTTTAATGTTAACAGCCAGGGTTCTCATTTCCTATGTCAGATGTCTTCTTCTCCCTATATTTATCAATTTTACTCTATTTGGATACAGATTAGCTATCTCTGGGAAACTGGGACGTGCCCTCCATCCCACCACCAGTAACTTCCAGGTCCTACGTTTCATAGGCTACCGTGTATGGCTATGCAAGTTACTCAGTGCACAACTCAACCTGCATACATTTATGCAGTGATTCTTAATGACTTTCCCCCCCACCGCCCATTCCAAATCATTTTTTTTTTTTTTTTTTTGAGCTGGAGTTTTGCTCTTGTTGTCCAGGCTAGAGTGCAATGGCACGATGTTGGCTCACCGCAACCTCCGCCTCCCGGGTTCAAGCAATTCTCCTGCCTCAGCCTCCCAAGTAGCTGGGATTACAGGCATGCGCTATCACGCCTGGCTAATTTTGTATTTTTAGTAGAGATGGGGTTTCTCCATGTTTGTCAGGCTGGTCTCAAAATCCCGACCTCAGGTGATCCGCTTGCCTTGGCCCCGCAAAGTGCTGGGATTACAGGTGTGAGCCACCACGTCCGACCCCAAATCATAAAGTTCTAAAAAAGGACTCTGATTGGTTTAGAACGGGCCATGTGTCCATCTTTTGACCAATCTCTGTGGCCAAACAGTATAATATTATGGTTGACTCATCTTGTATGAAGATGATGAATTCATATGGAAGGAAGTGGTGGTTCTAATTCTCTGAAGAAGAGAAAGAACAAGAAATAATAACAATTTGTTTTTGGGCTAAGCACAGTAGCTCATGCCTGTAATCCCAGTGCTTTGGGAGGTTGAGGTGGGAGGATTGCTTGAGCCTGGGTGGTCAAGGCCACAGTGAGCTATAATTGCACCACTGTACTCCAGCCTCCAGGGTGACAGAGGGAGACCCTGACTCTTAAAATAAATAAATAAATAAAAGAATGAATTAATAAAAAGAGAATAATAATTTCTTTGTTAAATAGAACTCCATAATAATCATTTATAAGGGAGAGAGTTGCAATGGCCCGATCTCGGCTCCCCGCAACCTTTGCCTCCGAGGTCCAAGCGATTCTCCTGCCTCAGCCTCCAGAGTAGCTGGGATTACAGGCATGCGCCACTACGACTGGCTAATTTTGGTATTTTTAGTAGAGATGGGGTTTCACCATGTCAGTCAGGCTAGTCTCACACCGCACTGGGCCCCAAATTATTTCTTGGGCAAAGTCAAAGACCCCTCTCTTTGGGTCTGGATTGGGATCTCTTTCTGGCAACAATCTTGTGAAGAAATGTTGGTTGTCCCGGTTACACTCTGAGATGGGTTTTATTGTTATTCCCATTTCATGGATGAGACAAGTAAGGTTCCGAGTGGTTAAGTGACAGGCTCCTTGGCCTTCCTGGTTCTCCCAGTAGTTGGGAAAAGCTGCGTTGAGAGGGCAAAAAACAACAACAACAATCACAAAATTAAATTTAATTAATTAATTAATTTTTTTTAAATAAAGTTACATGCTCCTGATCACAGAGCTAAGAAGTGTTTAGACCCAGTGCTCGAAACCAGGGCAAGGTGGCTCATGCCTGTAGTCCCAGCTATTCAGGAGGCTGAGGCAGGAGAATCACATGAATCGGGCAGAGGTTGCAGTGAGCCGAGACTGCGCCACTACACTCCAGCCTGGCAGCCTGGGTGACAGAGCAAGACTTCATCTCAAAAACAAAACAAAACAAAACAAAACAAAACAAAACAAAACAAAAAAAACGGCTGGGCGCGGTGGCTCACACTGTAATCTCAGCACTTTGGGAGGCCAAGGCAGGTGGATCACTTGAGTTCGGGAGTTCGAGACCAGCCTGGCCAACATGGTGAAAACTTGTCTCTACTAAATACAAAAATTAGCTGGATGTGGTGGTGTGCACCTATAATTCCAGTTACTTGGGAGGCTGAGGCAGGAGCATATTCCGAACCTGGGAGGCAGAGGTTGCAGTGAGCTGAGATCGTACCACTGTACTCCAGTCTAGGTGACAGAGTGAGACTCTGTCTCAAATTTTAAAAAATAAAATAAATAAAGGGGCTTACATTCCTCAGACAAAAATCATTTCATTTCTCAGTAAAGGCAGTAATAATAATGCTCACAGTAAAGGCAGGCATTCACCTGTGCATAGCACAGACTCCAAATAGCAGTGGCTTATAAGAGCAAAGATGCAAGTATATTTCTCTCTCCTAAAGAAGTCCAACTACTTTTGGAAGTCCTACTTTGCAAAGCTGTCAGGAGCCCACGATCCTTTCATCTCATTGTGTCTTCATCTGTAAGGTGCTGTGCTGGTTCTCATGGTCCAAGGTCCACATTCCAACCTTTACACAGGGGAAAAAGACACAAGGAAGGAACACACCATACTGTAAGGCTTCACTGAACTGGGAAGTTGTCCATGGCTCTTCTCATAGCCCATTGGACAAAATGTGGTCACCTGGACACACTTTATTACAAAGGAGGGTGGGTAATGTAGTTTTCATTCTGGGAAGTCGTCTCTAATAAGATACCGATTGGTTTCTGATTATCGAAAAGAATAGCTGGTACTTTGGGAGAATAGCACTTTGGGAGGCCGAGGTGGGTGGATCACCTGAGTTCAGGAGTTTGAGACCAGCCTGGCCTACATGGCAAAACCCCATCTCTACTAAAAATATAAAAATTAGCCAGGTGTGGTGGTGTGTGCCTGTAATCCCAGCTACTCGAGAGGCTGAGGCAGGAGAATCGCTTGAACCCAGGAGGCAGAGTTTGCAGGGATCTGAGATTGCACCACTGCACTCCAGCCTGGGTGACATAGGGAGACTCTGTCTCAAAAAAAAAAAATCTAGGTTTAGGGAATGGCAAGCAGTTTGCGCTATGGTTAGGTAACCAAGTACTTGATAATTTCCAGACCTGATGATTTTATTGATTATGCAGAAGCTTCTGTAAAAATAATTTTTGCTTTTTTGTTTATCTTTTTGAGATAGAGTCTCGCTCTATAGCCCAGGCTGGAGTGCAGTGGCACCATCTTGGCCTGCTGCAACCTCCACCTCCTGGGTGCAAGTGATTCTCATGCCTCAGTCTCCCGAGTAGCTGGGACTAAAGGCGTGCACCACCATGCCTGGCTAATTTTTGTGTTTTTTTAGTAGAGATGAGGTTTTGCCATGTTTGCCAGGCTGGTCTCAAGCTTCTGGCCTCTAGTGATCAACCTACCTGGGCCCCCCAAAGTGCTGGGATTACAGGAGTCAGTGGGTGTGCCCAGCCTTGTATTTCTTTTGTAATAATGAGAACTAGTTAATAAAAATAAGTGAGCTTCTGGCCTTGATACAAAAGCATATAATTTACAGTTGGAAAGATATTTAGAAGAAATTCAGCACAATCCAAGCCAAGATATATCATAAAATAGAAAAAAGAAAAAAAAGCAGTTGAAGATTCATTTGACTACTATGATCCTGTTTGGGTTTTTAAATTATGTATAGGATATAAATATACCTATGTAGGTGTGTATATAGAAAGATAGAGCTACATAAAAAGAGAAACAAATTAGAGAAGCACATATCAAATTGTAAATTGCAGTTATCTCTTGAATTTAGAAATGTGGAGGAGTTGCACTTTCTATTTATTTATTTCTGTAATGATTTTTATTATGATATTTACTCATATTTTAATAAGCAGAAAAAACAATGTAGATAAAAATGGAAAGATTCCAAGTAGTGTTTTAATTCCTTCTATAATAGCTCTAGCACCCAGAGTCTGAGTAAATAATTTCTTTCTTTCTTTTTTTTGAGACGGAGTTTCGTGCTTATTGCCCAGGCTGGAGTGCAATGGTACGGTCTTGGCTCACTGCAACCTCCACCTCCCAGGTACAAGCGATTCTCCTGCCTCAGTCTCCAGAATGGCTGGGATTACGGTTGCCTGCCACCATGCCGAGCTATTGTTTTTGTATTTTTAGTAGAGACAGGGTTTCATCATGTTGGCCAGGCTGTTCTTGAACTCCTGACCTCAGGTGATCTGCCTGCCTCAGCATCCCAAAGTGCTGGGATTACAGTCGTGAGCCACTGCACATGGCCAATAATTTCAATAGAGAATTCATTCATTTTGTACATGCTGAAGAAGCATGTACCAAAATACAGCCATTGTGCTGGGCCCTGGAGGTACAAAGATGCAATACATCCAGAAAGGTCTTCCTATTAGAGCCCCAAGTAGTGAAACTAGGGAAATGAGGAAGAAGGAGATAAGCCAGGAGGAAGAGAATGAAGAGGAGAGTACTGTTACCAGTGCTCTCTCCTATCATATCTATGGTTATTTGTTTTGTTATGTTTTTGAGATAGGGTCTTTCTCTGTCACCCAAGCTGGAGTGCAGTGGTACGATCTCAGCTCACTGCAGCCTCAAGTTCCCAGTCTCATGTGATCCTCCCACCCCAGCCTCCCAAGTAGCTGGGACCACAGGTGTGTGCCACCACCCCTGGCTAATTTTTTTTGTTTGTTTCCTGGTTTGCTTGTTTTGGAGAGACAGTTTCGCCATGTTGCCCAGACTGGTTGTGAACTCCTGGTCTCCAGCAATTGGCCATGCCTCGCCTTTCCAAAGTGCTGGAATTATAGGTGTGAGCCACTGTGCCTGGCCTTGCCCCAGCACTTTGGCTAGTGGCTGGCAGATAGGTGCTCAGTAAACTTGTTCAACAAACGAGTAACAGAGACGGAAGAAATAGTGAATAATCTGATATGTCAGACGGAATGGTCATTCCACCAGCAATGTAAGAAAGAATCATAGATAGGTTAGAGGAAGGCAGTGGCGATGTCAAGTGGAATTGTGGGGATGGGGGCATGCAGAACTCAACCTCTGGAAAGAGGAATAGAAAAGAGAAGCTCTAACTTCTCATTCTTAGGCTGCCCTTTCTTTTGTGACAGCTTCTATCTTGTACCTTCCACTCATTGGTACTTTGCTATATAAACAAAGGTTTTATGCTGTTCTGGTGATTAAAAAGTTCATGATAATTGTAATAATTTCCTTTGGTTCTCTTGAAATTAGTCTAGATATGAGATTTCATTTGATGTACCTTTTATTCAATTATACCGAGCTGGCTTTGATGATGCAAAACACAAAATAGTTAATTATCAATTATAAAGCACATTTACATAATTACCAAGCAGATTGAGTTCATCCTTTTAGAATGAACTTCAAAAGGTAGCCTTGAGTTTCCGTATGATTTTCTTTACTTCCCCAGTTTCCTCAAAATAAAATTGTGTTACCCTTATAATGGCATTTTGAAAAAAATAGACTGAAAAAATAAATCAATGATAGATGTAACTTTTTCTGTTCTAATCACTCTAAAAGTTTTGGGCCAACTGTATATCACCAATTGAAGAAAAAAAAAAAAACAAAAAAACAAAAAGAGAATTTCCCCTGTTACCACCAAAGAAAAGAGACCATATCCTCCTCCTCTTAGAGTATTCCTGAAAGAAACCGAGTGGTCATAAATTCTTATTTTATTCTTGTGGTGTCTCTGTAAATCTTTTCAGAGGCAAGTAAGCCTCTTGCCAGCTTTGCAACCCAGAAACATTTTTTCAAAGGTCTTGGATTTATCCCCTTTGAAATGTAAATGTCTGAGGAAACAATATCTTGGTTACCCAGTCACTGTGGGCCCCTTTCTCTGAACTAGTGGAGGTGGTCATGAGACAGGAGATCACTCCTCATGTTGTCTTATACTTAATTTCTTGTTTGCTGAAAAGGTAGAAGTTAAAAGAATAAGCAGAAGTGAAATTCATAGTCAGACAGTCTGCTGCCACATTTCGGGCCTAGTAGTTAAAATTCAATCCCTGACCTCACCGCTTGCGTTATCTATAGATTCTAGACATTGTATGAGCAAGCATTGTGAAACTTTCCATTCTGTTCTGTTTCGTTGTAGTTACTGGTGCATGCAGCCCTTAGTCACGTACCCCTCGCTTGTCCAATCGATCATGACCCCTCCTTCATGCAGCCCCTTTAGAGTTGTGAGCCCTTAAAAGGGACAGGAATTACTTATTCAGGGAGCTCAGTTTCTAGGACTTGAGTCTGCTGATGCTCCCAGATGAATAAAGCTCTTTCCTTCCACGATCCAGTGTCTGAGGGATTTCTGTCTACGACTCCTCCTGCTACAGTTAAAGAAATTTTACTAACTTTCCAGTCCACTTCAAGCCCAATTTCTTCGCTATTGTTGGGAGTCAGAAACCGATACCCCAAAATAGGGCACTTTGACGGACCGAACTGAGGAAGACCCAAGGTCTCTCCAGCCTCACCCCACCCACTTCTCATCACTCAATCCTCCGTGTCTCCCAAAACACAGGATGAAGTTGTCCTCTGAATTTACCTCATCTACCTAAAGCCCGAACCTGCAAAAGAAGAAAACAATGACCCCAGTCTCTGAGTTTTCATGAGCTGAACTCACATCACAGGAAGACTGACTGAAGTCTGCCAACACACCTGAACAGACTTGTCACAAACCATCTTCTGCTCTGCAGACCCAACAGACTTTATTCCAAGCCATTGTGTGTTCTCAAAGCCCACTGAATTCCCCTAAAAATCCTTGCGGCTGGACACTGTGGCTCACGTCTGTAATCCCAGCACTTTGGGAGGCCGAGGTGGGTGGATCACCTGAGGTCAGGAGTTGGAGACTAGCCTGCCCAACACGGTGTAACCCCATCTCTACTAAAAATACAAAAATTATCTGGGCGTGGTGGCGGGCACCTGTAATCTCAGCTACTCAGGAGGCTTAGGCAGGAGAATCTCCTGAACCCAGGAGGCAGAGGTTGCAGTGAGCAGAGATCGCGCCACTGCACTCCAGCCTGGGTGACGAGCAAAACTCCATCTGAAAATAATAATAATAATAATAATAATAAAAATCCTTTGCTACCCTCCTAAAATCATTCACACTTCCCCATGATCCTTTCCCCTAAGAAGTTGGATATAGAAGCATCTGTATCCCTTTGGGATACCAGGCCATCAGTCTGCGATCTTCCCCAGCACACACTAATAAATGTGTATACCTTTTCTTCTATAATTTACTTTTTGTCAGTTGATTTTCAGGGAACTTTCAGAAAGCGAAGGTTTTATTTGAATGGATAATATCCGTTAGCTCATACATGATCTATTGGAATAAAAAAACTTCAGCCCCTAAACATAATGTCAAACTCCCACATAGTCAATGCCATCTGGATAGGGATGAGATTCTGTACACTACTTCTAGAGGTTGAATTTTTTTTTTTTTTTTTTTTTTTTTTTGAGACAGAGTCTCACTCTGTTGCCTAGGCTGGAGGGCAGTAGCAGGATCTTGGCTCACTGCAACTTCCATCTCCCAGGACCAAGCAATCCTCCCACCTCAGCCTCCTGAGTAGATGGGACCACAGGTGCACGCCACCATGTCCAGCTAATTTTTGTATTTTTTGTAGAGATAGGATTTCGTCATATTGCCCAGCCTGGTCTCAAACTCCTGGTCTCAAGTGATCTGCCCACCTTGGCTTCCCAAAGTGCTGGAATGATAGGTGAGCCACCATGCCCAGTCTCAAAGTTTGAACCCTTCAGGCAAAGATAGAGAACCCCTACACTTGAGATTCCTAAGGTTTACCTGAGAACCAGGAGTCCTGGGCAGTAGTTTCAGCCCAGCCACTGAGGAAGGGTGGGAACAGACCCTCAGGCTCATTACCTCTCAAAGGTGATCAGTTTCATCCTTCAGAAAGAATTAATCCTTTCCATGTAAATTACCATCACATTCACTTACCCTTAGCTGGGCCAGTGTTTCTGGGATCTTTTCTTTCCACTTCAAGAAAACAATGGATCAAATCCCCAACCAACATTAATATCCTACAAATCTCTGCCAAAAATTTGATTAATTTCTACCCCAAAGCACCACAGACAAATAGTGCAAGAACAATGCGTTGGAGGGTTGAAGCCACTTTGATGAAACCTCCCACTCTGGATCGTGTCTTTTTGAATACACAAATAAGGCCATTACGCCAAATAGATGGCAGATTTCCTTTCTTGTGCAAAACCTTAGACAGTAATTCTTGGCCAAAAGATGCAAAAAGAAAGCACGAAAGGTGGCATTGTTCAGATTGTGTCTGCAAAGCCAGCACTTGGTGATAAGTGAGCTTATTAATGCCATTATAAATATTCATTGTGTTTCTGGAAAATCCAATGTAGGAGAAATACAAAAAAACAACAGTTGCTAAAATTCTGGACTCGGTAGTTTCACTCGTGTCCGTGTGAAGAGACCACCAAACAGGCTTTGTGTGAGCAATAAGGCTGTTTATTTCACCTGGGTGCAGGTGGGCTGAGTCCGAAGAGAGAGTCAGCAAAGGCAGATGGTGGGGAGGCGGTGTGTTTTATAGGATTTGGGTAGGTAAAGGACAATTACAGTCAAAGGGGGTTGTTCTCTGGCAGGCAGGGGCGGGGGTCACAAGGTGCTCAGCAGGGGAGCTTTTGAGCCAGGATGAGCCAGGAGAAGGAATTTCACAAGGTAATGTCATCAGTTAAGGCAGGAACCGGCCATCTGGATGTGTACATGCACGTCACAGGGGATATGATGGCTTAGCTTGGGCCCAGAGGCCTCACAAGTAGGGGTGAGGAAAAACTTCCATTTGACCCTCTGAAGGTTCACTGAAAATCAACTGACAAAATGCAGATTAATAGGAGAAAAGGCGGCTCGGTGTGGTGGCTCACACCTGTAATCCCAGCACTTTGGGAGGCTGAGGCAGGCGGATCTTTTGAGGTCAGGAGTTTGAGACCAGCCTGACCAACATGGTGAAACCCTGGCTCTACTAAAAATACAAAAATTAGCTGGGCGTGGTGGTGCACGCCTATAATCCCAGCTACTCGGGAGGCTGAATCCAGGAGACAGAGGTTGCAGTGAGCCAAGATCACATCACTGCACTCCAGCCTGGGCAACAAAGCGAGACTCTGTCTCAATCAATCAATCAATTAATCCATTTTTAAAAAGATTTAAAAAAAAAATCAAAGGGGAATGTTATGTGTGGTCCTGAAAGAAAGTTCATTGGCATTAGTAGAGCAACAGGCAGCTGACAAGCACCAATTGGTAGGTGACTCCTGTGGGCAAAATGAGTTCTAGAGTTGTAGCAAGTTAGCTCAGCAGCTATAGATAAAACGGGCTTCAAGTTACAACAGGCAGTTTCAGCCACTGGACTTGCAGAGAATAACATTTCTAGAGAAATATTAGGTGCCCTGAGTGCTTTTTGTCCCTGGCCCATTGACTCTGATTTAGTCGAGTATGACAAGAATGACCCAGTTTGTATAGCCCATTTTCAGATGACCTACAATCTAGCAAGGTAGGTCAGACAATTTCTTTATGGCCAGTTCTTACGTGGAAGTGGAGTCGGGAGAGGTAGAGTAATACCTGTAGGTTTATGGCTGGCTTTAGAAAGAAGGAGTTCTGAGGCCGGGCGCGGTGGCTCAAGCCTGTAATCCCAGCACTTTGGGAGGCCGAGACGGGCGGATCACGAGGTCAGGAGATCGAGACCATCCTGGCTAACACGGTGAAACCTCGTTTCTATTAAGAAATACAAAAAACTAGCCAGGCGAGGTGGCGGGCGCCTGTAGTCCCAGCTACTCGGGAGGCTGAGGCAGGAGAATGGCGTGAACCTGGGAGGCGGAGCTTGCAGTGAGCTGAGATCCGGCTACTGCACTCCAGCCTGGGTGACAGAGCGAGACTCCGTCTCAAAAAAAAAAAAAAAAAAAAAAAGAAGGAGTTCTGGTTTCTGTGACCTGCCGTGGGGAAGAGAGAATCCAGTTTCCTTCTTCTTTTTTTTAGTGGAAGCATAGTTTTCACCATGTTGGCCAGGGTAGTCTCAATCTCTCGACCTCGTGATCCGTCCACCTCGGCCTCCCAAAGTGCTGGGATTACAGATGTGAGCCACCGCACCTGACTGGGAATCCCGTTTCTATGGGGGAAAATGAGGGGAGAGAGACAGGAGGGCAGAAGAAGGGCAGAGAGAGACTTTTTTTCTGAGGTTGTTTGTAGGGCCTTTATTTTAGGGTACTGAGCCCCAGCATCTCTTTCCTCAGGTTAGTGGTCTTTGTAATAAAAACCACAAATTGGCAAAAGAAATAAATGACAATAGACTGGGCACAGTGGCTCACGCCTGTAATCTCAGCACTTTGGGAGGCCAAGGCAGGCGGATCACCTGAGGTCAGGAGTTTGAGACCAGCTTGCCCAACGTGGCAAAAACCCGTCTCTACTAAAAATACAAAAATTAGCCCGGCGTGATGGCGGGTGCCTGTAATCCCAGCTACTGAGGAGGCTGAGGCAGGAGAATCACTTGAACCCGGGAGGCAGAGGTTGCAGGGAGCCGAGGTTGTGCCATTGCACTCCAGCCTAGGCTATAAGAGCGAAACTCTGTCTCAAAAAAAAGAAAAAGAAAAAGAAAAAGAAATAAATGACAATCGAAAGAATGAGGGAAGGTCGGGTGCTGTGGCTCACACCTGTAATCTCAAAACTTTGGGAGACTGAGGAGGGCAGATCACTTGAGGTCAGCAGTTTGAGACCATCCTGGCCAACATGGTGAAACGGCATCTCTACAAAAATGAAAAATTAGCCAGGCATTGTGGTGGGTGCCTATAATCTCAGCTACTTGGGAGGCTGAGGCAGGAGAATCACTTGAACTCAGGAGGTGGAGGTTACAGTGAGCCCAGTTTGTGGCAGGACATATCTCATTAACTCAGGCCTCCATAACGACTGTTTCAGCACTGAGTGGTTAAGTAAAGTATTAAAAGCCAGTGCCCTTATGCAAAGGCTGGAATGTAGCAAAAGCCCAAAGAGTTTGCCTGGGCCTTTCCTGGGCCTTAAAGCATGGCAAAATAACGGAGGACAGCCTGGCCAACGTGGTGAAACCCTATCTCTACTAAAAATAGAAAAATTAGCTGGGTGTGGTGGCATGTGCCTGTAGTCCCAGCTACTCAGGAGGCTGAGGCAGGAGAATTGCTTGACCCAGGAGGCGGAGGTTGCAGTGAGCTGAGATCATGCCACTGTACTCCAGCTTGGGTGACAGAGTGAGGCTCTGTCTTAAAAAAATAAATAGATAAATAAAAATAAAAAATATAACAAAGGAATTCTTAACAGGACCCATTTAGGATTAAACAAGTTTTACTGAGGGTCTGAAGAAACTCTCCAGGCCTCCATAAATAAGTTTATTGGGGGTCTGAGGGCACTGCCCAAACCTTTGTGATTTAGCAAGAGACAAGAAAAGGGTAATTACCCCAGGACCTGGACCCATTTAGATTAAGTAAATTTACTGAGGATCCAGAGGAAGGTCTTCCGGACTCAGACCTTAGTTATAGATTAAAGGAAGTTAGGCTGGGCATGGTGGCTCATGCCTGTCATCCCAGCACTTTGGGAGGCTGAGGCAGACTGATCACCTGAGGTCAGGAGTTTGAGACCAGCCTGGCCAACGTGGTAAAACCCCGTCTCTACTAAAAATACAAAATTAGCCAGGCGTGGTGGCGGGCATCTGTAATCCCAGCTACTTCGAAGGCTGAGGCAGGAGAATTGCTTGAACCCAGGAGGTGGAGGTTGCAGAGAACCGAGATTGTGCCACTACACTCTAGCCTGGGCAACAAGAGTGAAACTCTATCTCAAAAAACAAAAAACAAAACAAAACAAAAAAGGCACTGTCAACTAATGAGAAATAAAACTAACACCGTGGAGCCACAAACAAAACAGAAAATGTTTTAATCAGCGTTTTTATGAATTGCAATTCGGGAGACACAAATCTAGCAAGTAGCTAAATTGTGTTCGGTCCAGGTGAGGTAGGCAGGGGTTTGTAAAGGTTTACTGCAAGTTTACACAAGTGGAAGATTTTAGCACAGCCCAGGATTGATAATAGCTGGTTGACAGCTTAGAAAGTCTCTAGGCCATGATCAGCTTAATTCGGCACAGCTGTCTCCTTGGGCGCTTCGTGATCTGCCCCGGTGTGAGCAGCTCAAATCCAATGCAGCTGCTTCTCCAGGACGTTTGCGATTTGGCCCAGTTCAAACAGGTGAAATCCCATCTGGTCATGTGCATGATGCGTGACTAGGGGCTAGCTTCTCCTGCCCTCCTGGCTACTTTGTAGAGACCTCCACATAATCATCTCCATTTCTGATTTGTTTACATAGCAGCCACGCTCATATGTGCCAGGAATTTTGCGAGACACAATGAAGTGTAGAGCTCTCCCCACCCCCATTCCCACCTCCAACCCTCTCCAGGTTTCTCGGGTCTCCACCTGCAGAGCCAGTCACAGGAAGTCTTTTCTAAGGCAACTCGAGGAGGAGAGAAGGAGGAGACACGTTCAGTATAATGAAGCTCAGGTGTTGGTAAGTGGCCACGTCTGGCCTCCTGAAAGGTCTCATTGTTCAGATGCTTTCCCAGGAAATGGAATGGAGGCTTCTTTTCTTCATGCTCCAAGGGGTCTTAAGTCCCCTCCACATCTATCCTAGGTAACCAGATGCCATGAAAGCAGTGAAAACTGGCCCAAGGCAGAGAAGACACGGTCACAGGTAGGTTTGGGGAGCAGAGCGGGCAGAGGAAAGACTGCCAGATACACTGAGGTGGGTCATCCAGGACCAAGAAGCCAGGCCAGAGAGAGGGAGCCTCTGGGTCTAGATCTCAAGGTGAGTGAGTGACAGAGGCTGGATTTGAATCCATTCACTGAGAGCGCGGAAAAAGGCAGAGAAGGGACTCTCGTCACCTTCCCTTGTCTGATTTGCAGAGCGCAACTGGGTCCTCTAGAAAAGAGCTGCTGCTTTGCATTCTTTGAGACTTGAAAACACATTTTGTTTTTTGAGATGGAGTCTCCCTCCAAAAGCAAGTATAAGTATTCCTCCCTATCTAACTTTATTTGCGTAGCAGGTGTTTGGACAGAATGGGATACCAGTTATCTGAAGTCAGACCAGCCTGAGTTCAAAGTCTGGCCCTCTTACTTCTAACTGGGTGATATGAGACAATGTATTCAACTTACCTCAGCCTTAGTTTCTTTATCTATAAAATGGGAATAAAACCTACCTCAAGAAGATATTACAGTGAGAAAATGCATTTGAAGGGCTTGGGAAGTTTTCAGTAAATGTTAACTATGCTTATTGAGCTATAAACCACTTAATGCAACTACATGGGGCTGGCCTTACAGTTCAAGCTTCCAGTGCAGTATAAGCTGCTGTCTGTTAGGAGACAGTTCTCCACGGGCCTCTTTTATGAAGCAAAGTACTGAATTCCTTTCCAGAAGAGTTCTGAACTTTTTCTTTTCTGAGACAGGGTCTCACTCTGGCACCCAGGCCGAGTGCAGTGGTATGATCACAGCTCACTGCAGCATCAATCTCCTGGGCTCAAGCAATCCTCCCAACTCAGCCTTCTGAGTAGCTGGGACTATGGGCGTGTGCCACCATACCTGGGTAACTGATACATTTTTTGTAGAGATGGGGGGGTCTCACTATGTTGCCCAGGCTGATCTTGAACTCCTAGACTCAAGTAATTCTCCCACTTTGGCCTCCCAGATTGCTGGGATTATAGGCGTGAGTCCCTGCATCTGGCCAAGCTCTGAACTTTTCAAGGATGTTTGTGTAATGAATAGCTTTGAAAAACTGAGACAGGGCCAGGCACGGTGGCTCACGCCTGTAATCCCAGCACTTTGGGAGGCCGAGGTGGGAGGATCATGAGGTCAGGAGATCGAGACTATCCTGGCTAACACAGTGAAACCCTGTCTCTACTAAAAATACAAAAAATTAGCTGGGCATGGTGGTGGGCACCTATAGTCCCAACTACTCGGGAGGCCGAGGCAGTAGAATGATGTGAACCCGGGAGGCGGAGCTTGCAGTGAGCCAAGATCATGCCACTGCACTCCAGCCTGGGTGACAGAGCAAGACTCCGTCTCAAAAAAAAAAAAAAGAGAAAAACAGAGACAGTATCTTCCTCCAGAGCAAAGCGTAGGCTTGCTTACTGCTTATTATAAAAGATTCAGGATCCCTAAACTCAGGGTTCCTCTCCTATATTGAAACCTAGCATGTGTACAGCAATCATTGGACCCTTTTGGTGTTACTCTTTGGAAACTGGGGCTTGGGGAATGGGCACAAAAAGTGCTGGCTACTGCTATTGCTGTGAGTAATAAACTGTCTTTTATCTCTGACCCAGGAGCCTCATGTCTTTTTACCAACATCCATAGTCTACCCAGTAGGGCAGGCTAATTTGTTAACATGCAAGTAGGGCAAAATCTGAGATCCCTCACAGTCCTTGATGCTGTGATCATACTAGACAGGAGAAGAGGGGGAAGTAGGAGGGCAAATCTTCCTCTTCCTGGAATCTTTAGTCAGTGCTATATTTCTCTTTCTAGAAGGCCCTGCTTTCTCTCCAGGGCCTGCAATTGTTCTGGAACAATTGGTGAAAGGGAGAATGAGAGATGTTGGACAATACATCAGCTTTCACCTTTGCATATAAAAATGTTTCCTGGCTGGGTACGGTGGCTCACACCTGTAATCCCAGCACTTTGGGAGGCCAAGGAGAGCGGATCACTGAGGTCAGGAGTTCAAGACCAGCCTGGGCAACATGGCAAAACCCTGTCTCTACTAAAAATACAAAAATTAGCTTGGTATTGCGGCACATGCCTGTAATCTCAGTTATTCAGGAGGCTGAGGCAGAATTGCTTGAACCCGGGAGGTAGAGGTTGCAGTGAGCTGAGATCGCGCCACTGCACTCCAACTTGGGCAACAGAGTGAGCCTCCATCTCAAAAAAAAAAAAAAGTTTCCCAAATGCCAGCCATTTGAGTACCACCTTGATTTTTATTTTTATCATATCTACCTACAATCTACATAATTACTTTCATAATACCATTTTTAATGGACTTTCCCTTTTATTTACGTAGATAATTCTGAAACCTTTTTTGAGACAGGATCTCACTGTGTTACCGAGGCTGGTCTCAAATTCCTGGGCTCAAGCAATCTTCCCGCCTTAGCCTCTTGAGTAGTTGAGATTACAGGCAAAAGCCACTGCCCCAGCCTAGATAATTCTTTTGGAAAGAAATCTCATTTATCATTGGATAAATGGAAATCTCACAATTACTCTGTAATTGGAAGACAACTTTGCAAACAAATGCCATGGAAATAAAAATAATGCTATCAAATAATTGCCAGATATGGTTATCTGAAGACCTTGGTCCTATTCTTAATGTTACAAAGGGATATTACCCAGGATTTGAGAAGTCTTATAGATGGAATACCACCAAACTTTCTCTTTGATGTAATGAGCAGCATTGGAAGATAAATAAAAAACTGGGACCTTCTTAATTACAAGGGCTCAGGGAAAACTTCCTCTTCACCCTCTGAAGGTTCATTGAAAATCAACTGATGAAAGGCAGATGAATAGGCGAAAAGGCATATACATTTATTAATGTGCACAGGAGAGAATTACAGAGCAATGACCCTGCCATGCAGGGAGGTACAGGTGGTTATATACACTTCTTAGGGCAAAGGGAGATGGAGACGTGTGGATGATTTTAGGGGACAGTGGTAGTAAATGCATTATCAAGGGGCTTGCAGAACATACAATAGCCTGGGACAAAGTCTACTGGGCCTGCAGATCAGACAATGGTTTGTGACAAAATTCTGTCCGGGAATGTTGATAGACTTCATAGACTTCAGTCTTTCTTCCTGTGATAGGAGTTCAGTTATTTAAAGCTCAGGGAGGGGACCAGAGGTCATTGGGTCTTCTCTGGCAGGTCTGGACTTGAGGTAGCTAAAGGAAGTTCACAGAACAACTTCATCTTGTACTTTGGGAGACGCAGAGAAATGAGAGACAGGAAGTGGGTGGGAGGAAGTCAGAGGGCCCTTGCAGCTGCTGCTGCGTCTATTCAGCATGTCAGAGTGCCACATTTTGGGGTATCGGTTTCTTTTTTTTTTTTGAGATGGAGTTTCACTGTTGTTGCCCAGGCTGGAGTGCAATGGAGTGATCTCGGCTCACCGCAACCCTGCCTCCCGGGTTCAAGCGATTCTCCTGCCTCAGCCTCCCGAGTAGCCGGGATTACAGGCATGTGCCACCACGCCCAGCTAATTTTGTATTTTTAGTAGAGATGGAGTTTCTTCCTGTTGGTCAGGCTGGTCTCAAACTCCTGATCTCAGGTGATCTGCCCACCCCGGCCTCCCAAAGTGCTGGGATTACAGGCGTGAGCCACCGCGCCTGGCCCAGTTTCTTTTTTTTTGAGATGAAGTCTCATTCTGTCTCCCAGGCTGGAGGCCAGTGATGCGATCTTAGCTCACTGGGTTCAAGCGATTCTCCCACCTCAGCCTCCTGAGTAGCTGGGATTACAGGCACCTGCCACAACACCAGGCTAATTTTTATATTTTTAGTAGCGCCGAGGTTTCACCATGTTGGCCAGGCTGGTCTCAAACCCTTGACCTCAAGTCATCTGCCTGCCTCAGCCTCCCAAAGTGCTAGGATTACAGGCGGGAGCCACCACACCTCGCCTCACCCGGCTAATTTTTAATTTTTTATAGAGATGGGATCTCTTTATGTTGCCCAGGCTGGTCTCGAACCCTGGGTCTTCAGTGATCCTCCTACCTCAGCCTTGGCTTTCTTTGGAATTGGTCTAAGGGTGGCTGCAACCAGGCCCAGAGTACAAACCAACTCATCCAACCTTTACCCTTCAAGGCTTCAAAACTGCATGCTGTAATATCCAGCACCTGAATTTGGCCAGAAAGCAATCCCCTGTTTGTTTTCCCTGTGCAAAACGCTCTAATTGCTGGGAATTGAAAGACTACTAGCCTGAAAATAGAATGTTAATAACTGGAGGAGAGACCACAGCAGAATAAATAACCCAGCAGACTGGAGGCCCGTTTCAGGCGGGGGAAAACAGTGATTTCCTCAGTGTTTGATTGAGTGCCCTTTGAGTCCTTTGGAGAGATGGCAGGGGCAGTACTGAAATAGGCAGGTCCATAGTCTTTTAAAGCTCAGGCCACCTACTGACTTCTGGTTTTCTTTTCTTTTCTTTTTTCAGACAGAGTCTCGCTCTGTTGCCCAAGCTGGAGTGCAGTGGGGTGATTTCGTAGACATGGGGTTTCACCATGTTGGCCAGGCTGGTCTCGAACTCCTGACCTCAGGTGATCCACCTGCCTCAGCCTCCCGAAGTGCTGGCATTATGGGCATGAACCACAGAGCCCAGTCACCTACTACTGGCTTCTTACATTGTGTGGTAAATATTTACAGAGCAACCATGGTGTGTGAGACGCTGTTGCTGGGGTAGAAATAATGGCTGGGCTGAAAGGAAGCCTCCCTAGGTGACTTTCTCCTTCACCCAGGGGATAGAAGTCCAGGGTGTTTTCACAGCATGCTCTTAATCTGCTGTGTTACTAGTTCCTTATCCATTCCCCGAAGTTACCTGCACATTAAAAAATTTCTTTTTAATTTTTTAATTTTTAATTTTTTTATAGTGATGAAGTCTCTGCAAGGAATCCTCCTGCCTCAGCCTTCCAAAGTCCTGGGATTAAAGACGTGAGCCACCGTGCCTGGCCTATCTGCACTTTTTTTTGAGGTAAGACAGCACTTGTATACCCTTCTATCATCTTGTCAGATACATGGCAGATGCTCAATAAATATTTATTAGAGGCCAGGTGCGGTGGCTCACGCCTGTAACCCCAGCACTTTAGATGTGTGGATCACTTGAGGCCAGGAGTTCAACACCAGCCTGGCCAACATGGTAAAACCCTGTCTCTACTAAAAATACAAAAAGGCCAGGCGTGGTGGCTCACGCCTGTCATCCCAGCACTTTGGGAGGCCGAGGTGGGCGGATCACGAGGTCAGGAGTTTGAGACCAGCCTGGTCAACATAGTGAAACACCGTCTCTACTAAAAATACAAAAATTGACTGGGCATGGCTGTGTGCACCTGTAGTCCCAGCTACTAGGGAGGCTGAGGCAGGAGAATCGCTTAAACCCAAGAGGTGGAAGTTGTGGTGAGCTGAGATTGTGTCACTGTACTCCAGCCCGGACAACAGCAGACTCTGTCTCAAAAATAAATAAATAAATAAAATAAAATTAGCCAGGTGTGGTGGCACACACCTGACATCCCAACCACTTGGGAGACCGAGGCAGGAGAATTGCTTGACTCCACAGGGCGGAGGTTGCAGTGAGCCAAGATTGCACCACTGCACTCCAGCCTGGGTGACAGAGTGAGATTCTAGCTCAAAAAAACAAAACAAAACAAAACGTCTTTATCAGAGGAATGCCCGGAATTCTACCACTATTCATTTATTCCATTTGGTTAATCATTGCATTCTTTCAAGAGGCCTCTTAAAATACAAACCACTTCAGTGACAGAACTATATTCAGGTCCTAGGTACTTAGATATTTAATTTTGTTAGTTTATTTAAAATAGGTGATTTATTCTCATGGATCAAAGCTGTAAATGGATTTAGATAACTCAGCATCCTGATAATATTAGGTATCTATAAAAAAGCCTGAAAGTAGAGAGAGACAAAACAGGGAAAGAGTTGGCTGGAGTACGAATGTATGTGCCTTTATTATTTTGCTGTCTTTTCTTTTTTCTCCTACTCTGTCTCTATGTTATAGCATGTGGTTAAGTAAGTAAAAAAACCAACAACATGCTTACTATCTTACCAAAAGTCATTGGTCTCATTACATGATTAGACATGGTAGGACATCTTTGTATTAGTCATATGTTTCTAAGTTGCAAGTAACACAAATCCAAATATTAAAAAAAAACACATAGGCCAGGCACAGTGGCTCATGCCTGTTGTCCCAGCTCTTTGGGAGGCCAAAGCAGGAGGATAACTTGAGCCCAGAAGTATGAGACCAGCCTGGGCAACATAGTGAGATCCCATCTCCACAAAAAGAAAAACAAATTGCCAGGCACAGTGGCTCATGCCTGTAAACCCAGCACTTTGGGAGGCTGAGGCAGATGGATCACTTGAGGTCGGGAGTTCAAGACCAGCTTGGCCAACATGGTGAAACTCCATCTCTACTAAAAATACAAAAAATTAGCCAGGCTTAGTGGTGCATGTCTGTATTCCTAGCTACTGGGGAGGCTGAGACAGGAGAATCACTTGAACCTGGGAGGCGGAGGTTGCAGTGAGCTGAGACCGAGCCATCGAACTCCAGCCTGGGTGACAGAGGGAGAGTCTGCCTCAAAAACAATAAGAAAAAAAAAATTAGCTGGGCATGGTGGTGCATGCCTGTGGTCCCAGCTACTTGGGAGGCTGAGGTGGGAGAATTGCTTGAGCCTGGGAGGTAGGGGCTGCAGTGAGCTGTGACTGAGCCACTACACCCCAGCCTGGGTACAGGACCAAGACCCAATCTCAATAAATACATAAAAATATAAAAGGCCTACATAAAAATAGCACTGACTGGCCGGACGCGGTGGCTCACGTCTGTAATCCCAACACTTTGGGAGCCCGAGGCAGGTGGATCACGAGGTCAGGAGTTCAAGGCCAGCCTGGCCAACATGGTGAAACCCCATCTCTACTAAGAATACAAAAATTAGCTGGGTGTGGTGGCATGCATCTGTAATCCCAGCTACTAGGGGGGCTGATGCAGGAGAATCGCTTGAACCCGGGAGGTGGAGGTTGCAGTGAGCTGAGATCACGCCTCTGCACTCCAGCCTGGGGGAAAAAGCAAGACTCCATCTCAAATAAAATAAAATAAAATAAAATAAAATAAAATAAAATAGCACTGACTAACCTAACCAAAAACAAAAATTTTTTTTTTTGAAACAGAGTCTCACTGTGTCACCCAGGCTGGAGCACAGTAGCGCAATTTCGGCTCACTGCAACCTCTGCCTCCTGGGTTCAAGCAATTTTCATGCCTCAGCCTCCCAAGTAGCTGGGATTACAGGCATGTGCCACCATGCCTGGCTAATTTTTGTATTTTTAGTAGAGACAGGGTTTCACTATGTTGGCCAGGCTGGTCTTGAACTCCTGACCTCAGGTGATCTGTTCACCTCGGCCTCCCAAAGTGCTGGGATTACAGGCGTAAGCCACCACGCCTGGCTCCTAACCAAAATGTTTATGAAGCTTCAGGCACGGCTGGATCTTGGTGCTTAGGCAACGTAAAAAAGTATTATCAGCATCAGTCTTCGTGTTCCAGGCTGGGAAACCTAGAACAACATATGTATTTCCCAATAATTTCATGAATAATTTCAAACCTGGTACTAACATGAATTATTTCTGGTTGGCCAAGCCTGGATCTTATATTCATTCTTAGAGACAGGGCAAGGGAAAATCAGGGTGCTGTTAGCAGAAGAAGGATGGATTCTGGAAAGGCAAAACTACATTCTTCCGTGACATCTTAACACTCATAAAACTCATCCAAGGCCTGGGTCAAAGCCTAACCATCCATTTGGCTTTCGATGTGCTTTCTGAGTGCTCATAGATCAGACATGACTCAAAATTGCTGACACATCATTAGGAAAATTAAATTACAAATTCATAGTAGAGAGAAGTATTGATTAAATAAGTTGATTTATTACCAATGAGCCCAACTTCTCTTAAAATCAGAGCATGGAAAGGAGGGTAGGGATAGCCTGGTTGGATTCACTCCCAAGCCATCATTCTACGGATGTCATTTTTACTGTAAATGTGTTGGTGTTTCTCACCTCCCTACTTTGTTTTCCATCATTGCATCCCACTTTCCCTCTAGGGACAGTACACAGCCTTTTTGGCAGCTTCCTTGGTCATGTGTGGACATGTGACCCACCCCAGGAGATAATATTCTTTTCTTTTGCTTTTTTTTTTTTTTTTTTTTTTTGAGACAGAGTTTCACTCTGATGCCCAGGCTGGAGTGCAGTGGCACGATCTTTGCTCACTTGAACCTCCGCTGCCCAGGTTCAAGCAATTCCCCAGAGAAGATATTCTGACACTTGTTGAAGAAGAGTACGAAAGTCTTTGTCCAAGAAACCACTGCAATGGGGTTTTGCAGCAGGGGAATGAGATTGGGATCACTTTCAAATACAACAAGGAAAAATGGGGGTTTATAGCCAGAGGGCAGGGTTGTGGTGGGAAGGATTAGTGGATGGAAAATTACTATTAATAACAGGATAGAGTAATTCTTGCTAAAATGACCTAACAGGGTTCTTGCTAAAGCCAGGCTAGGGTGATCAGACATCACCTGGGGGTGGTGGGGAAGACGACTTTGATTAAGTATTTGAGGACTGTCAGCGATCACAGGTGGGGATGCTGGCTAAACCACCATGACAGGAATTTTACTAAAACTGGGAGATGCAAAGACAAACAGGGAAGTCCAAAGGTCAAGGCCAAGTTAAGAAGTGGGTTCAGAGGAGCCTGACTAAAGTTTGGTCAAGGAGAGAATATTTGTCAACATCTCAGGGCAATACATTCTGAGGACAGTAATATAAAGTTTGCAATAAAAATAGGGCTGTAGAGCTACTCTGATTTCTACTGTTTCAAGCCCAATTTCCCAGCCTTTTTTTTTTTTGGAGACAGGGTCTTGTTGCCCAGGCTGGAGTGCAGTGGCATAATCACAGCCCACTGCAGCCTTGAACTCCCGGGTCCAAGCCATCCTCCCACCTCAGCCTCCTAAGTAGCTGGGACCACAGACATGTGCCACTGGGCCTGGGCTAATTTTTAAAATTTTTTTAGACATGGACCCCATGTTGCCCAGGCTGAAGCTTCCCCTCTTGGTGACAGTCTGGTTTCTCCAAAGTTGTTGCCAGGCATAATGGGATGGGTGGTCAGCAGGTGTCTACAGATAAATCACTGTGACGGCAGATGTAGAGAAATGGCTGATAGGCTGGGCGCGGTGGCTCACGCCTGTAATCCTAGCACTTTGGGAAGCTGAGGCGGGTGGATCACCTGAGGTCAGGAGTTCGAGAACAGCTGGACCAACATGGAGAAACCCCGTCTCTACTAAAAATACAAAATTAGCCGGGCATGGTGGCACATGCCTGTAATCCCCGCTACTCAGGAGGCTGAGGCAGGAGAATCGCTTGAACCCGGGAGGTGGAGGTTGCAGTGAGTCGAAATCATGCCATTGCATTCCAGCCTGGGCAACAAGAATGAAACTCCATCTCAAAAAAATAAAAATAAAAATAAAAAAGAAATGGCTGATAGACGGTTGGTGCATTCTTCCAATCCCCTCTGAGCAAATGGCATCCTAGTTTGGGGAGACTTGACTGATTTCTGTTCCCCAGACTATGTAATTACCATTGCTACAGAAATGAGTGCTTTTGTTTTCCACTGATTGTGGTGGTAAGGATGATACAGAGCCTAGATTGGTGTCTGGGCAGGTGTGAAGGCGGCACACTCATGCTCTGTGTGTGTGATTGAAAGTGAAAATGTCTCTAAAGGGAGGACAGTTTGACAATATGAATCAGAATTTTAGGGATGAATACCTGTTTTATTTTACTTTCAAATATTCAATTAATTTCAGAAAGATTTCTTTCACTTTCAAAATTTCAAGTAATTCTCATTTGGGGGAAAATTTTTTAAAGAAAACTGTGGTGACATGAGGAATTGACTTGTCAAATTAGATTTGTGAATCATGCATCTAATCTAACACTAAACCTAACCAATGATTAAAAATTACAAGCAAGGTTGGGCACTGTGGTTTATGCTTGTAACCTCAGCAGTTTGGGAGGCTGAGGTAGGAGGATCACTTGACATCAGGAGTTCAAGACCACCCTGGGCAGAAAAGTGAGACCCCCATCTCTACAAATAATTTTAAAATTAGCCACGTGTGGCAGCATGCACCTGTAGTCTCAGCTACTTGGGAGGCTAGGGCAGGAAGATCGCTTGTGCCCAGGAGTTCAAGGCTGCAGTGAGCCATGATCACACCACTGCGCTCCAGCGTGGGCGACAGAGTAAGACTCTGTTTTAAGAAAAAAAAAAAATTACAAGCAGGATGTAGTAAGAGGTGGGCACAAACATGGCATTCCCTTATATGAGATCCCGTATCTGTCAGATGCTGCTTTCTACTTATTCTGAGTTGTTCTGGATTAATCAGTGAGTACCAATGATGAGTATGGGTCATTATCTTCAGAGGAAGCAATTATGGAATAATATTGATTTGTTTGTTTGTGGGAGTTACAATTCAAGATGAGATTTGGGTGAGGACACGGCCAAACCATATCAGTGGTGATTGATATATTCTTTATAATTGTTAAAATGTAATTCTCAAAATGTTAGAAAGCATAGTTGTCATACAAATGCATCATAAACACGTGTAGAATTTTATTTAATCAATTAATTAATTTATTTATTTTTGAGACAGAGTTTTGCTCTTTTTGCTCAGACTGGAGTGCAATGGAGCAATCTTGGCTCACCGCAACCTCTGCCTCCCAGGTTCAAGAGATTGTCCTGCCTCAGCCTCCTGAGTAGCTGGGATTACAGGCATGTACTACCATGTCTGGCTAATTTTGTATTTTTAGTAGAGATGGGGTTTCTCCATGTTGGTCTGGCTGGTCTCAAACTCTCGACCTCAGGTGATCCACCCACCTCGGCCTCCCAAAGTGCTGGGATTTTTTTTTCTTATTTATTTATTTATTAATTAATTTTTTCAGACAGGGTCTTGTTCTTTTGGCCAGGCTGGAGTGCAGGGGTGCTATCATGGCTCACTGCAGCCTCAACCTCACAGGCTCAAGCTATCCTCCCATCTCTGCCTCCCAAGTAGCTGGGACCACAGGTACATGCCACCACACCCAGCTAATTTTTAAATTTTTTGTAGAGACAGGGTTTTACCATGTTGCCCTGGCTGGTCTCGAACTCCTGGGCTCAAATGACCCTCCCACCTCAGTCTCCCAAAGGGCCGGGATTACAGGCATGAGTCACCGCGCCCGGCTTCCTCCTTTTATAAAGGGATCCATCAGTAACTGATTTTAAGGCCCACCGAATCCGGTATAACCTCATCTTGCCTTGATTATATGTATAAAGACTTTATTTTCTAATAAGGTCACCAGGGGTTAGTAGGACTTGACCATATCCTTTTGGGGGACACAATTCTACCCATTTCAAATGTTAATTCGTTTATTTAATTTATCTTTTAAAAATCTTTCTTCCTGCCCCACTAGGATATAAGCTCTGTGGAAGCCACCTTGGTCCTTTTTCCCCGGTCTAGCTCCAGTGTTTGAGACAAAAAAGTTGTTCAAAACCAGTTCATTGTGCCAGGCATGGTGGTTCATGCCTGTAATCCCAACACTTTGGGAGGCTGAGGCAGGGGAAATTGGCTGAGGTCAGCAGTTCAAGACCAGCCTGGCCAAAATGGTTAAATACTGTCTCTACTAAAAATGTAAAAATTAGCTGGGTGTGGTGGCTCATGCCTGTAATCCCAACTCTTTGGGAGGCTGAGGCGGGCGGATCTCGAGGTCAGGAGATTGAGATCATCCTGGCCAACATGGTGAAACCCTGTCTCTCTCTACTAAAAATATAAAAATTAGCTGAGTGTGGGGGCATGCGCCTGTAATCCCAGCTACTTGGGAGGCTGAGGCAGGAGAATCACTTGAACTTGGGAGGTGGAGATTACAGTGAGCCAAGACTGCATCACTGCACTCCAGCCTGGTGAAAGAGAGAGACTCCGTCTCCCCCGCAAAAAAGCAAAAATTAGCTGGGCATGGTGGTGTGCACCTGTAATCCCAGCTACTCAGGAGGCTGAGGCACCAGAATTGCTTGAACCTAGGAGGTGGAGGTTGAAGTGAGCTGAGGTTACCCCACTGCTCTCCAGCCTGGGCAACAGAGTGAGGCTGTGTCTCAAAAACAAACAAACAAACAACAACAACAACAAAAAACCCCAAAAAACAAACAAGCAAAAAAACCCAAAAAACAAAAACAATTCGCTGACTTAATAAACGAATTTTAGGCTAGGCTCTGTGGCTCACGCCTGTAATCCCAGCACTTTGGGAGACCGAGGCAGGTGGATCACGAGGATAGGAGCTTGAAACCAGCTTGGCCAACATGGTGAAACCCCATCTCTACTAAAAATACAAAAATTAGCCGGGTGTGGTGGCGCATGCCTGTAATCCCAGCTACTCAGGAAGCTTAGGCAGAAGAATTGCTTGAACCCAGGAGGCAGAGGTTGTAGTAAACTGAGATTGTGCCACTGCACTCCAGCCTGGGCCACAGAGTGAAACTTTGCGTCAGGAAAAAAAAAAAAAAGAATTTTAAACTCTGACTCATATACTCAGATGAACATTCTGGCATTGACACATTTCTAACACTACTCTCACCTCCGCAGTTTGGGACGAGCGCGCTAGAAAACAGCAGTGACCTTGTAAAAACCCTGGAAGAAAAGCTTTACCTAGGGAGTCACAAATTTTCAGCCAGAACAAGAAATAGCTTGTAGCAGTCAATGCATTATTATTAGCCTTTCATGAGCAAGCATGGGTCAGAGATTTTGTGTTTGAAAATGGCAAAATGTGCCTGTATCCAAAAGAAATGAAACCTGCAGAGAGGTTTTATGTCTGTACTTGATCTGTATTAATATGGAAAAAATAATAAACTTATTTTTGCATGTCGCACTGGTTGACTGGGAGGATCCCAGAAATGTCGCTGTTAACACAATTCTTACAAGTGTTGGCTGTTGGGAACAGGCCCCCCAAAATCTGGCCATAAACTGGCCCCAAAACTGGCCATAAATGAATCTCTGCAGCACTGTGCCATGTTCATGATGGCCATGACACCCACGCTGGAAGGCTGTGGGTTTACCGGAATGAGGGCAAGGAACACCTGGCCCACCCAGGGTGGAAAACCACTTAAAGGCGTTCTTAAACCACAAACAATAGCATGAGCGATCTGTGCCTTAAGGACATGCTCCTGCTGCACATAACTAGCCCAACTCATCCCTTTATTTCAGCCCATCCCTTCTTTCCCATCAGGGATACTTTTAGTTAATCTAATATCTATAGAAACAGGCTAATGACTGACTTGCTGTTAATAAATACATGGGTAAATCTCTGTTCGAGGCTCTCAGCTCTGAAGACTGTGAGACCCCTGATTTCCCACTTCATACCTCTATATTTCTGTGTGTGTGTGTCTTTAATTCCTCTAGTGCCGCAGGGTTAGGGTCTCCCTGACTGACTGAGCTGGCCTCACTGCTGAGCCCTACCCATAGTGAAGTGCCATTATCTGTTCTTTTCTTCTGAGAATCTTAGTATTATGGCTCAAAGCGCTGATCTGCCAATCTCATCAACAGGCCGGATGCAGCTCAGAACAGAGGAAATAGCTATTTAATTGGTCAGAGTTCTCAACTAGCAGCACTCAAGTTTAATAACATTTATACTATTTCCAGTTCTTTTTTTAACATTAAAATGAATTTTTTTTTTTGAGACAGAGTCTTACTGTGTTGTCCAGGCTGGAATGCAGTAGCACGATCTCAGCTCACTACAGCATCTGCCTCCTGGGCTCAAGCCGTCCTCCCACCTCAGCCTCCTAAATAGCTGGGACTACAGGTGGGCATGACCATACCAAGCTAGTTTTTGTGTTTTTGGTAGAAACAGGGTTTCAGCCTGTTGCCCAGGCTGGTCTTGAACTCCTGAGCTCAAGCAGTCATCCTGTTTGGCCTCCCGAAGTGCTGGGATTACAAGCGTGAGCATGGCATCCGGCCTCCAGTTCTTGTAAGGACATTGGAATATAACCGTTTTGGTCTTTTTTCTTGTTGTTTATTTGTTTTTCCTTCTGGGGTTTGGGGGATTTCTCTGGTGAAACCCACCTTGAAATACAGAAGGCAGCAGAACCTGGAGATTTTGAAAACAAACCTGGTTTAGAATCCTCTTCATGTCCTTTACTAGGTATGTGACCTTGGGCAAGACACTGAACCACTATGAACCTCAGTCTCCTCATTTGTAAGATGAGAACTAATATATTTGCTTCTCAGTTTAAGCTAGGGATTAAACGAGATATTATAAGTGAGGTTCCTAATCCAGTGTTTGTAAAGGGATCAAGTCTCTTTTTTTGGAGTAGGGGTGGGCCTGGAGGAAGTGAGGGTGAGGATATTACTGTTCTGAATGTTGTTTGGAATTGATTCATTAGAATTACGCAAGTTGAGCTGGCATTGCAGTTTACTCTTTGTTTTAAACCTCTTCAGTAAATACAAGGAGCATGAAAAAAGGCAATAAGAGGTATATTTGGAATAATATGGAATTGCTAAATGGTAGCTATTTCTTGCCTTTCATATCATTTAGTGTCCCAGGGTCTGGGAGTTAAGTGCCTCAGGAAGGACTCTAATGTGTCTTGGGTGTAGACACTTTTTCTCTCCATACCTCCTATACTTCTACCAGATAATTCACTTTATTTTTTTACTTTTTATTTTATTTTTTTGAGACGGAATCTCAGTCTGTCGCCCAGGCTGGAGTGCAGTGGTGCAACCTTGGCTCACTGCAACCTCCGCCTCTTGGGTTCAAGCAATGCTCCTAGCTCAGCATCTCGAGTAACTGGGACTATGGGCGT